>NC_092820.1:136877452-137192452 GCF_023375885.2 Dermacentor andersoni
GATTACAAATTACCCTCCTCCTTAGCCATGCTTTTCCTCCTCAACTCGTTCGCCGAGCGATCGGGGCTAAGCTCCGCCTTCACTGGCTCTGCGTCACGATGCGACGTCACATCGTCCACTTCCGGTTGTTTTGGAGCCCGCCCTCGACCGCGAGAAACCTCTCCGTTAGCCGCTTGGCCGTCGACCCCAAGCGAAAGCTATCGAAGCAGCGTGCGTTGCTAGCATTCTGTCGTAGCGCCGAACGTGTCTGGTATTCCGGTAATCACACACTACCTGAATATTTCGACGGAACGATGGAGGCATAAACTCAAGTTGATGAAGGAACTTTAGCGTAGACGTACGTGAGCTGCCTGATACGGGTGCCTGCCTCCACGGTCCAGCCAGCCGTTGGCGCATAGCTTAACCAGCCAAAGAAAGAGCTAATATTGCTCTAACCAAGTGTAAAATATTTTAAACATTTACAAAAACAACGTGTTAACGATTACACTCCTGCGAAAAATTTACACCAGCAGCAAGGAAGAATATATTTTGTTACTGCTACTGCGTGTGGTTGAGCTCTATGCCTCCAGGTGGCTGCACCGTGCAGACCATTCACATTTGCGTTTCTGTTCATCACCTCAAACGATACGCAAGGGGACACGGCCAGGCCCTGTCCCCTTGCGCTTGCGTTTACCCTAATACCGGACTCGCGAAACGCTATTGCGTTAGTAATCTTCCGGTGTAAAGTGACGGCCGCAATCGCACAAATCCTGGCGCCGATCGGATAGTGGCAGTCCGATGCGCTGCAGCCAGTCAGCTCGTGTACTGGCTTGCAGAGGGACACGATGTTGCAGCTTGACATATTGCCAGTCGCTACATCTGCAGTCCACAACGCAACAAAGTCGAATCAAAGCGCTCGCGAAAAGACAAACCGATACTGACGGCGGAGCTCTCGTCAAAGACGGAGCACGTTGTAACACAAGCAGACGACACTTGCTGTGTGCCGGAAGTGCTTAAGTGTACTGAAAAATTGTTCTTGTGCATTCTCTCTGTGTTACTTTCTTTTTATAAAAACAAATTAACTAACATTCCAACTATTACGAACATCATTTGTTTACCATAAAGTTGGAAAAATTATCGATCACGCGCCCTGGTCAGCCAATCGGATAGCTCGCCCCACTGACGTCATATGGGTGATTTCGGTCATATGGGTAGGGGCGGCTTAAAATTCCGCCGAGCAGTGTGCTGAGATCGACAGCGATGTGCATTTTTAAAACCTTTTAATAAATTACACGCTTTGCGCAGATCACTTAGATGTGTCAATTAATGATCAGAATGACCTACTCTAACAACTCAGTACGTTTGTAGAAAATCGTCAAAATCGTTTCAGGGTCCCTTTAACGTAACTACACCATAGCTTTCATTACTTTACGGCACATATTTCAATCTACGAATTGTGGCCAGTGAGTTTGCAAGACGTAATCAACTTGGAACGAATTTTGAGGGTCGCACCGGATTCGAGATATGTGCCGTCAAACTTGGGGTAAAAGATCCACTGTTGCTCCACTTCCTTTTTAAGAAAACGCTGTTCTACGCATTGAATCGCACAAGTAAATCGAACGCCAGTTCATTCCATCGGACACATTAAAAGTGAGGACACATTAAAGTTTTTCTTCATCCACGTCTGTGTTAGCACTTCATAAACGCTTTACTTCACAGTGCAGATATGCAAGTACGTCATGGCTTCCGCTTTCTTGAATCACAATGGCACACACCCACTCTGCAGGGAATGAGCCGGGAAGCGTACTTGTCATTGACTGATTAAAACTTCTATTAGAAAGGATGGCCATGGCCTAAGATAGGGGTAAGGGACCGGGTGAAAGGAAGGATGCCTGCCGTTTTAGCAAAGGACCGCACAGCGTTATTTCTTCGCGTCCCTTCCGGACGGTGGCGCTGCAGTGGCCATCGTTACTGGGAACGCGTCGACACACGGCCGTTCTCGGACGACAAAATTCGCGCCGTATTTGCTTACACAGTCGTGACATTTCTTACTACATATTTCGGCGATGACATTTCGGGCGGCACGTTGTACTTGCATAATTAATCGCGCCGTACGAGTTTGCTCGAAACGGCGCTAGTCTCGAGAAATGTGGGTTCAAAAATTAAGTTGTGGGGTTTCGCGTGCCAAAACTGCGATTCGATTATGACGCATTATGATTGATTATGACGATTAGGACTCCAGTTGATTTGAGGAGGAGGAGGAGGAGGAGGAGGAGGAGGAGGAGGAGGAAAGAACTTTATTGGGTCCTGAGGAACCCCTTCCCACCCACTCTTGGTTTAGTGGTCGGCAGGGGTCGCGGGCCGCACCCACGTTGGGACGGGAAGCCCGTGAGCCTCCGCCCTTTCGTGAGCCCTTGGACGGCCCGAAGCTGGGTCTGGTGGTCGTCGCTTCGCAGGGCGTCCATCCAGTCTTCTTTGCTGAACACGGTGCCGCTTAACGCGGAGCATTGCCAAAGCATGTGCGATAGCGAGCAGTACGATTCGCCGCAATCCGGACATTGCGGCTCTACGTCCGGTGAATAAAGGCTCATTCTGCCTCTCGAGGGGAACGACCTTGTTTGCAGCATTCTGAATGTAGATGACTGTGGTCTAGTAAGTTTAGCGTGGGGGAGCGGGAAGGTCCTCCTCGACAGCTGATAATGTGTTGTTAGTTCGTTGAAGGTGAGCAGCGGGTCTCGGTGCTCCCCTCCCTCCCCGCCACTTCGCTCGCCACGATCGCCGCGGTGCGTGAGTCCTCGCGCGCGTCCGTGTGCCAGCTCGTTGGCGTTGGGAAAGTCGGGGTGCACGTCGGCCCCCATGTGGGCTGGAAACCATTTGAGGATGTGATGACCCGCGGCTCCCTCACTGCCGAGGACGGCCGCTGCTTTCCGCGATATCGAGCCCGAGGCGAATGCTCTGGCCGCCGATCGCGAATCTGTGTATACGTATGGACGTTCGGGGTCCCTCATTGCCATGGCTATTGCCACCTGTTCGGCCACCTCGGACGTTACCCCCTTGACCGATGCTGCGTTGATGATCGTACCATCCCAGCGTATCGAGACGGCCGCGTACCGGTCGCTGCGCCCGTACTGGGCCGCGTCTACAAATGCCGCCAGTCCCGGACAGCTGGCGGTCGATTTCAGCAGTGCTCGGGCCCTCGCCTTTCGGCGCCCCTCGTTGAATTGCGGGTGGACGTTTCTCGGAAGCGGTTCTACCTTGAAAGTGCCCCTGGCCGCCGCGCTGAGCGCGACGCTGCGTGCGTTGCACTCTGCCTCGGCATTTATACCTGCTTCTTCTAGGATGCGTCTGCCGGCCCTGGTGGTCGACAGCCGCACGACCTGTGCCTTGGTCTGTGCTTCGATGATTTCTGCTAGCGTATTGTGGACCCCTAGGCGATCGAGCCGCTCCGTGCTTGTACTGATCGGAAGACCTAGAACCCTCTTGATGCTCTTGCGCATCAGTGTGTCTATCTTGGCCGCGTCTCTCTTGGTCCATTTTAGCGCCGAGGCTACGTAATTTACGTGACTCATGAGGAAGGCGTGGTAAAGTCTGATGAGATTGCTCTCGCTGAGCCCTCCCCTGCGGTTGGTCACCCTGAGGATCAGCCGGAGCATGTTCTCCGTTTTGGACGTGAGTCTCATGACCGTTTGCGTGTTACCGCCTTTAGCCTCAATTAGCAGCCCCAAGATTCTTATAGTGTCCACTCTGGGGATCGGCTGGCCGTCACTCGTGCGTAATTTGATTGGTATTTGATCGATCGGCGTCAAATTCCTCATGCCTTGTTTCGAGGGCCTGTAGAGCAACAGTTCCGATTTGCTGGGTGACAGACGGAGTCCCGTTTCCTTCAGGTACTCTTCCGTTGTGTCCAGCGCCTCTTGAAGAGCCCGCTCGACTTCTGCGTCGGACCCTCCCGGGCACCACACCGTAATATCGTCTGCGTATAGGGCGTGATTGACGTTGGTCACTCTCGTCAGCCGGTCCGAGAGCCCTTTCAATGCTAGATTGAATAATAGCGGGGAGAGCACCACCCCTTGTGGGGTGCCCTTCGCGCCTAGCGTGTAACAATCGGACGTGGCCTGGCCAGTTGATTTGAATACCTCGGTTTCTTTAACGTGCACCCGTTGCACGGGAATTTGTTGCATTTGGTCGGCATACAAATGTGGCCGCCGCGGCGAAGGTTGGATTCCTCACCGGTTCGGGCTCCAAATGTCCCCCGAAATGCAAATATTTCTGTTCCAGTGAAGTTATCCGCAATGTACTTGCACACCTTCTGAAAGCGTTAAATGTCGCAACAGTGTACGTATTTCGCTGGAGCCTCCAAGTGTTCTTCTTTTATTCATGAAGGTAAAGGAGCAGTTCCCGCTTTTAGTTGCACCACATATGCGTACACTTCTCGATACAGCTCCGGCAAGGTCTTTAATGCTAATTTAAACTGGCGCAAGTCGCAGCTTTCGTCAAAAGTTCCTGCTGTCGGCACTGGCTGACTTCAACTGCGCATTTACGACATAAACTCATCTTAGATTATAGCATCAATTTCGATTCCTACCGCTGCCGTGGCCGTTCCAAGTTTATATCTAATGTTTATATCTAACGCTGAACATATAATGATTTATATGTTCAGCGCTACGTGCGCGGATACAGAAGACATCCATGCCTCGGAGAATTGTCTGAAATTCTCAATCAAGCGTTTTGTGCATGGTTAGGTGCGCTAAAGAAAATCGCCAACATATAACCAGGTCAACGGTACACCGTAAAGCCACAAAATATTCAAACGAGCATACACTTGATAACAATGCAATTAGGTGCGTCCCGTGTGATGCAAGAATGACGTGTGAACACATATTCTCCAATACATTTGAAGAGTTGTAAATCTGAATGCATGTAACTCTAGCCAGTATTCCGTTACTTACGAGCATTGCTTTCCAGGCTGCGGCGCGGCTGTGTCGGCGGCTACCTGTCAGTCGGTGCGTATGTTTATTTATCCACAACCCTTTCGTGATAAGATTCGTTAAATAATTCTTTTTGTAAGTGAAACAATCGTTAAAACGGGAATACGTTGCACGGATGCAGAAGAAAAGGGTTACAAGATTTCTTCTGTTTTTCTCGCATCTAGTTTTCTTTGCCGCGTGCTGTAGTGCCAGGGACCACATGACGACGTTCAGCGAACTTACACAGTTCCACTGCCTGGCTCGAAGGACTTTCCCACCCCCGCACCCGGGGCTGAGCCGAGCGGAGGCGGTGCTGTTCAGACAATTCCAAACTGGTTCCTTACCCACTCCAGTGTTAATAAATCATCTGTACCTGAAATTATATGTGAGTGATGTGTGCCCGCGGGAGAGGGTCACCCTGACGCACATCCTATGGTATTGCACCAAGTTCCCCGACGAAGCTTCGACAAGTACAACGATTCCGCCGCGACTCGCGGCTGCGGCGCAATGCTACGACCATGACAGTCAAACCTGGGCCGTCCAGAAGGTCTCGGCGGCTCTTGAAAGACAAAGGCCGAGCGAAACCGATGGAACGTTGCCCCTCAGGGCGACCGATTGCGGGAGTAACACGCGCTGGAGTTGAGTGAAGACCACCCGCTGAGAAGACGTCAGGGCCCGCGTCACGGAACCATTTAGTCATGGTGTCGTTCTGCAGGCGACTAAATGTTGTTTCTCTCTCTCTCTCTCTTGCCGCGTGCTCACCCAGTTTCTCGGATAAGTTTTGTTTTCTTGCCTGCTACTCTTGTACCTTGCCTCTATCGCATGCCATCGGGATTGATTTGTTCTCGTGCTTACAGGATGCCGATTGTTCACGAGGCCAGCGGTGTGTTCTCCACTCCAACTACTCGAGCAGGGCCAACTGTGAAAGCGATCGCCGTTGTGAGTAGCGCTTCCCTCATTTCCTACTCATCATTTCGGCACGCAAGTCCCGAAGCCAACTTGTTGATCCTAAGCACATCACGACAATTTCATTTACTGTCGCGCAAAGCACCGCATGTCAATTCTCCCGTTTTACCTCGTTTTCAGGTATCGCTGTTTCTGCTACGTCTTGCTCGGTAAGCATTCCTACTTTTCTATTTGAAGCCACTAATTGTTACCTGAAAGAATGCCATAAATTGTTATTACTTATTAGCGTTCTGTATGACCACATCCGCTGTGTTTTCCGCCTAACATTGCTTAGCAGTTCTACAAGCGGTTCCTCTCCCTCCCCCGTCAATTGTTACTGCGGGATCTCATTGCTACTTCAATTTCATGACGTTTCTGGTATATCAAAATTGGTCATGAAATGGGGTTTATTGCAGCTCGTTCGGGGGATCGCAAGTAGCTCTTGATCCCTGGTCCTAATCCTTCGCATCAGTAGCCCGAGCTCGGGTCTCGCGCAGCAGTGGTGGCAGTCCGCACAGCACCACATGCATATCACCGACTACAGTCAATACATCTCGAACCTAAGGTTGATGTGCCATTAGTCGTGTGAAATAAGACTTCATGTAACGCAACCACAATAACAGTGAGTTCGCACCCGAAATACTTTAAGCCTTACGCCCTGATTTATTTACGCTTTTTAATATGCGTCTCCTGTGAACCAAACTACTTGAACGCATCCAAAACTCGCCTTCATCCTTCGTTCGGCTTCTTGCCAATGTAGCCGTCACTCCATACCTTGCGCCAATTAATTCTTGATCATATTTTGCGTCAAGACCATTCAATGGCCCACTTTCTTTCTCCTTGTTCTCAGTGCGAGTCTGGCTTCCAATGCCGGCTTAAGGATTGCCCTTCGTCACCATACGAGTGTGAGTATCAAATATTTGTTGTTGCGCAACTGCTCACAAAAAATGCTCACTAACTGAAATTGCTGTGCTCCTGTGTTGAGTCAATGTTGAGGCACCGTATTTTCTCTGCGCTCACAAACACTTGAATTGTGGCTTATTTTGTTTCACAATTCACTTTGCAATATTGCCAACAACCCATATGTTAGAACTCGATATGATGTAACGTAATACAAGCTTTTCTTTTCGTATTTCTTCCATCCTTTTGTAGGTTTGGTCCTGGAAAACCAAGGAACCAGATGCGGCGGAAGAAATGTACGTAAACTGCCACTTGTACTCTTCCCTAATTAGTAGTGAACGGCCTTGCCTCTGACGCTATAGTGCCGTGTGCTTGTGACTTTCTGTTTCATGTTAAAGCATGACTGCAAATATACACCTATTGCAGTGAATCTGTCCGTGGCTGGGATCCAGGGATTTCTTCGTGGCGTAACGTCGACAGAAAACTATCGTAATCTACGGCTCATACCCCCAAATGCAATGGCATATACCCCCGTAGGGCACAGGCTACAAGCTCTCAGCCCTGACTAATTTTACAATATTCTTCTTAATATTGTTACTATTACGTGAAGGGGAGTAAATGTCGCCATTATAGGTGACTAACCTTCCTGTTATTTACATTTCAATATGTATTCTAGCTGTGCACATAACTAGGTGGTGTAATGAGGTTAGTAAACTCGCAGGCGAAGAATGAAGTCATCTAATGCTGCAGTTACGGTAATTGGAAGCTTTTTGAAGAAGCTTTCGTCTTGCACTGGCCTAAGGCTAGTACAGCGAAGGTGTCGCGAGCCACGAGATGTTTTTTAACGTATTCGTTCTGTCATCCCCCTTTTTTTTTCCCTCTGAACTTCGCAGGGTCCTCAGTGTAGACCGAACCAGGTCTGCGCATACGAAAAGACCGGCTTGGTGTGCATCAAGTGCCCCTGTTATGGCACCGACCGCGCCGTGTGTAAGTGCTGCTTGACAATTGGACGCTCGTGCAACGAGTGCAAGTGACACTCGTTGCTCGCTAAACACCTTTTCAAACTAGGAACTCGCTCTTTCAAGGGAGAGGTCATCGCAATATCAGTGTTTCCTAGCTCTGTAGATTTCGCTACAGCAGCACCCTGCCTAATTTGTTCTGTAATACGCGAATAACTTGTATGTGTGCGTGCTTGTTTGTGCGTGTGACGTATAACTTTTCAGCCATATGCATACGTTCCGGCACAAGCACTGCAGGCAATGGAAATAATCGCACAATGGAATAATCACAATGGAAAAATTTGCATATTCGTTCGGCGAGACGCTGCTGTCAGGCGCTTGCAGGCAAATGAAACCACGACCTAAACGGGGAGCATATTCAGAGATTCCTCAATTACACCCGTCCATCGTGTCCAACGAAATGTATTTCTCAAACGCTTTTTATCTTGCGCAGCCAGATTATCCCTGCGTCGAAAACACTCTTCGGAAATCTATTTTAGCTGTGGGACTCATCGGGAACCTAGAACAGCACCGCCAATGCGTTCCGTGTAACCAAGGCTCTTTAAATTCTCATGTTGGACACCAGATTCTGTGAACTGCTGTGTTCTCAATTTGTCACTTCTGAGATGCTTCGATTTCTGTATTTACGTGTGCGGTGCCTCGCATCAATGAAACGATAGGTGTTCCGCTCACTGGCTTACCCATTCGCCCGAGCTCCGTCAAGTTCGCGTACGTCAACTAGTATATACGCAGCTAACATTTCACAGTAACAGTAAACAAAGTGTTCCCGAAGATGTTCTTGCTCGAACGCAGTTCACCCAGTTTGTCTGCAAAAGGAAGTCCCTCAAAAAACGTCCCTCAAATGAACGTCTCGTGAGAGTCCTGCTGCTTTACACGCCTCATAGATGCCATCGCCCAACCGAGTTAATACGTTGAATCGCTATGTGAATTCAATGCTAGATAATTTGTCCAGTCATTGTGAGATGAGTTCTGTTGCAATTTTTCAAAGTGTTGGAAGCATGACGGGTCCACGTAGACGAGGTTAATGCAAGGTGTACCTTGTGTTTGTCCGTGCCTGTGCACTATTTCTTCTTTAACAGCATTAGCCACACTTTAGCATCACTTCTTACTGGGCTTCTCAGCTTTCGGCGCGTCTCGGCTTTCGCCATCCTTTCGAAATGCAGTGACGGGTACATGGCAATTTTTCTTATAACCGCAAATATTTTTTTTTTGTGCTACAGGCGTGAACAAGAAGCCTGACGTCGAGTGTGGGCCCAACAGCATCGTACAGGTGAACCCCGACAACAGCTACGTGTGCGATGGTTGCGCCTCCGCCACCTCTGTGCTTACCCGCTAGCGGCACCGGTGACTTTCCTGAAGACAACGCGCAGTGCCCCAATTGCATCATTGCTGGAAAGACACATTCGTCGCGATGCGACCACGCCTCTGCGTCTATCATTCAAATAAATGGGTGCCGGGTTGATGTCGTTGTTGGTGTTCCTCTGAACAAATGACACATACCCACCGTCAGGGTTCGGCGAAGAATAGAGTGGTTTGCACAAAATGACTGAAACAAGTTTAGAACGTACACGCTAGCTGTCGTGCTCGCAGTGTACTTTTTTTTTTCTTTTACTGCGCTCTGACAAATTGCGTGACAGCACCCACGCACTCTTCTATGTATTCCTATCTTCTGTAGAATCCCAGCCACGGCAGCCGCATTTCGGTGGGGGCGAAATGCGAAAACACCCGTGTACTTAGATTTAGGTGCACGTTAAAGAACCCCAGGTGGTCGAAATTTCCGGAGTCCTCCACTACGGCGTGCCTCATAATCAGAAAGTGGTTTTGGCACGTAAAACCCCATAATTTAATTTTTTTTATCTTCTGTAGTCGTCAGTCATCTTTTGTAGTACTTCTCTAGTACAGGGTGGCCAACTGGAAATGTCCCTTGATTAGCCTCCCCGTCTTTGCTTTCGTTTTCTCTCTTCTGCTGTGGCAGATAGGAGCCCAAAGCAGGGTTTGCGTTGACTTCCTCGGATTCGACTCCTACATGTGGCGAAGAAGATTTTGCACCCCCCCCCCTCCCTCCTACGCTGAGCACATAACTGGTACCTCTGCGCTAAGCACCGAAGGAAGCCACACGCGAAGGCCACTGCATCTTCGCGCACCTTTTGGGCTCGACGATTGGTTCAGGTTTTTTGCGTGCCATGCCCACTGTTCACGCGGTGGCTGGCAGGCACGACCATGGCGTGCTGCCTGGGATGCGTATTGCTGTTGTGAACTGTCGTGCGGGCCCGAAGAAGCACGTCTGTGGCATAAATAGCTGCACTGTCTCCTTTCTTTAAGCGGCTGCACACCAGACGAAATCTGAGGATCGTTCATCTATAGGCGGCACGTTTGAGAGCACCGCAATCGCAGCGTGCGAGTCTGCATGTTACGTGCATTTCTTTTTTTTTTGCCAATTTCGTAGGGCTTCTCTAGGACGGAGAAAAATTAATTACTTAACAAGCCGAAAGTTAAAAGGTGCTGAACTGAATTATTCCTAGAACGTTCTGAAGTTTTCTCATTGGCAATGGTAACACCTGACTGCTTGAAGTAAACGAGAAGAAAGTGGATTAACCGAGGGTCCCGATTTTTATTAGTGATATCATAAGAAGCCAACAAACACTGACACAAAGGACAACACAGGCGAACTACTT
The DNA here is from genome assembly GCF_023375885.2 of Dermacentor andersoni. Lineage (NCBI taxonomy): Eukaryota > Metazoa > Arthropoda > Arachnida > Ixodida > Ixodidae > Dermacentor > Dermacentor andersoni. The sequence goes on from NC_092820.1 coordinate 136,887,938, forward strand.
GTTCTTAATAAATGAAACAAAGAAACGGTAACTTAATGGAAATGAAAGTGGATGCCAAAGGTAAAGAACAATCCCACAACCTTCGCATGCCAAGGTTGTGGTATCGTTCCCCACCTGTTCTGGAATTCTGAGGGGTACTTCAGTGTCGCACAATCACCATACAGGCGAAACCGGTGTGGACGCAGGTGTGTACCCCGATGCAAGCGAGGCACGATATGCACTGACAGTTGTGCTAAATGACATGCGGGTCATTTTCCGGTGAGTGGGGCGAGGTGGTGGCAAGGGGTCCAAGCAGTGTGCCTGACATGTGCACGCATTGCCTCGATGGCGATGTGCGTCGTGATTGAATAATCTGGAGCAATGGCAATAGTTTCAGACGTTGACCCACTGCGCAGTAATCCAAGGCATATCCTCAGAGCTTGACCTTTTGTGGTCTGAATTGTACGCAAATTCGTTTTGCAGGTGTTGGATATAACAGGTTTGGTTGCACCGGAGGGACCCAACTAACACCACCCTGTACAGCTGTAACATAGATTGCGTGGACAGCCCCCAGTTTTTTCCTGCAAGGAACCTGAACAGATGACATATGGAAATCAGTCGCTTGTTCACGTGAGTAGTCCAGGAAAAGCCTCTGTCGATCTCAACACCCAAGAACCTGTGACTTCTCTTGGACGATATAACTTGTACGTTGATTGATATGGTGTGCGCATACATTGGCTTCCGGGTAAATGCCACCACTGTGCACTTTTCCCACGTCAGCTCCGGTCCTTGTTTGCGAAGGTAGCATGACGTCGATGAGGCCGGCTTCTCAAGCTGAGCGCGAAGCTGAAGCCATGTCATCACCGACGTCCAGATACATATGTCGTCGGCGTAGATGTAGAGAGTCGTACGGTGCTTGACAGGTCCTCCAGTAGTCCAATAAGGACTGGATTAAAAAGCGTTGTGCTAAGTCCTCCGCCCTGAGGGACTCCGCGACTACTGTAATATTGGGGTGTCGGGCCATCCCCGGTGAGCACGTAGAATGATCGAATCTGTAGGTAGCTACGAGACCAAACATATATCTTTCACCAAGTCCTATTGCTTCTACCGCTTTAAGGATGGCTTCATGGGTGAGATTATAGTAAGCCCCTTTAACGTCTAGAAACAAGGCAGCAAAGAATAAATGTAGAAGGAAAAACAAGTGCGAGGCTACAGCCTGTCCAAGTAATGGAGAGTCAAGCGAAAACTAAATAAATAGGATAATTAAATCTAATTATAATTTACTTAGTATAGTTCTCGAAGTACCAACGCGCCTATTTAATGAGAAACATCCACGCACAAGGACAAAAAAAAAAAAACAGCGTAAATCTGGAACATTGCAGAAGCTGTAGCTGCAGGTTAGACTGCGCAATGCGCAGTTCTAATTTTGTTTTGTTTCGTTTTCAGTGCTAACCGGGTGCAAGCAGACACGTGCGACCCAGACCAGTCCGTTGCAACCGTGTGCCGCGTTCAGTCATCCACTCGCGGCCTACGCGCGAAGCCGCCTCTAAAAAAGTGCAGAGCTTGTCAGTTCCTTCCTTACCGCCGTACCGATAAGCGAGCGCGTGGAGTCGGGCCGACGCACACACACACACGCACGCACGCACGCGCAAAAGCGAAGGAAGATACTCGGGACACTCGACCTGCCGCAAAGGCCAGCAAGTGTCGCACCTGCGACCTGGGGCCCACGCACGGCCAACGATGCAAGCTACTATTTAAAGAACGTGGCACGTCTGTTGTCGGCTCACTAGTTGTCAATCTCGGCGTGCGTGCGTGTGTGGGCACGGGATCGAGTTCCTCCGAAGCAGCCACGATGGGATCCCTCCACTTGATGCTGGCTGCACTGGCCGTCCTCGGTAAGCGCACTCGAACAGGCGTGTTTTATTATGCCTGCGTGAGAGGGCCGTTACGTTCTGGAGCTGTAGGTGGTTCTGTGGGGGTCATTGAGGTGAACGCGTTTGGTTTTCGGTAAGAGTCAAGGATACCTAGTCGCGTAACAGCAAAACATATGATACCTCGGGCATCAATAACTGCGGTAGTGACAGGATTTGTGCTAGACTAGTTAAGTGTCTTTCATTCTCCGAGGACGCGCAGGCCTTGTGGAGCCATTTATAAGTATGCATCATTGAAGAACATCTGTGTCTGGATGAGTTTTGATGAACGTATTTCCGCGAGCAAGATAATTGGCTCTATACAAGTTGAGTACACCATGTGTGCGAACCTCATTTTTAAAGGTAGTATGCACAACACAGCCCTAAAGCTCTGAGTCGCGACTGATCTCATTCGCGGAATGCGTTTTTTTTTAAGTGAAGCTTTCGTTGACTCTTCGTCCCCACATTTGGGCTGTTCTCTTGCACGAGTGGCCGGTAGCGGACGCAGTGCTAACAAGCACCGAGTACAGTTGGCGACTGAAGGAGGCCGGGGTTGCGACAATAGGGTTGCCAGCCATCCCGAATTTAAGTGGACATTCCCGAATTTTTAGTAAATGTTCCGACTTGACGAAGTTGCGACGGGCAAATGCCCTGAGTTTAGCTGATATTGTGTGAATAAGAATGAATAAACTAGGCAATGAACGAGTTCGCTTCCACTTTCTTTTGCCTTCTGTTCTCAGAAACATAAAGGCAGTTCATTTTTTTTTGTCGCGCTTTTATTTCTGTTGTCAGCCCTAACCGCTCACATTGCCACTATTTCTACTGGTGACTGTATTAGCCAAGCAGCCGCTGCACCTCAGTTATTGTAAGTTGAGACATGATATGACAAAAAAAAAGTAAAATAAAATTTCAAAAAGGGAGAAAAAAATTCTCCGTGGCAATTTAGCGGTATGTGAGCGATTGCTGCGTTAGTATTACGCCGAAGCTCCTTTAGGTCCCGAATGCATGGTTTAAACAACTTTCACCACTTTGCGAGGTGTTCTTCAGGAGCTCACTCGAGACATGGCCTGACTCTTCGGGAAGCTAAGTGCAAGTGAAGGTCGTCCGGAGCAGACTGTCGGTTGCACTATATATAAGAAGCCAACAAACAACGAGGACAGTAGAGGGGAAGTTACATGTGCGTATTAATTGAAGTAAGGACATGATATAATACTGGAAATGAAAGTGAACGAAAGAAACAGCTGGCCTCAGATGGGATACAAACCCACATCTTTGAATTACGCGTGCGATGCTCTCGCCAAGTGAGCTATCACCGGCGCCGTCTTCCCGTCCACTTACTGTGGTAATCGTGCTTACCTACCTGCACTAAACCTGGGAGTGTTTCTTTAATTCACTTAACAACTACATGTAATTTTTCCTATGCTATCCTTGTTGTCGTTTCTTGACTTCTTACGATGACTAATAAAAATCAGGTTTTCGGTTTCCTTTCCTCTCGTTCATTACATAGCGAGGTCTCGAATTCGGCAGCATTAATTCCTTAAGGTAGCATGTGTGGGTTTATTAACCAGCTGCCTTCACCAGAAAGGATAACGTACACGTGACGCCTGCGACACGACAAAAAAAGACACTTCACATCCGTCATCAAGGCTGTGAGGTGTGGCGCTGGCTGACACTCCCTGGTCTAGTTCTCATAGATGAACACAAATACCCCAGACAGCGGATGGGAAAACGGCGCCGAGGTAGCTCAGTTGGTAATAGCATCGCACGCGTAATGCGGAGACGTGGGTTCGTGTCCCACCTGCACCCATCTGTTTTCTCATCCAACAACAGCAGCGTCAGCAGCTGCCTTCGCCCTCTGAACTCTGCGATGTTCCCGGCGCCACGGATTGCACCGTAGTCATTCCTTCCGGCACTGCTCCCAGCACATGTAACGCATGTACTCCTTTCGTTCTTCTGGTGCCCGAGTCCCTTGCAAGGCATACCACATTGCGCCAAGGCTCACCTCCCCACACTCTCACATGTGATATACCTGCACGTGTGGCAGTCGGCTAAAACTAGGGTTGCGCGTTAAGCGTTTAGACGGCATCATGTTCATAGAATTGTAGCGTGCCGAGGAAAGGACACGCATGCTCCAAGCAAAAAAAAAAGAAAAAAAGAAAAAGAAAGAACTACATCGGCTATGCTTTTCGTTCGGCTACCACTTTGTCATATTTTAATGGCTACCGCAATCTTATTTTTCACTTTTACGCCTTCCAGAAGATTTATCGGCAATGCGGTTCACTGTGGACCTTGAGCAATTGTTTTTTTTTTTTAATAGAAGGTGTTGGAAGTTTTAGCGGCGCCTGCTTCTCCTTGTCGCAATCGCCCCACACTTGGTGTGTGTGTATGTGTTTTTTTTTTCGTTCTTGAAACTGGTGTAAGGACGTCTTTGTCGAAGGTTAATGCTTTAAGTACTGGCTGACTTCAATTATGCAGTTACGGCCTCCCCTCTAAACACGTTATTGCATGAATTATCTAGTAATCTTGCTGATTATTGTTGTGGCCCGATAGAGCAGCAATTTCGATGTACGCCGATGCTGTGTCTCATCAATTTACCTCCAGTATAATATTTTTAATCTCGGGCACTTATCGCAGGTACAAGCAGAACGTGAAAGTATACTGAAGACATGCATACCTCGATGAACGATAGCCCGAAGTTCTCATGACGTGGTGGATGCTTGATATTCCTGTTCGCTAAAGTAAAGCCCACACATATACCCAGCTATATAATAAGCTTACCATTTCACTTGGGTAAGATTTGGGTGCTATAATGTCGGAAAATGTTAGCGTGGTATAAACTGAATAGTATTCTAATTAACCACATCCCACATGATATAAAAAATAATCAACACCTATTCTGCAGCACATCTTCAGTGTTATAGATACGTAATGCACGCCTCTGTCGTTCTAGTGTTGCGTTACTTTGGTTGTGTTTTTCAGGCTACACTATGGCTGTATCAGCAGCTACCTGTCAGTCGGTGAGTACGTTTATTTATCAGCAATCGTTGTTCAGGTAAAAATTACTGGGTGATATTATCTAGCCAGTAAAACAAAAGCATTCACAAGAGAATAGATTCCACCGAGAACTGTATATGATTGCTCAAAATATCGTATCTTTTAGAATGCTGTTCTCAGGTGCCCGTTCCTGCGTATGTGGCGTAACTGAGCGAACGAGCACAGCAAAAAATGAAAGACGCGAGACGTTATTATAATTTGCTGCGTTACAGTCCATTTGGACTGATCGATTCATTCTTATGAAAATAGGATGCCGATTGTTCTGAAGGTCAGCGGTGCGTTCTACACGCCAACTACTCGAGCAGGGCCAACTGTGAAACCGATCACCGTTGTGAGTAGTACTTCTTGCATCGTAACCTACATATAAAAAAAAATTCTGGCGTTTTATGTGCCAAAATCAAGATATATGATTATGATGCAATCCCCGTAGTGGGGTACTGCGGATTAACATTTACAACCTGGGGTTCTTTAATGTGCACCCAATGCACAGTACACGGGTGTTTTCGAATTTCGTCCCCATAGAAATAACAGCCTCCGCGGCAGGAATTTGATTCCGTGCCCTCATAGCAGCAAAACTCCAAAGCCACTATGCCACCACGGTGGGTTCCTAGGTGTGAGTTTGTTACAATGCTCCGAAATCAACTGGGTAGATAATCTATATAAAGCTCAAAATGAAGATAATGCGGAGCACAGATCAGAACGAGTAGGCACAGACACGGACTAGCGGAACTTTTATGCGATAATCTGTGACTGGCCACTAACCCTTTTATTTTGCGCATTGCCTTCTTCCGAAGCATTGTCCACCAAGTGACGTGGAAGTAATTTTCATTGACCTACTGAAAGTTGGCCAAGTTCGATTACAAACTGCTTTGCAATTTTGTTTCGTATCACGTGAAGTAGAACGTCTGTTTCCTTTCTTTTGTCCCGCTGCAGGCATCGACGTTTCTCCCACATCATGCTCGGTGAGTATTAATAGCGTCGTACTTGAACTATTGACACTGCAGCTTGTTAATTACGCTTCCCCTTGAATGATCACTCGTCTAGATTTCACCCAGTAGGCCTCCTTGAATATGTTTATTATTGGTGTGCGAATCGTAGTTTTTGACACCGCATGTAATAGTGCCAGAATCGAATACCGAATGTTTTCGACTAGCTTGCAGATAAAGTACAGCCGTATCGCAAATAATTCTCGCACGTTCCTCACCCTGGTGATTACAACATTAGAAATGTTCTGTAATTACACCGCACACACAAAGCCCGCTTTATTAAAAGCACTAATACGACCAGTTGGTTCGCAAACGCTGGCCTCTATGAAGCTTACGCTGTCATGCATTATCTTGTCCGGTTTAGAAAGGCAGCCTTGTTGGCCATTTAATGCCTGTGTATAACTTGGCGACCAAATGGGAAATGTGTGTGGCGTATGCGATGATGCCAGAGATAGAAAAAGAAATCAAATTTTCTCTCGTTCCAATGGTCGCGTGGCACACGGCGCCATTGTTGCCTAAAGCATGTTACAATAAAACGTATTCGTAATTATACCAATAAGAACGCACAGGTTCTCCGTATCTAAATAGTACCAAACAACACCCACTGCCGAATGGCGTGGCTAAACATTTCACTGCGAGTGATGTCGTACATTTAGCCGAAAAAGACTGGCTGTTAGAGCTACATAAATGCACTGTGTGAACTGTTACATATACTGTGAATGACGTGACAGTTATCACATTTTTGCGTAAATCGGGTTTCACCGTGTAAAGTCATCAGCGCAAGGTATTCGAAATGCATTCGAAACAAATATTCAGGTTTCGTATAGCGACTGTTCGATTCGAGGACTCGATCGAATAGGGCGAAATTCGATTGGTTATTCGAAAGTTGCGAATATTCGCTCAACGCTAATCCTTCGCGTCACGGTCATCCAATATCACCCTTTCTTTTGTCTTGTTCTCAGTGCGAGTCTGGCTTCCAATGCCGGCTCAAGGATTGCCCTTCGTCACCCTACGAGTGTAAGTATGCTTGATTATTTTTCGTTTCTTTCTTCACCTACTGCTCCTACTAACTGTATTTGCTGGGTTAAAATGAACCAGTATTCAGTCAGCGCAGAGGTGGAGCCCGTTCTTTGTACTACAACAAAAAGTAGTGGCAAACATTATGTAAGAACATATAATTTTCTCTTCGTAAAAATGCCCATCGTCGATGCGTTAGAAGTCACACGTAAAACTTGAACGATGTTATTTATTTATTTCTTGCTTTTATAGGTCTGGTCCTGGAACACCAAGACACCAGATGCGGAGGGATAAGCGTACGTAGTCTGCAGCTGGTAAACTCGCATAATTAAATCGAATTGCGTCATTCATGACGGTATTGTCGGGTGGTTGTGGCATCTTAGTTATTATTTATTCATTCACCTTGTTTCCTCGCACAATAACCGAATGGAATAACTTGTCCATATCACTTCTTATTAACACTGAAAGCATTGAATGCGTTGACAGCTGAAGATGCGACCGTTGAAACATGTTGTTTGCTTATGTTTATCTTGTTTTGGTGTAGTGTTTCTGAAATCGTTATTTTTTATTTTCCTGTAATCATTCCATTGTAATTAATTCTTGTTATATTTGTTTTGCTACTCACGTACTCTTGCATTTCCTTGTTTTTTCCTGTACTTCTGCCCCTCCTGCAAGGGCTACTACAAGACCTGCAGTATTTCCTAAATAAATAAACAAAATAAAATAAAAGATACCTCTATTTAAACCAGCCCATAGTGAAACACCAGTGGGGCTAAAGATTCAGCTGTCGAGTTCCTAACGCAGCTGAAGCTTTTGGAGCTTCAAGAATCTTGAGAGCAAACTACAGAGATAGACCACCCGACGAGCGATGGTGCAGGGAATGACATCTTTAACGTTAATATTAGCATATATTAAGGAGCCCACACGGGTGCATAGTATACCGGTATAAATTTGAGCAGGCTGCTTAATAGGCATAACAGATAACAACCTGTATTTTACCTGAGCCAAAGGAAGGACCACACAAACCAAGACTGTTGATTAGCCGCTGTGATGAGGTCAGGGAATTGTCAGATGAAGTGCGGCGTCCGCTGGCGCTCAAGAAAAAAAAAGGGGGGGGGGGGGGAAGGGGCGTAATAGGACGTTTTCGAAGACTCATTGCTTTTACGTTGGACCAAACATAGGCTGGTATAGATTAGCTGGCGCTGATTCTAACATGCGACGCTGTCACGAACCAAAAGTGCCCCTCTTTTCCTTTTGATGCTCCTTCTATCAGGTATTTATTCAGTGTGTGTGTTTTTTTTCTACCTTTGACTATTTCAAGGTCCACAGTGCGGTCCGGACCAAGTGTGCGGATACCAGAGGACCGGTTTAGTGTGCATCAAGTGTCCCTGTTACGGCACCGACCGCGCCGTTTGTAAGTGCAGCTTGATAATTGCATGTGCACTCATGGCTGGCTCCATACTTCATCAAGTCAGAACGCGTGCTTTTTGAAGGGAGGGTTTAATGTTTCGCTGCAACCTCGGTAATTATTGCGGTCGCGACACTTCGCTCCATCACTGCCCTGCACTTATTCCACCCCCCCTCCCGGCCCAGGAAAGAACGTGCGTGGGAGAGAGAGAGAGAGATTGGCGTCAGTACTTCAAACATCATTGAGTCCCCATGTGTACACTCACGCAAAAGCACCACAGGTAATGCAAATAATCCTTTGCCACGTGATCGCTGCGCAGTGCTTTCCTATAAACCTGACGCTATGGCCAGGTGCATACGAGTAAATGAAACCAGGATTTACAAGCGGTGTGCGTTCCCTGCGCATTCTGAATTGCCAGCCGCTTCCACGTCCGAGAACGCCAACTTCTCAAGTGCTTTGTATCTTGTACAGCCAGATTTGCCCCTGTGTCGAGCGCACGCTGCGGGTTCCTTGTAAAGCTGGGACCCCTGAAAAGCACCGCCAGAGCTGTCCGCACGTCCAAGGCACTTTAAGCTCTCCTACTGCAGCAGCATCAATCAACAACTGTGTTCTCAATTGATCACTACATACATGCTTCCACTTGAGCATTTGCATGGCATCAAGCGATTCACGTGAGTGAAGCGATGAGCATTTCGCCCACATGCTTGGACATTCGCGTGAGCACCGTCCAGTTCGCGTAGGTCAGCTAGTATAGACAGGGCAAACAGATCACAGGAGAAAAGAAAGTGTTCCCGATGGTTCCGCTGCGTTAAAGTTTCGTTCGCCTGGTTTGTATAAAAAAAATAAAAAATGCGTGCGTGCCTCTACTGCAGTGAAGCCAGCTCATGCAGAAACATGTGCTATAGTATCGCTGCCTGTCGCCAATTAGGTCACGACAAACCCGCCATGACTCATTGTTAACTGCTTTATTGGAGCATGCAGAATAAAAGATGCCGTATTGATTGTATCCGTGTGGATTTTTGCATTAGTATTAGGCTCACTATAGGATCGCTTCTCACTGGGAGACATGCGCTGTAGTCCGCGCTTCTCAGCTTTAGCCCTTATTGAGACGCGACGTCATCGCTTCGTGACAAGTTTTGTTATAACCGCAAATACTTTTTTCTGCTGCAGGCGTGGACAAGAAGCCTGGCGTCGAGTGTGGGCCCAACAGCATCGCACAGGTGAACCCCGACAACAGCTACGCGTGCAAGGGATGCGCCTCCGCCACCTCTGTGCTTACCCGCTAGCGGCATCGGTGACTTCACTGAAGACACCACGCAGTGCCCCACTTGCGCCATTGCTCGAACAGGAAGTCTGTCATGTTGGGACCGCGTATCGGCTCTGGACAAATGTCATTCAAATAAATGAATGTCGCGTGATGGTGTGCACGCTTGTGGTAGGTAGTTCTACTAATGCCTTTTTTTATGCACCTGGCGAATTGTGTGACAGAGGGCGTCCACGTGGTCTCCTTTTGTTCATCCTAAGCCTGCCCACTCCCTCACCCCCAGCCCTCACACACACACGAATCCTTCCAGACATCCGCTACCGTCTTGTATGGAGAGCTTTAGCTCATTCAAAAATTCTGTATTTTTCTCATCTTTAGTACCCGTTCTCCTGTCTATGGTCGACAACCGGAGATATCCTCAGAGTTAACCTTACTGCGTTTCCTTCGATGACATTTCTACTGCGACAACAGTTTACAGCTGAACAGCGGGTTCGCCTTTCTGTGTTCATATATTCTGTTACACCGTCATCGCCATCGGTCACTCTCCTCGGCTTCACCCTCTCCGTGTGGCGAAGAAAACTCGACCCACCATCTCCGTATAGAAATCGTGCACGCCCCAACGCAACGCACCGCAGAAAGACGCGCGCGCTGACCACTGCGTCGTCTCGAACTTTTTCAGCTTGGCAGTTCGTTCAAGTTTTCGCGTTCCACGCAAGACTCTGGGAGTTGTGGCATCTGCGCACGTAGTCGGAGGTGACATCAAGTGAACTTGTTGTTCTCGAGAAGGTGCCAGGTGTTCGCTGTGAGAGCCTGCTGCCGTCGCAGAAAATGTGTTCCAAATCGTAGGAACCAAGGGTGGCTGTTTGAGCGAGTTGGCATTCCATGGCGTTTCGTTGACATTAGCACAACTTGAAACGAGTGGAAGAGAGAGAAAAAGAAAGGTGCGGATCACACGCTCAGTAGGAATTGATCCTATGTGAAGCATCTTGCGGATCCTAGCCGCGTCGGCTGCACTGTAATGGGTATACCCGCCGCGGTGGCTTAGGGCTATGATGCTGCGCTTCTAAGCACGAGGTCGCGGGTTCGGTTACAAGCCCGGGAAGCCGGATTTCTATGGAACCGAAATGCAAAAAAACATCAGTGTACCGTGCCGTTCGTTAGGTGAGCGCTATAATGTTCTATTGCTTTCAAAGAGGAAGTCCTTCTTGGCGAGTTACCACGACCATTCCGCATCGGGCATGCTTCTAGCCTCTTTCGCAGACTGATACCGGAGACAGTGCAGCCTAAAGATGTGGGCCTATATGTGTTTAGCTATGTACCTCTCGGACCACAGTAGCTACTGCTATGTTTCCCTGTCTACATACATGCATACAAATATTTCTTTAAATAAACGTAAATAAATGTCTGCCGGCGGGATTCGATCACGGTACTACAAGCACAGAAGCGCTCCACTCTAATATGCCAACCGGCATATATAGTTCGGCATTCAACTCGTCAGCAAAAACACACCACACTTAGCTTCAGGCTGAGCGTTGCAGCATCCAGCAAAACGTTACACGTTTCTGCTCTACTTTAGGATGGTGTCAGTTGACCCTTCTTCCATAATGCAGCAGTATTTCGTCGTCGTAGCATCGTCTTAGCTATAGAGCTGGAACACTTTATATGCGACTTGTTCTTTCTCCTTGGTCTTCCCTGCGTACGGCGAAGTTACATGACAGTTAGTTGTGATGGTCGACTCGTCCGTATTTACTTTACTGAATACGCAACATGGCGTGTCGCAAGAGACAAAGTACAGAACATCCTTTAGAACTTCCCGCGCGCGCGAACCAGGGCGTGGAGACGCTTGGTGCGTTTTCCCGTCGGTCTCGCCTCGCGCACCGCCGTCGACGTGTGCCGCGTGCAGTGCTCTTCGTCGTGCCAGCGTTGCCAGACGTTTCGTAGCTGACGGGGCGTTGTTACTTCTATCTAGCTGGGCGCCTAGTTGTCGCGCTCGCGTGTAATTTGAACACCATCCGAGGATTCCAAGCGCAACGCTGAACCTTGCAATTTAATCGTTCATGGATTTACGGTCATAGTCAATTATTGTTACTTCATAATTCTTGAAAAGAAAAAAAAAAGAATCGGACCTTCAGTAGATTATATCTTGATTATGAACACTAACTACGCGTAACTACTAGAAACCTAGAATCTGTCCTAACGTCAAGCAATCCTTCGAATATTTATTTAGGTTTTCTGAGGGTCGCTTTTTACCTCACCTTTACATTCATGATTACTTACATTTAGCTTGAAGTTTCTAGCAGCACTCCGTGGTCTTCCAGAACATTGTGAACTAAAATTAGCGCTGTATTATCATATTTCAAAAGCAAAGATGCACCAGTGCGACGTTGGTATATCTGTTGCATAAAGAAGTAGGATATTATGCGGCTTCGTCGAAGTTCGTTACATCGGGGAACGCGGTGAATCAACTTCTATGAAGAAAAAAGGAGATCAAGGGTCACTTAGTTATCCCTACATGGATGAATATGAAGCATTGCGGCCACGTCTGCAGAAGCGCCGCGGCATCACGTGAGGAACCGTGCTCCTCACAAGGTGCGCCCAATGCAAGTTCGCGAGTTCCAGTCCTACCAAAGGTCGTGGGTTCCAGTGCCTCAATTAACATGACCTTAAATAAAGGGACTGAAAACCAATTTTCATGGCACCATTCTTTTTATTGCAATGGAAAGGCTACCGGTCAGAGTGTGTAATCATGAAGTGCTCACGTGGAAAACGCAGTGGAAAATTCTTCATCAGAATTTTTCGATCTGCAAGAAGGATGTAGTCGTTCGCTGGAAGCATGCTGAAGACGGTGTCAGATAAGCGCGATAGCGATTATACGCCGGCATTAGTGGTAGGCAGACGACAAGTGTGGCAGTAGCTGTGACAAAGTACGATTTTGTTTATTAAGTCGATGTTCCTGCGATTCATGTTTTCCGAATTAGCAAAGTATTTCTGTAATAATAACTACGTGTTTTCGTGGTTTCCTGTCCAACTTCCTTGGTATTGAACCAGTGAAAATGAACCCAATCGGGCCAAAAACGAAACGACGCCTTTACGTGTTATACGTAGTTCAGCGTGTTGCCGTAGCCACGCGTGAGTTTTTGATTTCAGAAGCATAAAATAATGAGAGTGCGTAATAATATACCAACGGGAATTTTAGGAAATAATTATGCTGTACTTAATAACAGTCCACTTACATACAGTAATCGGGTAGAATACATCCGAAGTACCAAGATTTCACCGTCAGGCCTCGCTAGTTACTGGTTTCTGAGACTTTCGTTGCGAATTTAAAATCACAATTCCTACTTAAATCGCGAAGAGCGCGCTGGATTTTACCTTTGTAAATCTAGGTCATCTCAGGTCCGTCAACGTCTCACAACACACTCTGGCCAGCTGTCAGTCCTTTTAATTGTGCCCATATTTAGCTTCCCCTTAATTAACACCAACGCTCATGAGTTAAAGTGCCTTAATTAAAGATGTCTTAGTTAAATGTGTCTTTATTAACTTTGCCTTAACACATAAGGTGCGCGCGTATGAATGTTGTGACAGCAGAACGTTTAGAGCCGCGGATTACTCCGCGCTTCTCTTTCTTCTTTCATCCTTCTCACCTGTAGGGCCACAGATGGACAGAGCCCAGTCTACATCATTCGCTTGCCCCTCCCCTCGTTCCCTTTCATCTGTTTCCCTCTCTCTAAATGTAAGGTCACATTGAGCAAACCCTGGCCTCAGAAACACTGACGAAGAAGCAAAAGAAGCTAACTCAGGCGGCTAGAAAACTCGCGAACGTTCAAAGTGTTGACTCCCTTGTTTTATTTTATACAGCTAATTTAACCACCCTATTCATGGCCAATCCCCACTGTGGGTATGTACCACAGCCATTCCGGTGAACAACAACAACAACAACAGCAACGATGACGACGACGACGACGACGACGATGACGACGACTACAACGACAACGACAACAACAACGACAACGACAACAACAACAACTCGGGAACCAATACACCGAATAGTAAGTGAACTGCGCGCCGCCACCCCCATGGCCGGGGCTGCTGGGAGCAGTTGGCGATGAAGCGCCTCGTGCACATGGTACCGAGCTATTTAAAGCAGAAAACCTTCCCAAGGGTTGTTGTAGGCTTTGTTGGCTTTTACTGTAGCGTGCGGATTGTGTGCTACGCATATGAGGGGGTTAGAATGTCCTGCCAGCTTTTCAACCCTGCAACAGTACTAGCCTCACTGACTATTTGTCTGCAGTTTTGTTTTCACTTCATTCACTCTGCTGTAACACGAAATTGATGCATGTATACAGCCCAAGGAATATCTGTTTTTGTATATTACCTGCAGAAAAATGAGAAGACAGGCTACATTAGAGCCACGGAACGTTTTTGACGTCAAGTGAGACGAACTCACGATGGCCGTGGCGGTGGTGCGGTACGAAGTAGCCACTAGCCGGTCGGCTACCTCGTTTCCAGTTACAACGAAAATCTGTTCCGTGAGAGGGTTGGGCCGATCCACAGCCTCTGGCAGTGGCCAGTCAAATAATGCTATATGTTGTTCAATCGAATAAAAGAATCCTCGTTGTTCGTTGGTAGTGTCATAATGACGCGTGGTAAGGTAAGCACGGCATTATTCGTTATCATCCAACAGTGAGTAGGGCACCGCCCCAACAGTCGTGTGTTTACACTTGCCCTGCAGTCACGCAACTTACGTGATGTCACGTGATGGTGTCATGTTACGCGCGTAATTTGGATGCACGGGCCGAACCAGGGGTAACTATCGTAAAAACATAAAGGTCCGCGTTTACCATGCTGCTAAATCAGCCCACTGCATTTAAATTATACGCACAAGTGTTCTGTGTTCTTAGTAATGGCTGTTTAACTATTAAACTTATTTTTATGTCTGCAGTCTCGGCTCGCCATTCACTCTGCATGATTTTGTAAGCAATAACACGTGCTCAAGTCAGATGGATTGGTTTCTTTTTTTTTAATCAAAGCTCTGTCTGTGACAGATCTGTTCTGATGGGTACAAGGAAATAAAACCAATATAAGGGATTAACTAACAATCTTTATTCACTAGGCTCAATTAAAGGTACCGCAGTGGACTGAAATGTAAATCTTTGTGTTTCGATCACGATGTCGCTGGCTCTATCGCAACCGCGCTGGCCGCATTGAGGTGGAGGCAGAACGCAAAAGCGTACCGTACTTTCAGCGCACGTTCAAGAACCCCGGGTGGCCAAAATTCATCGACAGCCCCCTCGCTACTGATTCAGGGCCTCACAACGCACTGTGACGTGTCAGGACGCTAAACACCGTACTGTAATCTAATTGCAAATCTACCGCTAACAAACAATTATATTCGGTTGGGCACACACAACTCCTATGCTAGATTGTTTTAACTGGTTCATCATAACGAACAGCGGAAGCTGTGAATATGCTTTTGCACAGCGCGTTTCTGATGTGTGCGGGCCACTCGAATTTGTTCCCGTTCTTCGCCGAACGCTTGTGTCGACAAAAGTGATTTCCCGGAACGCTGCATCTGCTGCACTCTCTGACGTGGAAACCAGCACTACAAAAAGAAAAAAAAAGAAGCCGCTGACCTAGCCCGCACGCTACGCTCCGATAAGCAGTCTGTCGCGTGTACTACGCAGTCAGAGGCAGATGGTGACTGCTCGCTTACTGAACGGGCATGCACAAACCCCGCCCCGAGCACGCGAGAACTCTCCTGCGGCAGCACGAGGCTAGCTGTTGGAATAAAAAGCATCGCCGTTCTCCGCTGTCGTTTCCCAGTCGTTCTGTTTGAGACGTGCAAGACACGACAGTGGGACGGTTCTACGGAGTCTCAAGGATATGCGCACAGCCATGGAGTACTGCCATGTGGGGCTGTGGGCGTTGGCCATGCTTGGTGGGTTTCGCAGAATCGTAACATTTTTTTGTTAGTTTGTATAGTTGGGGACTCGCAAACTTCATATTTCAGTGCTTCTTTCTTCATTGATCTACCGAATTTCGCACATGTGTTTTTTCAAAAGAATGTTGAGGGCCTCAGCAAGTTTACCAAGGAGAGGCGGGATACTTGGTAGTCGATATCGCAATGCGTTATGTAACCGTGCAAACAACAACGGAGGGAGACGCAAACACATAGGAAAAGCGCGCTTGTCCTGTGTGTTTCCTTCTCCGTCCATTGTCGCTTGCGCGGTTAAAGAATGCATTCCTCAGCAAGTGCAATATCCTTTCAACTGTCCCTGATATATTGAACTTTCTATGTTTAGCGCAAGAAGCGTAATCCAAATAAAGAAAGTTATTGATTAATTAATGCAACCATTTCTGCGTGTCACTTCAGTTTGAATTCTGACGTCGGCGCTTGCATCGAGCTGAAGCTTCCACGTAATGCTCTACCTTGTGGTGAACTTCTGGCACTTCACAGTACTTTGAAAAAGTGCGAAGGTTTCGAGGTATGCGGCTCCTCGCACAAGCTCTTGCGTGACTGCACTTTCAAAAAAGTACACTAAGAAAGGTTTTTTTTTTTCTGCATTCTCTTCTTTGAACAATGCGCGACGCTGATCTTCGATTGCGTTTCTTGATTTGCAATTACACGTGAACTTCATGAGAAACGTGGCACCTTTCAGCTAAATGAAGTCCGGCGAGTGCTAATTTGACGCCGGGAATGGTGATGGCAAATGCTTGCTTTAAGTATCGTACTTGCACCAGTGGAGAAAAACCGCGAACAAGTGCTTGCAACTTTCGCGGAAGCTCGCTTCAAAGGCTCTTTGTCTTTAAACTAATCTGATGCGGCTCGCTGGGCAGGCCGGACGTTTGCATGCACAGTGAAACTGTTTCCATGGTTTCGTCACCGGGATTCTTGAGACCCATCTAAATGAGGCGACTGGTAGCAAGGACTTTTTAGGCTTTGACGAAACACCTCGATTCGACGCCACAGGCGAGAAACGTGAATACAGCCACCAAACAAAAGAGCCGCACTGAACCTGGATGTCATAGACATCTTTATTTATACAGTGTTGCCAGCGCAAGTAACAAATTCTGAAGTTTCTAATACTTAGTTTCATAGATATGTCAGGCAACGCTACGAAGGCTAGAGAGACTTCTCTTGTTGCTGAAATATGTAGGCGTGCGTTATCTAGTGTGCTGTAACGTTCAGATCTCACGTTTTCGTGCCGCATAATATGATCCAATTATTACATGACAGGCGTCGCGGATCTGAGCTTATTTAACAGTGAACGAGCCGAGTGACATGTTTCTGCAACTCAAAACAGCGCACGTCGCATATTAGAACAATTGCCGCTTTAACGTGGACTCACACCCACAAGCTGTAATTGTAGTGCATGAAGCAGACGCCGTCCAGAAGGCATCGTAGATCCGGAACAATTGCACTGGGAAACGTGCGGAATGAGGCCGCTGTGTCCACGCTGTACTTACGTAGCTTCCGCAACGTTGTCCTTCAAAGTTCAAAACGGAGTACAAGCACTACCGACGGCGCGCACTTGCGATACCCAAGCCGCAATATTGCGAGGCTACCATGCATCTACGCTGAACGTACTCCATGAGTCTTTAGCAGTATTTTCTGCGGAGGACCCATGGATGTAGCGCCGGCATGGCGTTCGTGACGTCACAATATGTAAACGATCTATACAGCCAACTTTGTGCCTCGGCTGAAGCGAACTTTAGTTGACATTTGAAACAGCGATGTACTGTGCGCTCTTGCATTAACGTTCATTTCGTACCTCATTTCTACCTTAACATTGGTGCGTAGGTTCCGCGTGCAGGCATCCTGTAGGAACTGCGTATGATATGGTCCCAACATTGTGTTTCAGGTTACAGTATGGCCGCTTCTGCGACGACCTGCCAGACGGTGCGTGCGGCTGTCATTTTTGAAAGCATGTATTAATTAAGAAGTAACAAGTGCTTGACCACTCTGGTTCGTCAGATCTCTCAGGAAGGGAGAAAGATGGAAAAAAGAGAGAACAAAGGGGTTAGGCTGGATAGTAGCAAGAAATTTGGGATGCGCGAGACGAAATATTATTGAATTCGATCCGGTCGGGAGAAATTACTGTATGCGTTTTGTTTCTTATAAATGAGTTATTCGGCATGTTAAATCAGAGCATGGAAATTGTTGGCGTTTAACTGCTAATCTCTATACGTTGCTCAAGGAAGGTCTCCCTCACAGCTTTCACTTCGAAACCCTCCTGATGTACCAAAACTATGTATGTATGTATGTATGTATGTATGTATGTATGTATGTATGTATGTATGTATGTATGTATGTATGTATGTATGTATGTATGTATGTATGTATGTATGTATGTATGTATGTATGTATGTATGTATGTATGTATGTATGTATGTATGTATGTATGTATGTATGTATGTATGTATGTATGCATGTATGTATGTATGGTGTTTTGTACGTTCCCACTTATGTGTGGTACCATGATCAACAAAGTACGAGAATCATTAATTTTCTCCCAACCTTCATGTTACGCCATTGCCGTTTCTTGGCGCAGTGAAGTGCTCAATCGCTTCATTTCCGCATCGCCATGTTGCTTCACTAATCCACGGTCTGCGCTCTGCAGGATGCTGACTGCTCGGTTAGTCAGCGCTGCGTTTCGCACGCCAACTTCTCCAGTTCTGGAAACTGTCAGACTGATCGTCGTTGTGAGTATGTTTGCTTTTAATATTGAACATATACGGGGCATCCATCCAATCGCGAAGGCAAAATTATTTCCACTAATGCGTAGATATGTTCTCCCTAGAGTCAATAAATGTTCTCTTCTTGGCAGGTATTGACGCTTCCGGTGCGACATGCTCAGTAAGTATCGTCAAGCTCATTTCTGTATGCGTTCTACTGTTTCCATTTTTTTGCACTCCATTCAACAAGGACGCCCACAGTTTTCTATGTACCTATTTCGTGTATTATTAAAGAAAGAACGTTCTCAACGGGCTAACAGTTGAATTGAGGCGCACAATGCTCCTTTCTGACTTTTCTGAACTTGATGACGCCGGCAATCTTACGCACCCGGAGGCCCGTTTTGAGCAGTTCAAATAATAAAAGTTGCTAAATTAAAGTAATTGTGGGCTAAACTAAAATCCTGCTTGGTTGTTACGGCAGCGTGAATAAATGGGTCCGCGATTAAATTTTTGTACAGAGTCGTCCCACTTTTTGAAGGTAACTGCTACGCGTCATTCAACATGAACTTTTCTCATTTGCAGTGCAGCCCTGGGTACGAGTGTCGCATGAGGGGTTGCCTTTCCGCACAGTACGAATGTGAGTACGTAACTTTTTTCCCTCTCATACTAGAGCTAGTGACAGCAACATAATTCATCGTGAAAGGAGGTAAGGCGTGCAGACACGCACACATGAGAAGAAAACCAGGAAACACAAACGCCAACTATCAACTAAAAGGCGCACTGTAGTTGAAAGGAAAGTAGACGCAAAACTTATCTTCATATGATGATGATGATGATGATTACGACATTGTTGTGGCCTTTCTCTGCGCATCGGGTGCGCATTGTTGCCCTGACCAAAATGATCAAAACGAAAATATACATCAGTTCTATGAACATGCGTAAACACCTTGGTCACTGCCCCCTGTTGCGTTCTTCAGGGTAGCGTACCCCACCGCTGCTGACCAGTTGTTGCGACGCCGGTTACTTGAAGCTCGACCGGCGTAACTATTCTGTAGCTTGGCCTTGTCGGCAGGCTGCAGGCGCCCGGTAGACCATGGCGATCAGGCAGGGACGAGACGACTTCTAGTGCGAAATTTGCATGGTTTATTCAATGCTTGGATAAAGATGAGAGGAAGAGAATGAAGTAAAAAAGTACATTGCGGGGCCCTTTAAGTAGGCCCACTAAAATCGTTGGCGCGATCTTGCTCACGTCACCGCCACATGATATGCACTTAGTCCCACGGTGCTTGGCGGCGGCAGCCACTTTCCCAGGACGATGTTTTCCCGAGCTTCCCTCCGCTGGTGGCAACCCGCGGGTCCTGGGGATCGTAGGCAGCTGATCCCTTCTCTTTCGCGCGTCGTTGGTTTCCGGAAAGGGTGTCTGGTTGTGGATGGGTGGCTGATTCATTCTCTCAGTTGACGTCTTCCCGAGCGTGCCTCAGCTTGCGGCAGCCCCCGGGTACTGGGGATCGTAGGCAGCTGATACCTTAGAGTTTGACAGTTCGCAGAAAGGGTTTTTACACACACACACAAAGGGGCCTGTGAACACTGCAGGGCGTCCGCCAGACCGGCATCCACTCGAGGCAATCATGACAAATTAGGAATCCATTGTTCGTTTCGCTTATGCATGCACACACGAAGGGGCCTGTAAGTACTGCCGTGCACCTGCCAGACCGGTAAGCACTCAAGGCAACCACAGCAAATTAGGAATCCACCCTTCGTTTCGATGAGGCATGGTAGTTGAGCATCCCTTTTGCCCGGGGTGTTACATGCCAACCGTAACACCCCCTGACCGCTACTTTAGAAGTCTCGCCTTCGTGATGGAAGTCGCCGCGAGGGGTTGCACGTTTGTGTCGCAGCCGTTTCGCGCTTCGACAAAACCGAGTGCCTCGGGAAGTGTGGTGCCATCCGGTTGACGAGGGCACATGCGATGACATCGGAGCAGAATGTGTTCTATGTTCTCTTCGTCGTCTCCGCATGCCCTGCACTGTACCGTACTGTCGTCCACCGACTGATCGAAACGACGCCTATCCACTTTAGTGCGCGGTGCTCCCGCACGGGTGCCGAACAGAAGGGCACTGCCAACACTGTTGTGGTACAACCACTCCGCAGAGATGGTCGTCTCGTGAGCTCTATGCAGGACCGGGCTAGATTTTTGGTCCATAGCGGCTTGCCACGTCGACGTCTCCACTTCCTGTACTCTTGTTCACACCCTTACTGACAATTTCCTTTCGCTGTCCTCTCGGATGGGGTAAGTAAAGAGGAAGAACTTTCTGCATAACTTGTAGAGACGCCTGCTCCACTGCTTGCTACCGCCTTTTAGGTTGGTGTACCGGAAGACGCGCCGGGTCCACCGCTCATTATTCATGAGGGGAAGACGTCCCTCGTAGGCTACTTTGTTCCTTGCCTCGCATGCCTCGAAGCTGGACCATCCGAGGTCGCCCTGGATAGCCTCGACTGCCACACGCCTATGACATGCCAGGGGTAGTCGTCCAAAGTCGCACTGACCATGTTCCAACCACTGGCATGTTCCTACGGAAAGGCAGAAGATGGCGTCAGCGAATGTTAGCACCGGCACACGTATTGCCTTCTACAGTTCACGCACCAGAAAGAACCTGTACCACCCCCCCCAAGCACCATCGACGCAACACATTGGTGGCTGTCACAGACAACTGTTGTACATTTTCCTCGTGTTGGGCAAACAGTACCACTGAGGCGTAAGAGTTCATTCCGAGATTTTTGTATTTATCCGACACTGGTATGCTTCCTTCACAGGGAAGAAGCACATTAATGGCTCCCTCTGTGCCCGAAAACTGCAAGATTGCGGATTTTCTGGCATTGAAGTGGAGACCAAGACGCCGCAGGTGCTCCGCAGCGAGAGTTAACAAAATTTGGAGGTCACTGATGCGCTCCGCACACAAGTCACAAGTAACACAAGGTCATCCGCGAACACCAATTAAGATAGCGGCCATGTGCATGCGCTGTCACACATGAAGTGGAACGCGAGTCAACTCGGGATTCCAGAAGAGCCTGCTCGAGCCCCTCCACATGCAACATGTAGAGCAGCGGGGACCGAGGGAAGCCCTGCCTGGGTCCTTTTGTCACTATCACAGGCTTTGTTTTGGCATCTCTGGAGCACGCTACCACCGAGCTATATGTGTACATCTGTCGGAGAAGTGCTATCCACGCTCGAGGCACCTGTCGTTCTAGTCGGCGCAAAAGTTCGTCGTGCGACACACTGTCAATGCCTTGGCGACATCAAGAAAGCATGCGAGGAAACCTCTCGTTTCCCTCCGTGCCACCTCACTCGTTTTGATGAGCACAAAAAGATTGTCTTCCAAGCGTCAGTTTCCTTGAAAGCCATTCTGGAGCTCAGACAATATGCCACACTTCTCTGCCCACGTACTAATTCATGACTGCACGACTTGAGCAAAAAGTCTATACTAGACACTCGTCACAGTAATTGATCGATAATCACTTAGTAGGCCAGCGTCGACTCCTCCCCTGGCGCACAAGGCTCACTCTACCGCACAATCAGTCGGATGGGATCGGACGGTCTTTCAGGATAGAGAGAGAGATGAATATAGGAAGGCAGGGATGTTAACCAGTCAAGGGTCTGGTTGGCTACCCTACGCTAGAAGAAGGGAGAAGGGGAATAGAGAGAAGGGAGAGAGAAGGTGTAGAGACGTGTACGTACAGTACTTGAGTCAAAGCCGCTCGCGCAAACCAGACGTTCTGAGAAAGCACAAAAGTGCCTAGTGAATACTGTAGTGAGATGTTTTCAAACAGACTTGCCTAGGGATTTCACGATGCCCGCCGGTATGGGGTCCAGTCGGGTAGCAGTGTTTGTAGTGATACGTGGCAGTGCGCGGCCAAAAGTCAAAACCCTTTTATGTAGCACGTATTGAGCAACAGAAAGCTTCATCGGAAGTGTTTCATGTTGGCCTACAATTTTCTCATTGACACTTTTTCCCTAATTCTAATATTTTAGAAGATGAATAATTATATACTACTAAATATGTAATTAGGCAGAATGCAAAATATAATCGGAGTATCTCAAAGCAACGGCAACTACATTACCTTGATTTTGTCCAGCTACGTGGAATTTGCTTATTTTTAAATCTTGGTGCATGATAGTTCGGGCACCCTGTAAATACATTTGTCAATGAAAAGTTAGGAAGAAGCTAAGGACGAAAGCAGCCAACATTTCCAATACCATCAAGTGGATAAAAAAATAAATAAATAAATAAAAAGATAAATGAATAAATAAATTTGGACACAGAAAACTTTACGAGATGCAAATAGGTAGGCCTGAGGTACATTCTTCTAGCCAACTGCTCCGTACGGGGGGAAGGGGAAAGAAAGAGGAGAATGATAGTTGACGATGACGACAGAAAGAGGACGCGAAACATACTACAAGCAATTTGTTTGGTCTACTCAAAGCTTAGAGGTCGGAGCCGTACTTCTTTAAAAATAAAGTAATGCCTAGATGGCCTGAAAATCAAGCGAGAGAGAGAGAGAGATATGCAAATGAGAGAAAAGCAGGGAGAACCACCGACAGCAGGCTCACGCCTCTGCCTCCCCTGAAAACTAAACTTAACGTCTTGCCAAGAGCCTAAAATGACGTCCTCCGACAACGGTTGGTTGCCGAGGCGCACAAGATCACCAGTCAACTTTGTAACACTTCCACCCTACTGAGGGCAGCCACACAACACATCATCAACAGCCTTATGCACATGGCGCAGTCCACGGTCCGGAGACCAGGGGGCGCCGCATTAGGTGCACGTATGCCCACGCGTAAACGCCACCCTCGTCCTAAGTGTGTGCAGAATGCTGGCCGAGCAACGTTCAGTTTTGGTGGTAGCCTAAACTTTATGTTAGGGTTTATTCTCTGGAGTCATTTGTGCTGATTCTCCTGATGGCCCCAGTCTCTTTCGGCCGCTTTTCGTATGCCACTAGAGAGAAGGCAGTGGGTGTCCTCTCTTAGAAAAGGAATATTTGCAAGCAGGAGTTGTTTCTGTGAATGCCTCCTTCACGCAGGCATCGGCGAGGTCGTTCCCATGTACACCGTAGTGACTGGGACACCGCTGAAAAGTAATGGGGTGGCCGTTTTCTTCCGATCGAGTGTATAGCTGAGCAGTTTGAACAGTCACTACTCTGTTTGAGCTTTTTTTCATCGAAACTATAAGTAGGTGAAGAGCCGTTTTCGCGTCATTGAATACTGTCCGTGCTTGAGACGGCTGTCGCGAAACTTAAAGAATTCCTTCCTGATTACCCTGGACCGTGATGTCGTCTTGTCAGCAGACGAAACTGTCGAATGACACGATGTGCAGGCTTGGCGACAGGCGCAGCTCACGCAGACGACGATACCAATCCCTCTTTATACACCTTCATCGAGGAGCCAAATTCTTTCACATTGTTTCATATTCAAATGTTAGATATCTGAAGCCCATGGAAACTATACTCTATTTTTGAAAGAGCGGATACAGAGAGGCATACCCTTATTTTGGGCATGACCCATGGATGCATATTTGGAAGGTGAGCAGAGGCAAGGTATGAGGGTATGGCGAATTCTTTGCATTTATTGAATTTCAATACGGTGGAGCACGGCCGTAAGTCGAAAAGTGCCACAAGGTGTGGGGTCGGTGTCGGCACAGCAGTTACAGAGACACTCAAAGAGGTTCGCATCGTAGAAAGACAAGTACAGGGGCGACGCGAGCTTCATCGATTGTACCATCAGTTGAGATGCGACGCTGAACCCCAAGACATGTTCTCGGCATCGGTGCCTCAGTCACTGCGCTTGCTTAGTGGCTATGGTGTTGGGCTCCTAAGCACGACGTCGCGGGATCGAATCCACGCCACGGCGGCCGCATTGAGACGGTGGCGAAATGGGGAAATGCCCTTGTACTTAGATTTAGGTCCTCGTAAAAGAACCCCACGTGGTCCAAGTTTCCGGAGCGCCCCACTACGGCACGCCTCTTAATCAGATCATGGTTTTGGCAAGTAAAACCCCATAATTTAATTTAATTTAGTAAAGTATCTATGCCTAGGTCCTTTTCAGCGTACCCAATCATGACGGGCTCATACTTAGTATGACTGGTAGGCTGTACCAGTTAGGCTGGTAGGCTGGTAGGCTGTAGCCGACATAAATAATCTCGGAGAGCCGGAGTAGCGAATGCTCAGACGGGCCTCGCTTCATACCGGCCATACAATTTTATGTGAAAGCACCAAATGGCCCATTCAGCGAATAGCCCGGCGGTGTCTGTAGCAGCGCAGCGGCCCCTACATTCCCATTGGCTGCGACGCCACCTCATGAGTGCACCTCGACTGAGCAGAGCGGGCGAATCGGAAGGCCTTCTGCCGCGTTAGCGCGCCAGGCGCTGTGTGAGAAGGAGAGGGCATCGCCGCGACTCCACGTCACCAGCGCGCCTTGACGGAGCGGAGCAGATACAGTCACGCGATGCCGCGGGACGAGGCGGGTTGCTGTCGGCGAGGCAGTCACGTGACACGTGCGTGCGGGTGCCGCCACCTTGCTTGCGCATACTGACAATCTAGAAGGCACAGCGCCTTAGCAACCGCCTTTGAACGCGACGCGATTGGCTGGCACACCCCCGGCGACAGGTCTCGTGTCACGTCGTGAGGATTCTTGCCTTTGCGTGTAGCCCGCGATAGGTTAGGTTAAGGTTACGTTAGGTTAGGTTCGGCTTTGCTAGCGTAAAAAGTGTTAGGGTGGCAAGGTGTGATCTCACAGCGGCTTCAAGGACATCGAGCTTCGCCGGTGGCGTTTCACCCAACAGCGTTCAACCACGGTTGCTAAGGCGCTGTGCTTTCTAGATTTTCAATATGTGTTGCACTCAAATTGCGCTACGTACGTATGCGCATGCTGCCTCTGAAACCATGGTGCGTTCAAGGCGTCCGTCGTATTCGCTAGTAGTCAGCATTTCCACTTAACAAAAGGCTCGGTGTAATTTGCGTGCGCCCGCGCTTGTGTATGTGTGCGTATTTGTGCTTGCATCTACTCGTCTTTCGACTCTTTATACTTGCATAAAACTTCGCTTTATATGAATTCGAGCTCGTTGGATCTGCTGCATTTTTTCTTGAAAGTACAGACGCTTGCGACCTCGGAGCAAGAGCGTCGTCCGCAGACCAAGGGGCAGCATTGGACTGAAAAATCACGCAGTCAAGACACGTTGTAGACCGCGTCAACACGAATTGTTTCTTTGTTCTGTAACAGTGGCTCATGGAACTTATTTGCTGTTGACTTAAAGATACAGCTGTCATCAGGCTATCTCGAACAATAAAAAAAGAATGTAGAGCAGCAAGAATATAAAGTTTAGAATTGCAATGACATCAGTCAAACTTTCTAGCTTAATAGAAATTTGGTGCAATTAAGCCCGCGCGCCTCGCAGTTTAAAGTGACAATTTCGGCCTTCCTTTTTCCAGGCGTTGTCCTGGAACACCAGGATACCAGATGCGGCGGAAAAAACGTAAGTGCGTGGTTTCATCATTGGGCGCGTTCCACATAAGGGCCGCTTTTGTCGCTAATCCTAGAAGTATAGGATCGTTTCATACATACTCCGACTGTTTTCGCCGCTTGCACAGATAGCGTTGTGAATGCTCTTGTCGGCACTATTTCTAGCACTATTTACATTTGCAGCAATCTGTTTTCATAAGCAAAAGGCTTCCGTGCGGTGCGTCAGCACAAAACGCCGAGTTCGAGCATATCTTTGGACTTTTTGAGAACCATATCACAGCTGTTACGCTGCCGACGCCATGGTGCCGTAAGCGACATCAGCTGTAGGGAACGAGGAAGTCGGCACAGCAGCCGCAGAGTGAAAATGGTTCAGCTTAAGCTCATGTTTACATCACGAAGCATTGAGCAAAATGTGCTAAACCAATTAGATAACAGACCAGTTTCGAAGACTAATCCCCGTATTCAGAAATGTGCCTTAACTTGAACCCCACGCTTGACGTGATCTACATGACGCCTGACGTGAACGGGCCAAAGGGAACGCAATGAGCATCTTGGGCACGTTCACAGCAGGCGTCAGCCAGTTCAAGTCAAGCATAGGATCCAAGTTAGGGTGCATCTCTGAATACAGGGGTAAGACTCTCGGACCATGACCCCACGCGACGCAGGCTTACAAATCGACGCGGGCACTGCTACGCTTCATGAAAGCGACTGACGTTAGTGACCGATTATAAGCATGAAGTTATGGGCATCCACACGTATGCTCACATCGATAGTACCTTCTTACCACCCTCTCCTTTCTTTGCTTCCCTTAAACCCCTTCCCCTGTGTAGGGTAGCAAACCAGACGTGCGTCTGGTTGACCTCCATACCTTTCCTTCCTTCATTTTCTTCCTCCTGCTCCTCCTTGAGCAAAACGTTAGGCCTCCATGTTCCCGACTAGATGACATTACACTTGCTCTGTCAAGAAAGTCAAAGATTCTTTGGTGACATTTTTTAACCATTGTAGGGTCCAAGGTGCGGCGCTAACCAACTTTGCGGTTACAAGGACACTGGGCTCAGGTGCACCAAGTGTCCCTGCTACGGCACCCACCTCGCTACGTGTGAGTACGCTTTTTATTCTTTCTTTCTTTATTGTTTGTTTCACGGATTCTCTCCGTGTAGGGGGCAGAGGTAAAGGCAAAATGCCTGACAGAGCATCTGCGCCCCTACAGTTCAAGGCAGCATGACATATCATTCACATACATATTTGCCGAACATATTTTTAACACACAGCACACAGCAACGAAAAATTCAATTATTCAGAACACATGTCTCCAAAGCATTACTTTTGCTTCAACGGGATAGATTTCGAAAAAGCAGAAGATACATAAGCAATAAGTATTACATAACAATAAAATTGGCTTACATCAGAAGTCAACAAAGAAAAGAAAACCATAGAATCACTTGCTCGAAAATAAATAGCATATACAGTAAATAGATCAGTACATAGAAACATTTCAGAAAAAAACGAAGGTTTAGACTGATACACAATGCAAATGCCGAAACAATGGCATATATGATTTACAAGCGCTGAGAAAAATCTGTAACATAACTGAGGTTACATGTGTTACCAGGGATGAGCACAAGCTACTCAAAACAGAAATGCAATGTCACTGCCCACTAATATGTTTTTACAGTCATTTTTGAAGTTGTGGAATGATTGTGTGTATTGTACGTTAAAGTGATCACTGTTTAATATATTAATCGTTCGATAATTCAATGTTTGCTTTCCTTAATTAGTTCTTGTGGCGGGCTTTACATAGCGTGGTTTACGTATTGGGTATGAGGTGCAACTGTCGACAGGTATTGTGTCCAGCCTATTATTATATATCCACTGGAGTAGTTTGAAATAATAAACTTGATCTGCTTTAAGCATGCTATATTTAATGAAGAGCGGTTTTGTTCGGAGTCTTCGTTTGTCACCCACATAGTTTTCACACATTCTCAATATTTTCTTTTGTACAATGATTAGTTTGTTGTAGTCTGAAGCTGTCGTAGTTCCCCAGACTAAAATGCCGTAACTGAGTTTTGAATAGAAAAGTGAGTAATATAATGTTTGTTTCAACCACGTGGGTAATATATTTTGTATTTTATACATGCAGCCAGTAACTCGAGATAGCTCACTTTTTAATTTGTCAACGTGAGTATTCCAAATAAGGTCCTCTGTAAATAATACGCCCAAGAACGGCAGGATGCCCTGCCGTTAAAAGTTGTGAGATCCTTAGTCCTTTACTGTCAATTTTCTTAGACCGCGAAGCTGAATTATTTCTGTGGAAACCGCAGTTTCCTTTGAAGCGTAGTGTTACTGTCATGTGGATGAGAATGTGCTCTTCATGGCTGAACTTACGAAGGATATTTTACGGGGAAAAACACCCTCGTATGCGTACGTCAGTCCTAAGATGTACGTAAGGGACAGGGAACTTTTAGGGTTCTATCCAACGCCACCGAAGTCCTAGACGCTCTGTTTTTCCCCTACGCTATATCTAACCCAGGAGTGCAAATTCTCAACTTCACCCTGGTAATCTACTCACAGATGTGGTAATCTAATCACAATGGTCCTATGGATGGATAGATGTGGTAATCCTATGGAAACTGGTTAAGCCCTCTGGAAGAATCAGCCAAATTTGGTAGATACACTCTAAGAACAGTTTACACCCTTTGGCTTGCCCCTTCTGCCACACAAAAATAATCGTCATCTGCCTTGATGTGTTTCCTTTCTTTATCGCTGCAAGCCCGGAACTTTCCAGTGACGAACGGCACGCGCGTTATCAGAAGGGGCACTCCAATGGGTGTAAACTGTTCTATGGTGATAACGCGCGTGCCGTTCGTTACTGGAACGTTCCGGGCTCGCAGCGATAAAGAAAGGAAACGCATCAAGGCAGATGACGATTATTTTTGTGTGGCAGAAGGGGCAAGCCAAAGGGTGTAAACTGTTCTTAGAGTGTAAGAATGACAAGTAAAGCACAGAACTCTTCACCTGGCATCAGTTTTGCTGTGTAGTTATAGAATGTTTGAGAAGTGAATTTTATGGCAAAGTACAAAAAGAAAACTACGTGCATGAGCTCGGCGCACAGGGCACGTCGCCTATATCTGAACACTTCAGGTGTACTCATTTATTCCTTGGCCAACTCGGTTGCCGAAAATGCTGGGCCGGGAGTTTTGCGCTGTAAATAAAACACTTCTAATGCGGCGAAAGTTCCTGCGTCGGACGTACCTGGCTGCACCAAGGCCGGCGTCCGGCAGCGCGTTCTCGGTGACTGCGGCCACTTCGGCTCTCACGCAGGCGGCGTCGCGTGCGGTTCTCTGGTTGGAATTTGATACTGACCGTGCCGCCGTAGAAAATTGCGCATGCCCGACACTCTTTGAACCAGAGACCAATTCAATGTTAACATGGTTACGTTATTCGCCCACCAAGACAAGACGAAACGCCAAAGGCAAGCTTGTTAGCTTCGACGGGGGTATATTCACGCGGCAAATACACGTATGCCATCACCTGCTTTCTCGGATGTAGACAATGTCAAACTAGAATGGTGATTAAAACATTTGTCAGAGAGATTCTCTGCGCGTCTTTCGTAGGACACTCAGTAAAGAGGACACAGAGAGAGCGAGAAAGGTGGCTGGGAAGGCAGGGAGATTACCCGGATGCGAACGTTTGGCTATCTATCATTCACTGAGGTGTGCAAAATAGGGGCGAGAAAGAAGACAGAGACAGGGAGGAGAGAGAGAGAGAGAGAGAAAGATTAAAATATTATGCAGAAACTCCACTGGAGTTGTCCAAGTGGCGCATCAAGTTATAAAATTTGATGCGACCAGTGTAAACCTTTATCAAACCTTATGGGTCGTTGTCAAGCCTATCACACTTGATCCGGCCCTTGTCAGTCTTTATCGGTTGTTATCAACCCTATCGTAATTGACGCGCTCTTTATAAAACCTTATCTGTATTTATCAAACTTATAGGACAGGATCCAACCAGTATTAACCCTTATCGGTCCGTATGAATCTTATCGGACTTGATCCGACCCTTATCAACCTTATCAAAATTATTCCGGCCATTATAAGCCCTTATCGCTTTTTAGCCCCTTATCCGCCAGCGTCGAACCATTATCAACCGTGATGAAACCCACATAAACCCTCATCACTCCTTATCCTTATGAACTCATTCACTGCTTATCTGTCTGTGGTGCGTGACGCGAAGCGCATGATCCCTCATAGATGTGTGCCATTGCGGTTGGTGAAGGCAATCTCAAACTATCGCCAAACTAAATCCCCAACCGAAGCGCATCGAGTATGTGGCGTGTTTGGCACTAAATTTTCGCTAAGTCGCTATTTTCCCAATGTCTACAATGGCCCAAGTCGGCTGTACATGTGTTCCTAGAGATTGCTTTTATTCCATTCTCACCGACTTTTTCAACAAAGCCTGCACAGAAACGGTTCTTTTAAGACATTTGTTTTGTGCCGCCGGTACAACACTTTCATATTGACACGGGTACTCCTTCTTTTCTCGGGTGACCGCTTTTCACCACCTAAAAAGAGTTATCGTACGGCGCAGGACGCGCCTGCATGTATCGGAAGCTTCTCGAATGTTATCGATGGTTCCATCCGCTGTCTGTTGTCACCGAATCTTGTGTAATCTGATTTCACTTATGCGTGACGCGAATGGTGGAGAACTTTGTGAAAGACACGGGGGCACCACCGATTACTTTGGTACCTTGTACAAGAGCCGACGCGCTTGACCGGCACATCAGATTTCGAGGACGCCGACCGTGTTTGCCGCTCTTGTGGTGCTTTGGGTGTAACTTGCTTTTGTGGACACAAATTCGCCCAATAAAACGCTAGTTTCACCATTCACAGTTTTCCTTTCTTGACGGTCACTACCTCGGGACAATATGGTTCTGGTATACTCACCTTCTGCAAACGTGGGTGTTTAGTCGATTGACGTGTTCACATGCTTTAGCTTTTAAGTGTGTACTGGATCGCACTGTTTTCAGGCAATAAAGGCGGGGGAAAAAGGTGTTCCGTTTCTAAGAGTGGTGTCATAGGTTCGAAGCTCAGTACTAACGCTTTTCCTTTCAAATTTATTGCGTTTTTTTTTTGTTGAGCGCATCGAGCAACGCGTTAAGGATGGAGAGACGGACCGATTGATAGATTTACTTGGTGAGTCGCCTAAGAATGCGTATGCATTAAAAGAAGTGTAACAAGGAAGGGCGTTCCAATTAGAGGCGCTGGATAGCGCGTAGAGCAGTAACGGCCTTCTGATGCGATGTTAACTCCCGTCAGTACTGCAGAATTTTTTTTTTCTTCCGGCAGAAGCCGGTCGTCCGAGTGAGTGACCACGACGGAGAGCGATTGATTTTGTGCCCTGTACCGCTGGCACTGGCACAGATCATGACGGAGTGTTTCCTCGTCACCGCAATGGCCGCATTTAAAGTTACGAGTGTATATGTACAGGAACAGAATGAAACAGATTGAAATGCAACGTAAAAGGAAGCTCGTCATGCATGCTTAATTATGCTTGCTTTTTCCCCCCTTCTACTTCGTAAAATGTTGCTACTTTTATAAGCGCCAAATTATTCTGTACTGCAGGTGT
This sequence comes from Dermacentor andersoni, assembly GCF_023375885.2. Classification (NCBI taxonomy): domain Eukaryota; kingdom Metazoa; phylum Arthropoda; class Arachnida; order Ixodida; family Ixodidae; genus Dermacentor; species Dermacentor andersoni. The sequence goes on from NC_092820.1 coordinate 136,919,370, forward strand.
GGACATACGGGCTGGTAAAGACTGCGGGCCTTTCAGAATCACTCGGGTCGACAGGGACGGCAGCAACTACGTGTGTGGTAACGGATGCGGTTCCGCCACGTCAGTACTCACCGCCAAGCTACGCTAGGCGCTGCAGCCCGAAGTAAGCATGTAGCTGTCATGGCATCAACTACAACCAAAAGAACAAAAAAATCGGAAGTAAATATGTTTTCTTTATGTGCATCATGCTTGGTCTAATCATCATGTATTTTCTGAAAAGCGAAGGTACCTTCTATCTTACATACAGTTTCTTAATGACGATAACGAATAGGTCGAGCTGGGGAAGCAAAAGATATAAGTTAATCCACGGCACTGGCAGGGCCGGAAACTGTTGGACGATAGTTGTGGAGGAAAGCGATTGAACTATGCGAATCCGCAGTGCGGCGAACGCATGTGTTATTCCTTCCGCCTTTTCGCACAATAAGTTATGTGAACAAGAAACCTTCATGTTTGCTTATAGACCGAGTACATAGGGTTCAGTGGACTGAACCATTATTGGATTTTAAAGCATTCCTGCATTTTAAGCGTCTATAAAGCATTAACTATTTTTCTAACGAGAGCTGCAAGAAAATCCAGGTGTCCTTAGCTATCGCCTAAGAGACGCGCAGGCGAAAGCCTGGTAATCCTACTGTAATTCAGCTCAACTCCCTTAATCCCCCATAATCAGCCTTAATCCACCCGAATCCACTTCAATGTTCCTCCATCCACTTTAATCGACCTTAATCCACCGGGATAAGTTCCCTAATCAATCTATAATTAATTTTGCTATTAACTGATCATCTCTTATACACGGCTAAACATGATTTGGTTCGCTTGTGGCCTTCCTTGGGTCACTTGTTATTTTTTGCGCCTCACAACACGACCTTTGCTGCTTCGCGGGACAATGCCATCTGCTCCCATACATGGCATAGCGTTCGCGTTAATAAACGTTGAGTTCTGACGAAAACAGAAGAAAATAAAAAAATTATGCTGACGCAGTGCACCGTTTCAGAGAAAGATATTGCGGCATGTGGTTTGATCCTTGCTAATTTCCGTGTAAACTTTTCCTAATCCGAGTTCGTCTGCCTAACATTTTTGCCTTGGCCTTTTTAAGTGAACTGTCGTAGCTCTTCCTTTATTAGAAATGACTTTCAAGACAGCTTCGGTTGTGCAGGAGATTACTGGCTGCTTTTATCCGAGTGCTTCATCGTCACTATAACAGACGTATCAATACGGCCAGTGATAATATCAACAAACACATCCCAGAGTTGTTACAGAGTATTCTTTTCTCATCTGTCGCTCTTTGTGTCTCTGCGTGTGTGTATTTTTTCTATATGTTTCTGTCTTCCCTTAACCCTTCCCCAGTGCAGGATAGTAAACTGGACATCTATCTTCCGGTTAACCTCCCTGCGCTTCGCGTCTCATTTATCTCTCTCTCTCTCTCTTCAGTGACTCGGCAGAAGTTCTACCATTCTCTGATCATTCAGATACATGTCATTGTTTGGGGACAGCGCCTCCTTCACCGCAATGGCTGAGAGTACTGCTTTTGCTGACTGTATAGTAATTGCATAGAGGCCATCGACATCAGTTTAACGCACTCAGACAATCGTTCTGCCACCTGACTCCGAGTACGACGCACGTTGAATATGTAAAATACGGATACGTAAAAAAGTACGACGTACGTTTAATAAGGACTTACGTTTCGGCTGGTCCACCAACCGAAAACATCAGTGCAATCTACTGTGCTTATTCAAAGTACGTCGTACTCTTTTTGCTTCATTTAACTACCAGGGCCAGCGTGATTTCCTCAAGCTATATATATATATATATATATATATATATATATATATATATATATATATATATATATATATATATATCATTTGTGGGTGATGTGTTCATGCAGACAGGTGAGTGTCGTCGTCCCCATCAGCAGCGGCTTTCGTCGTGCTGGTACATCGTGTCATTCGACATTTTCCTCTACGTGAGCAGGCAGCATCAACTTTCATGTAACTAGTGTGAATTACAGATGGGCAGATTTGTGCATTCCTCCGCAAAGAATATTGAAGAAAGTGTGAAGAATATTCATCGACGCAAAATCTGCTATGCGGCTACTTATAGGTATAATGAAAGAAAGCCCCTACAGAGTGCTGGCTCCTCGAAGTGGCGGGCTAATACACTTCGGCAAATCAATGTTACCGCTATATGTTGGTATTAAATGGTTTTTATGGGACTATTATCCACTTGGAAGTGAACTAGGTGATCCAGAAGCGAAGAAGGCTCTCGATGGCTCAGTGTCACTGCTTACAATCTAATTTTCAAGAATGAACACGAACTGCCTTCTCTAAAATGTCATGAAAAGAGCGACTCTAATGCTTTGCGACCATGCGGAATATCGCCACGGAAGCACCCAGAGACTGGTTATTAAGATGCCATTTAGGATACCACCGAAACTTCAGCGTAGTGATTCCAGTCTTCTGCAGAAACATACGCTGCAGCTGGAATTTCCTTGTGGGCTACGTGCACTTAATGCGACCCACCGAGTTTTCATACTGCGCAATGCCGTACGCTATAATCCATGAAGCAGGTGCTACACGACAGCCCTCAATGCGTGGAAGGGCGACTGAGATCTATTGGTGATGTTGCCCACCTCGACCACCTACCGTTCCGAGAGGACGTTATATCAAGAGGCCCTGGCGTGGTTAGAGATCTCGTTCTCAAGCCTTCCAGGACTTGCTTAAGTATTTCCAGTGTACGGGTCTGGACTGTAGGCTATGAATAGACGTACCTGTTATGTGGTTTGCATCTCCCTTCCAAGAATGAACACCAAAGGGTGGCGGTAAGACATCTCACCAAGCATGCTTGATCAAATGAGGTTTTGCTACATCTATAGAAGTCTAGCATTTTGCCCATCTCGCTTCCTTCGGTCATTTTCATCAACCACCTTGTTTCCTTTTCTTTCCCTTTTGCTTTTCTCCCAGCTCAGTGTAGCTGGCTACTCTGAGCTATATATATATATATATATATATATATATATATATATATATATATATAGAGAGAGAGAGAGAGAGAGAGAGAGGGAAAGAAAGAGAGAGGGAGGGAGGGAGAGAAGGAGGGAGATCAAGCAGCAGCCATGCCAAATCCAGAGGGGTAGACAAGACGAAGCTCCGCCTCAAGATTGAAGCGTTCGGCCATGACCACGCCCTGTAAACCTCCTCCTCTCCAACCGCTGTCTTGTCTGTCTCAGCCGCTTGGGAAAACTTTCTAGCTGATGTTGCGCCGCGGCGTCTCCTGGAATCAAGTGGCTCATCCGGATGGAGACAGGTTTACTTTTTTCAGTGACTTTAGCTTTTAGTTGGTGATGATGATGATGATGATATTCGCGTTCCCTTGGAAAGAGGGTGGCGGCAAACATCACGTAGCCTGCTTGAATAAATTAGGTCCTGCTACACCTATAGAAGTCTCGCATTTTGCCTGTCTCGCCTTGATTTTGAAGACAAGGTCTTTGCCGACTTGAGACGGATTTGGCGTATCTGGGATCTGGGTATCTTGCAACCACTTGTAGAAATAAACAACTGGTTTAGGCGAGTTGTAGATGTCGTATGAACATGACAATGATATTAAATGATACCTCGTCATGCCGAGAACACACAGCAATAGCCGGCAACTATAAACACAAGAAAAGGAAACAAGTGTAAGGAGCCGTAAACTGGATTGAAAATAAGTCTGAGTCGATGTCATCCTCTGCCATGACGCCACCAAGTGCGATCTAACTTCATATAGATTAACTTCACTCGTCCGTCTTCGACGTATCCGACTCTGCGTCTAGCCCTAAACTATCGGGCCTACCAGGAGCTGCAGGACGTCGAGCAGCGTTATCAAGCATGAAGACATAGATAACAATTTCGGGGAGCTGCTAAGGGAGATATATAGAGACAACCGAGTGAAAATTGCGCGGGAAGGCAGAAATTGTGATGAAGTGGTGGAAATTCACCGAGGACTGAAGCAAGGATGCCATAGCAAAGTGTGGGTGTAGGCCATTTGGTGATTCGTGTTGTTGAACGGCTTCGTGTTGCCCCTTCTTTCAAGTCTTGTGTTTTTCTTGCAGCAACCTCCCCCCCCCCCCAAAAGAAAAGAAGGATGCCCTCTGTCTCTAATGTTGTTCACCCGCCATGGTTGCTTAGTGGCTATGGTGTTGGGCTGCTAAGCACGAGGTCGTGGGATCGAATCCCGGCCACGGCGGCCGCATTTCGGTGGGGGCGAAATGCGAAAACACCCGTGTACTTAGATTTAGGCGCACGTTAAAGAACCCCAGTAAGTCGAAATTTCCGCAGTCCCCCACTACGGCGTGCCTCATAATCAGAAAGTGTTTTTGGCACGTAAAACCCCATCATTTAATTTAAGAGTTAGGTGCATGTTAAAGAACCCCAGGTGGTCGAAAGTTCCGGACTCCTCCACTGCGGCGTGCCTCATAATCAGAAAGTGGTTTTGGCACGTAAAACCCCATAATTTGATTTAAGAGTTAGGTGCACGTTAAAGAACCCCAGGTGGTCGAAAGTTCCGGAGTCCTCCACTGCGGCATTCCTAATAATCAGAAAGTGGTTTTGGCACGTAAAACCCCATAATTTAATTTAAGAGTTAGGTGCACGTTAAAGAACCCCAGGTGGTCGAAAGTTCCGGAGTCCCCCACTGCGGCGTGCCTCATAATCAGAAAGTGGTTTTGGCACGTAAAACACCATAATTCTTTTCCGTTGTTGTTCGAGCTTTATGTTACGGGCATAAATATACCATTAGAAATCAGTCAATGAGGATTTGATTTATCATACAGCCGTAATGGGCAAATGGTGTAACAGAAGGATCCCCCCCCTGACGTATGCGGACAGCAACTACTCGACAATGCAAGAGATTTACAAACACTGGTCAATATGTGTGGCAACCCAACGCCAAATCTAGGCCTAAAATTCAGCACAGAGAAATCGGGAATTATCTTTAATGAGGAGACGTGGTCTCGACTCAACAGCAAGTTATACCCTTAGTCAAGTCATATAAATGCCCCAGAGTATGAATAAACGAAGGAATGGCTTACTCAAGCACCCACCGAGATAATCTGAAAATAAAATGGAATAGGAATAAAGCGATAATGAAACATAGGGCCCTTTGGGGTCGCAATATATATGAGGTGTGCGCGGAATCTGGAAAGAAGTTGTGATGCGAGCGCTGACGTTCGCAAACGCCACTGTGTGCCTAAAGCCGGATGCATTGTCGGGGTTGCAAGTTGAACAAAGATCAGCGGGCCGGTTGGCTTTGGGAGCCCACTGCAAAACCAAAAATGGGGCAGTGCAAGGGGACATGGCTTGGGCCTCATTTGAAGTCAGAGAAGCGCACAGAAAAATTAGTTTAGAAGAGGAACTCAGGAAAATTGGTCAAAATAAATGGACGGCTAAAGTGCACAATTATCTGTCTTTGAAAAGCGCGGACACAGAATGGAGGATGAGATCAAGAAAGTTGGCAACCAAGTATGAGGTAGCTGATAGTGCAGATAAACAAGTAGGATTGATCAGCAAGAAAGGGAGAGCAACAGAGACAGCGAATCGGACGCAAAGAGTGGAAACGAAAAAGACCACGGAGATTTACAAGAATGAGAAAAGGAAATAAGAAGGGAAAATCTGTACGATAACGCGAAGGGCAGTGCCTTGCTACTTGAGGCTGGAGCTGGTTGCCCAAGGACAAAAACATACCGGAGCAAAAGGTCGTAACAACATGAGGCTTGTGCCTGCAGTAGCAAAAATCCGGAGACGACTCGGCACGTTCTAACGGAATGCGAAGGGATTCACCCAGCGAGACCAACACGTAACGTACAACTTCCAGAAGCGCTTCGATTTAAAGTAGACGGAAGTATCAACAGGTCAGCAGTCGAAATAAGGAAGAGACGTTTGGAGTATTGGTGGAAAAAAAGCACGGAAGAGACTGATACGACCGGATCTATTACAGGCATAGGGAAAGGTACAAGGTAGATAAGATTAAAACATTTATACAAGAATGCTGGAAGGAAAAGCATTGATGGCATACTTGAGTAACTCATCAGGTTAGGTGACGATTTGAGGCCGCCCCGTTTCAAAGGGGATGCCGCATCATCATCATCATAATCATCATCATCATCATCGTCGTCGTTTGGGGGCCCTAGCGGAAGACATCCGCCCAGTACAGACGCGTGGCTGCCGAGACATCTGAAGAATACGAGTGTCACCTACGCAATAGGCCGGCCATGGAGATGCGACAGGCATAATCATAATTGCGTGTGAAATACAATACCAGAAGATAGTAATTAAGTGAGTAATAAACGTGAACCATGAATAACATGATTGATAAACACATAGCGTGAATAATAAACATGTAAACTTGGGAACATTTAAGCAAACATGTTAGAGACAGAATAGAGACATAAAATCAACATTTATTCATCAAATCACTTGAACAACAATGTACAACTAGTGTAGGTAGTTTAATTTAGATATCTTGAAAAAAAATATGCCAAACATGGCCGCTATGATGGCTCTATCAGCACGCCGAGCTTCATTTACTTGTCATCATTAGTTAGTTCACAGTGCAGCTGTAAACGTTACAGAATTCCCGTCTGCTGTCAATACATGGCCGTCTACGGAGGGAGTATGGTTACAAAAAAAAACGGCTGTAACTCTTGTTTTCTCGAGACTGTTCCAAAACAAATCAAAGTACAATTAGTCGCTCAGACTACTCTAGCATTACGGCGAGTTTCATATACTATTTGCATTTACGTCGTTCACAGCGAAGTAGTAAATATTGTGGAATCCCCGTCTGCCATGCGGCGGTACTTGCACACGTCACTGCTTCATAAAAGAATAAGTCACTCCACAGTCAAAAACTGTATTTTTTGTCTGTGTCCTTCAGTATTAGTAGTAGTAGTAGTAGTAGTAGTAGTAGTAGTAGTAGTGGTAGTAGTAGTAGTAGTAGTAGTAGTAGTAGTAGTAGTAGTAGTAGTAGTAGTAGTAGTAGTAATAATAATAATAATAATAATAATAATAATAATAATAATAATAATAATAGTACCTATATGTACATAGATGCACCGATTGAGGTAAAACACACCACAGCTTCGCTGCTTGTCCTTCTTCACAGAGGGGAAACGCTGATGATAGCTTTCCTGCTATTTAGCCGAATGTGTCGATAATGACTATAATATATAAAGTGCACATATTCTATTTCTTCCCACGTAGAATACATTGTGGTAGTTTACGATGTACGACACGTGGGACTATTCACTGCTTCAAGAAAACTTCTCGCAAATTTGGAGAAGACATATTGCACAGAGATAACGTCTTCTTGGGCTAGCTGATGTTTGCTGTATAAAACATTGTTTTTGTAGCGCAGCAATTCACGAAAGAAAAAAAAGATGAAAACTAGTTAAATAAAGAGCAGACATAAATGCAGTTGCTAATTCAAGGGTAGGTCTTAAGTGTTCTAGATGCGTAATGCACGCCACTGTCGTTATATTGTTGTTACTTTGTATTTTTCAGGCTACGCTATGACTGTATCAGCAGCTACCTGTCAGTCGGTGAGTACGTTTATCTATCCGCAATCCTTCTTGAGGTAACAATCACTGAGTGATTTTTTTTTGTCAGTCAAACATAAACATTCACACAAGGATAGGTTGCACCGAGAAGTGTATATGATTGCACAGAATATCGTATTATTTAGAGCGCAGCTATGAGGTACCCGTTCCTGCTTCGGCGTCGGTGGCGTAACAGAGCGAACGAGCACAGCGAAAAATGAAAGACGCGAGCCGCGAACGGCGGAGACACATGAGAGCGGCCCCTTCAGTGAAGTGCGCGCCGGAAACTGGTGTCATGCGGATCATCCCGACCGCTCGTTTCGTACTATCATCTGATCGCGTTAGCTATCGCTCGCGCTTGTGTCGATTGTCATGGTTTGCGATTTTTATAATCTGATTGTATGCGCGATGCGAATTGGTTAGTACCTTGCATGCGAAAGCCACGCCGGCACCCGCAATTACACTGGTAGCTTCGGCGAGTCATGTATAAAAGCCACCACGCTTGACCCGCAGATCAAATTTCCGACGATCGCCGACTCTGCTCGCTGCTATCGTTGCGCTTGAGTGCTGCTTGTTTTGTCGAGCCACAAGTTTGCCAAATAAAGTGTTAAATTTGTAACTCAGTTTCGACACTGTATCGTCGTTCACTGTCATTACCACGTGACAATATAATCGTAATACAAAATAGTGTCAGCCAGTTCTTTCTGAACACGCAGCGACGCAACTGGTGGAACTGCTTCGTTCTTAAGGAAAAAGTGCGCGCAAAGGACGTACGTAGACGAGAAAGAGAGAAACGACAAACATGGGCACTAGTCGCAACCCTTCCTCGTCTACGTCGATTTCGCGCACTTTTTCGTTAAGGTGGAGCCGCACCAACTCGCACTCCTTTCAGTTTTGAGGAAGGGCTTCGTCTGCCGCGGCTGCGAAACTAACTTAGCAGAGGCTTAGCGCCACCGCCGGGAGGACCTTGTCATTCACAATCAAGTCTTTTGCCACAATATATTGCAAATTCAAAACACCTAACAGCTGCGCCTATAATTTGCGTTAGTGAGTATTGTTGTGTTTGTAGGGCGGTCGCCGAATTTCTCGCACATATAATGCGATGTTTTCTAGGTAGACACCTCACAGAAATTGCTGACCGTGGTTGCCGCTGCTGCCTAGCCCAATAGCCTACGCACAGAACAGCCCCGGTATATAATATTGCCACATCCTTTATGGTCGCCGCGGGTATGTGCCAGGCGATGAGAACGACGCTGAAGTGGCGCGCGAGTGGAAAAACGGAGACGACAACGACGTCGCGTTGACTGCTCTCATAAAAGTGTTTTTACACGTCCTCTACGCCGGCTTTCCCGTCTCCTACTAGGCTGCGACACTGGTGGAGGTGCTGGGTAGGATTGCCTCATGCTCGGCACCCCTTCGCGGAGCCATACCTCGAAAGCGGAATCACCTTCGTTCATCGAAACTCCTGTTCACCGGCACAGTCGCCGCCTGCTAGGCCTGACGCCTGAGTTCAACCCTTTGCAGGACCCTGCTGGAACGCGTCAACCTACTTCCGCCATGGCTACTGCAACTCCATCGCAGGTGACGCTTCAGAATCCTAAGATACCAGAAATTTTCCACGGCGACGCTTTTGAGGATGTCCAAGATTGGCTTGACCAATTTGAGCGTGTCGCCAGTTATAATGACTGGGGCTCCCAGCAAAAGCTGTCTAATGTCTATTTTGCGCTTCAAGATAGTGCGCGGACGTGGTTTGTGAACCGGGAGAGAAATTTGACCAGGTGGGATGCCTTCCGCACCCAGCTACTAGACACGTTCACTAGTAGCGACAGAAGAGACAACGCGCAGCGCCTACTCGAATCCCGCATTCAAAAACCAAACGAGAGCGTTGCCATGTTTGCAGAAGATATGGCGCCCTGAGATGGCCGAAGAAAAGAAGTTGCGCTATCTCTTGCGCGGAGTGAAGGAGGAACTGTTTGCCGGGCTCGTGAGGAACCCACCGACGACAGTGGCCGAATTTACCAAGGAGGCTACCGCTATAGAACGGGCACTACAGCAACGGTACCGCCAATATGATCGCAAGAGCTCGCCGGTGAATGCTTCCATTCTACCTGAGAGTTGCAGCACATCTCTACGTGAAGTCATCCGAGAGATTGTGCGAGAGGAGATCCGGCAGCTCGGGATCTCTCCCATGGTACCAGCGGCGGCTTCTGTCGCTGATATCGTTCGGGAGGAAGTTCGAGAGGCCTTTTCGTCGCCCGACTGGCAGGCGGTGCCGCGACGATTGACCTACGCGGAAGCTGTCTGCCGTCCACCTCCTGCCACTTCGATGCTGCTGACACCGTCGACCACTACGACGCAGCCATCACCGCCACCCCCGACGCCCTATTTTCGACAGTCACAGCCGCCGCCAACTATGCCGTATCGCCGCCAGTCGATCGCTGCGCCTCGTTTTTACAGTGAATCCTCAGCCGGCTACCCGCTTCGAAAGACCGATTTGTGGCGCACCGCTGACCGCCGGCCGCTATGCTTTCATTGCGGCGAAGCAGGACACGTTTACCGCGCGTGCCATTACCGCGCGGCTGGGTATCCAAAATTTTCCAGCTGCAATTACCCTGTGTATGATGCTGCACGTAGCCGCGACGGAAATTCTACAAACTTGCGGCCAGAAGGTTCAACGACGCCTCGATCGCGTTCCCCATCTCCGGCTCGTTACACCCCACCGACCCGTCGCGATTTTTCTGACGCCTCTAGGGGCAGGTCCCCTAGCCCGCGCCGGGGAAACTAGACGCAGCGACCTCCGGGGGTGAGGTTGCAAACCGGCTAGCTACCCAAGAGCCCCCATCTCCGACGATCGACGACTCTACAACTCCGACGACTCCAACCACACCTCCTGTAACAGACGCCGTCAGCGCCGATCTTGTCGTTTGCATTGACGGCCACCAAGTGGCCGCTCTCGTCGATACTGGTTCGCATTTTTCGATAATCAGTCAAAAGCTGGCCGACAGGCTGCGAAAAGTGAAGACGCCGTGGACCGGGCCCAACATCAGAACTGCCGGTGGCCAGTTGATGACGCCGATTGGAAAATGCGCAGCCAGAATAGTAATCGCCGGCGCCACCTTCGTCGCCACCCTCGTCATTCTCTTTGAGTGTTGTAAAGAACTTATATTGGGGATGGATTTTTTGAGAGAGTATGGTGCAGTGATGAATGTCCGTGACCTCGTCGTCACATTTTCTACGAGTTCAGACGACGTCGACCCCGCAGGACACCAGCGACCCCGCTTACGTATCGCCGACGACGACGTCACGCTTCCGCCGCGAAGCTGTTCCCTCGTGCCTGTAATCTGCGACAACTTGAACACTGGGACTGGCGTCGCTGAACACATCGACGCACTGGTACTTAGTCAAGGCGTTTCCATCGCCAGGGCCGTAATTAACGTACACGACGGACGTGCTGAACTCCTGCTGACGAATTTTACCTGGGAACGTCGACACATTGTTAAAGGCACGGCTGTTGCTTACTTCGACGAATTTACATCAATACAGGACTGCCTCTCAGTGGAGCACGCGACGTTCACTGTGGCTGTGCCTGCCCCTGTGGTCGATATCAGTCCTACCTTATCGCCCGTCGAACGCAGCAGCCTTCTTGAGCTCATCGATGAGTTTAAGAGCTGCTTCTCATCCACGTCACGAGTTAGCCAGACGCCGCTCACTAAGCACCGTATTGTCACCGAAGCCGACGCCAGACCAATTCGGCAGAATCCTTATCGTGTAGCACCGAAAGAGCGCGAGGCAATCCAGACACAAGTGAAGACGATGTTTGACGACGGCGTCATTCGGGCATTTAAGAGTCCTTGGGCATCGCCTGTCGTATTGGTGAAAAAGAAGGATGGTAGCCTGCGCTTCTGCGTCGACTACCGAAAACTCAACCTGATCACAAAGAAAGACGTTTATCCGCTACCGCGTATCGACGATTCACTGGACAGGCTACGAAACGCACGTTACTTTTCGTCGATGGATTTGAAAAGCGGCTACTGGCAAATAGAAGTTGATGAGAGAGACCGTGAGAAGACCGCTTTTGTTACGCCCGACGGACTTTATGAATTTCAGGTGCTCCCCTTCGGTTTGTGCTCTGCGCCGGCAACGTTTCAACGACTAATGGACACTGTACTCGCAGGCCTCAAATGGCAAACCTGTCTAGTCTACCTCGACCACGTGATTGTTTTCTCCGTAACGTTCGAGGAACACTTACGGAGACTAAAGACGGTCTTTGAAGCAATACGCTCAGCTGGTCTAACTTTAAAACCTGAAAAGTGCCATTTTGGCTTTGAAGAACTTCAATTTCTCGGTCACGTTGTTAGTCGTGAAGGTGTCCGACCTGACCCTGATAAAATATCTGCCGTTGCTAATTTCCCGACACCATCAGATAAAAAGGCCGTGCGACGTTTTCTGGGCCTTTGCGCCTACTACCGACGGTTTATTGCGGAATTTTCGCGCGTCGCATGGCCATTGACCCATCTTACCAGAGAAGATGTACCCTTTATGTGGGGTGAAGACCAGCAACGGGCTTTTGATGACCTACGGCAACGGCTGCAGGCGCCTCCCGTCCTCGCACACTTTGATGAAGAGGCTCCTACTATTCTTCATACCGACGCTAGTAATGTCGGCCTCGGCGCAGTGCTTGTACAGCGGCAGGACGGCACCGAAAGAGTGATTGCTTACGCCAGCAGGACGCTATCAAGGACGGAGGCTAACTACTCCACAACAGAAAAAGAATGTCTCGCTCTGGTGTGGGCCGTCCTGAAATTTCGGCCATATTTGTATGGTCGGAGTTTCACCGTTGTCAGTGATCATCATGCACTTTGCTGGCTGACTAATTTAAAAGATCCAGCTGGTCGGCTTGCGCGCTGGAGTCTTCGGCTCCAAGAGTTCGACTTCACGGTTGTGTACAAATCGGGGAAACGACACACCGACGCCGACTGCCTCTCTCGGTCTCCTGTTGAGACTGCAGTCCACGACGATGATGACGCGGGTTTTCTAGGCGTGCTAGATACTGTCGACGTTTCACGCCACCAACGCGAGGACGCAGAACTGGTTCCTCTTTTCAATTACTTAGAGGGAAAAACAAGCAGCGTGCCGAGGTTATTCGCGAGAGGGCTGCCTTCGTTTTGCTTACGCCACGACGTTCTCTATAAAAAGAACTTTTCACCTAATGGCAGCAGCTACCTACTCGTCATTCCCGCATCTCTTCGCGACGAAGTCCTACATGCCTGTCACAACGAGCCGACCGCTGGTCACTTGGGATACACCCGCACATTGGCAAGAATTAGGCTAAAGTATTATTGGCCAAGACTTGCGTCGCTCGTGAAACGTTACACACAGACATGCCTAGATCGCCAGCGCCGCAAAGCCCTACCCGGCAAGCCAGCTGGACTACTGCATCCTGTTCAGATACCGTAAGCGCCGTTCGAACAAATTGGCATGGACCTTTTAGGTCCGTTTCCACTGTCTATTGCCGGAAATAGATGGATAATCGTCGTCACGGATTATCTTACGCGATACGCCGAAACAGGTGCTATCCAACGTGGAACAGCAGCCGAAGCGGCGCGATTCTTCGTGGAAGCCGTCGTCCTAAGGCATGGCGCTCCCGCAGTGGTCATAACAGACAGAGGATCTGCGTTCACGGCTGCGCTTCTGGATACCGTGTTGCGACTAAGTGGTACCACTCACCGAAAGACCACGGCTTATCATCCCCAAACCAATGGGCTGACAGAACGTATGAATAAGACACTGGCAGACATGATGAGTATGTACATCGACGTCGACCACAAGAACTGGGACGAGATTTTACCATACGTTACATTTGCGTATAACACGGCTCGCCAAGAGACAACACGCGTGACGCCTTTCAACCTCGTTTACGGACGCGAAGTGACAACAATGTTGGACGCAATGCTGCCACACGAGTGCGGTGACGACGAGACTGGTGCCGAGGAGTTTACGCAACGCGCAGAGGAAGCCAGGCAGCTTGCGCGTTTGCGAATCCAAGAACGACAGGAATACGATGCCCGACACTACAATCTTCGGCACAGACCCGTCACATACAACGTCGGTGACCAGGTGTGGGTCTGGACTCCGATTCGTCGGCGGGGGCTGTCTGAGAAGCTCCTGCGAAGATACTTCGGCCCATACACAGTTCTGCGCCGCATCAGCGATGTGAATTATGAAGTTGTCCCCGACAGCCATAACTGCTCCAAACGCCGGCGGCATCTGCCCGAGGTTGTGCACGTGCTTCGTATGAAGCCCTACATTTCCTCGTGACCTCAACTTTGCACCGTCTGTGCACAGCCTTCGGCGGTTGGTGCATCGGGACGATGCCTTTTTTTTCCTAAGGGGGGGCAAATGCCACATCCTATATGGTCGCCGCGGGTATGTGCCAGGCGATGAGAACGACGCTGAAGTGGCGCGCGAGTGGAAAAACGGAGACGACAACGACGTCGCGTTGACTGCTCTCATAAAAGTGTTTTTACACGTCCTCTACGCCGGCTTTCCCGTCTCCTACTAGGCTGCGACAATATTTCACCTTATATGTAGCGCCCTTCTGTAGTACCCCAACAGATGTAGCGGCTACGCTCTCTAGGGATCTAGGCAGTGAAGTAAACTGCACCTAAGGAGCCTCAGTACAACAAATGAACGCCTTGAAGCGCATAATCCCTTTAATAAATCGAATCTTTCTACGCCTTCCCTTCAGGCGAAGGTACGCTCTGTCAGCCTACTGCTGAAGTACGTGAACCAGCCCTGAAGACTGTACTAGGATGAACTATGCTGATCTCGAAGATGGCATGATGAAATGTGGGCCACTTCGGGAGACAGTGCAATCCCCGCTCGTGCGGATCACGTGGCGGGGGGAGGGGGGGGGGGGGTTCTGCGTCACTAATTTGCCGGGCAGGCACCAAATCGCTAAGCTGCATAATGTTGTGCAGTTGTAATGCAGCTAATTAACCACTTGACGAAAGCAACCTTCGCTCCACATTGATTCTGAAATGGGTTTTTAATTCCAGAATGGGCTTTGAATCAGCATATTCGTTTTCTCTCATCCTTTCTATAATTTGCCGCTTTACATGTCATTTGGACTGATTGATTCATTCTGATGCAAGCAGGATGCCGATTGTTCTGAAGGTCAGCGGTGCGTTCTACACGCCAACTACTCGAGCAGGGCCAACTGTGAAACCGACCACCGTTGTGAGTAGCACTTCTTGCATCATAACCTGCATATAAAACAAAATAAATTCTGGTGTTTTGTGTGCCAAAATCAAGATATATGATTATGATGCAAGCCCCGTAGTGGGGCACTGCGGATTAACATTTACAACCTGGGGCTCTTTAATGTGCCACCAATGCACAGTACACGGGTATTTTCGCATTTCGTCCGCATAGAAATAACAGCCTCCGCGGCCGGAATTTGATCCCGTGCCCTCAGACGTAGCAGCAAAACTCCAAAGAACACTGTGCCACCACGGTGGGTTCCTAGGTGTCAGTTTGTTACAGTGCTCCCAAACCAGCTAGGTGGATGATCTATCTAAAGCTTAGAAAGAGGATAATGCGCAGAACAGATCAGAACGAGTAGGGGCAGACACGGACCAGCGCAACTTTTATGCGACAATCTGTGACTGGCCACTAACACTTTTATTTTGCGCATTGCCTTCTTCCAAAGCATTGTCCACCAAGTGACGTGGAAGTAATTTTCATTGACCTACTGAAAGTTGACCTACCTACAGTATTTTCATTGACCTACTGACCTACAACCTCCTATATGAACACAACAATCAAACCCCGGCCCTCAGTCCCCAGCAGCTGCGAAGCAACTGACCACGGCGGCGGTCAGACCTGCGACGCTGCAGAGGGTGCTAAGAATCCCTGGCTCCGGACAGGCCGCCATTGGAATATGAACCTGGCAACGTTTAACGCAAGAACATTATCTAGTGAGGCGAGTCTAGCAGTGCTATTGGAAGAATTAGAGGGCAGTAAATGGGATATAATAGGGCTCAGTGAAGTTAGGAGGCCAAAAGAAGCATATACAGTGTTAAGGAGCGGGCACGTCCTGTGCTACCGGGGCTTAGCGGAGAGACGAGAACTAGGAGTCGGATTCCTGATTAATAAGAATATAGCTGGTAACATACAGGAATTCTATAGCATTAACGAGAGGGTGGCATGTCTTGTTGTGAAACTTAATAAGAGGTACAAAATGAAGGTTGTACAGGTCTACGCCCCTACATCCAGTCATGATGACCAGGAAGTCGAAAGCTTCTACGAAGACGTGGAATCGGCGATGGGTAGAGTGAAAACAAAATACACTATACTGATGGGCGATTTCAATGCCAAGGTAGGCAAGAAGCATGCTGGAGACAAGGCAGTGGGGGAATATGGCATAGGCACTAGGAATAGCAGGGGGGAGGTATTAGTAGAGTTTGCAGAACAGAATAATATGAGGATAATGAATACCTTCTTCCGCAAGCGGAATAACCGAAAGTGGACATGGAGGAGCCCGAACGGCGAGACTAGAAATGAAATAGATTTCATACTCTGCGCTAACCCTGGCATCATACAAGATGTGGACGTGCTCGGTAAGGTGCGCTGCAGTGACCACAGGATGGTAAGAACTCGAATTAGCCTAGACCTGAGGAGGGAACGGAGGAAACTGGTACATAAGAAGCCGATCAATGAGTTAGCGCTAAGAGGGAAAATAGAGGAATTCCAGATCAAGCTACAGAACAGGTATTCGGCTTTAAGCCACGAAGAGGATCTTAGTGTTGAAGCAATGAACGACAATCTTGTGGGCATCATTAAGGAGTGTGGAATAGAAGTCGGTGGTAACTCCGTTAGACAGGATACCAGTAAGCTATCGCAGGAGACGAAAGATCTGATCAAGAAACGCCAATGTATGAAAGCCTCTAACCCTACAGCTAGAATAGAACTGGCAGAACTTTCGAAGTTAATCAACAAGCGTAAGACAGCTGACATAAGGAAGTATAACATGGATAGAATTGAACAAGCTCTCAGGAACGGAGGAAGCCTAAAAGCAGTGAAGAAGAAACTAGGAATTGGCAAGAATCAGATGTATGCGCTAAGAGACAAAGCCGGCAATATCATTACTAATATGGATGAGATAGTTCAAGTGGCTGAGGAGTTCTATAGAGATTTATACAGTACGAGTGGCACCCACGATGATAATGGAAGAGAGAATAATCTAGAGGAATTCGATATCCCAGAAGTAACGCCGGAAGAAGTAAAGAAAGCCTTGGGAGCTATGCAAAGGGGGAAGGCAGCTGGGGAGGATCAGGTAACAGCAGATTTGCTGAAGGATGGTGGGCAGATTGTTCTAGAAAAACTGGCCAGCCTCTATACGCAATGCCTCAAGACCTCGAGCGTACCGGAATCTTGGAAGAACGCTAACATAATCCTAATCCATAAGAAAGGCGACGCCAAAGACTTGAAAAATTATAGACCGATCAGCTTATTGTCCGTTGCCTACAAAGTATTTACTAAGGTAATTGCAAATAGAATCCGGAACACCTTAGACTTCCGTCAACCAAAGGACCAGGCAGGATTCCGTAAAGGCTACTCAACAATAGATCATATTCACACTATCAATCAGGTGATAGAGAAATGTGCGGAATATAACCAACCATTATATATAGCTTTCATTGATTACGAGAAAGCGTTTGATTCAGTCGAAACCTCAGCAGTCATGGAGGCATTGCGGAATCAGGGTGTAGACGAGCCGTATGTAAAAATACTGAAAGATATCTATAGCGGCTCCACAGCCACTGTACTCCTCCATAAAGAAAGCAACAAAATCCCAATAAAGAAAGGCGTCAGGCAGGGAGATACGATCTCTCCAATGCTATTCACAGCGTGTTTACAGGAGGTATTCAGAGACCTGGATTGGGAAGAATTGGGGATAAGAGTAAATGGAGAATACCTTAGTAACTTGCGCTTCGCTGATGATATTGCCTTGCTTAGTAACTCAGGGGACCAACTGCAATGCATGCTCACTGATCTGGAGAGGCAGAGCAGAAGGGTGGGACTAAAAATGAATCTGCAGAAAACTAAAGTAATGTTTAACAGTCTCGGAAGGGAACAGCAGTTTACGATAGGTAGCGAGGCACTGGAAGTGGTAAGAGAATACATCTACTTAGGACAGGTAGTGACTGCTGATCCAGATCATGAGAATGAAATAATCAGAAGAATAAGAATGGGCTGGGGTGCGTTTGGCAGGCATTCGCAGATCATGAACAGCAGGTTGCCATTATCCCTCAAGAGAAAAGTGTATAACAGCTGTGTCTTACCAGTACTCACGTACGGGGCAGAAACCTGGAGGCTTACGAAAAGGGTTCTACTTAAATTGAGGACGACGCAACGAGCTATGGAAAGAAAAATGATAGGTGTAACGTTAAGGGATAAGAAAAGAGCAGATTGGGTGAGGGAACAAACGCGCGTTAATGACATCTTAGTTGAAATCAAGAAAAAGAAATGGGCATGGGCAGGACATGTAATGAGGAGGGAAGATAACCGATGGTCATTAAGGGTTACGGACTGGATTCCGAGGGAAGGGAAGCGTAGCAGGGGGCGACAGAAAGTTAGGTGGGCAGATGAGATTAGGAAGTTTGGAGGGTCAACATGGCCACAATTAGTACATGACCGGGGTAGTTGGAGAAGTATGGGAGAGGCCTTTGCCCTGCAGTGGGCGTAATCAGGCTGATGATGATGATGATGATGACTGAAATTTGGCCAAGTTCGATTCCAAACTGCTTCGCTATTTTGTTTCGTATCCCGTGAAGTATAACGTCTGTTTCTTTTCTTTTGTCCCGCTGCAGGCATCGCTGTGTCTCCCACATCATGCTCGGTGAGTATTAATAGCGTCGTACTTGAACTATTGACACTGCAGCTTGTTAATTACGTTTCCCCTTGGAAAATTACTCGTGTAGATTTCACCCAGTAGTTCTAGAAGATATTTTTTATTTGTGTGGGAATCGTAGTTTTTGACACCGTATGGAATAGGGCCAGAATGGAGTACCGAATGTTTTTTCGAATATAGTTGGCATATAAAGTACAGCCATCTCGCCAATAATTCCCACACTTTCCTCACCATGGTAATCGCAACAATAGAAGTTTTCTGTAATTATACCGCACATTACAAAGCCTCCTTTGCCAAAAGCACAAATACGGCCAGTTGGTTCGCAAATACGGGGCTCTATGAAGCTTACGCTGTCATGCATTATCTTGTCCGGTTTAGAAAGGCAGCCTTGTTGGCCATTTAATACCTGTGTATAACTTGGCGATCAAATGGGAAACGTGTGTTGCGTATGCGATGATGCCAGAGATAGAAAAAGAAATCAAATTTTGGCCGTCCAGAGGGCCCGTGAAAGAGCGGAGAGGCTTGGCCTCCCGATTCCGACATGGGAGCAGCCAGCGGCGAGCCGGGGGCCCCAACGGGTCGCCACCGGCTAGTCCCTCAGGACCTCAATAAAAGTTCATTGTCTGTCTGTCTGTCTCTCGTTCCAAAGGTCGCGCGGCACACGGCGCCATTATTGTCTAAAGCATGTTACAATAAAACGTATTCGTAATTATACCAATAAGAACGCACAGTTTATACCTATCTAAATAGTACCAAACAACACCCACTGCCGAATGGCGTGGCTAAACATTTCACTGCGAGTGATCTTGTACATTTAGCCGGAAAAGACTGGCTGTTACAGCTACACGAAAGTACTTTCAACTGTTACATGTACTGTGATTGGCGTGACAGTTATAACATTTTTGCTTAAATTGGCTTTCACCGTGTAAAGTAATCGACGCAAGGTATTCGAAATGCATTCAAAACAAATATTCAGATTTCGTATAGCGACGGTTCGATTCGAGGACTCGATCGAATAGGGCGATATTCGATTGGTTATTCGAAAGTTGCGAATATTCGCTATACGCTAATCCTTCGCGTCACGGTCATCCAATATCACCCTTTCTTTTGTCTTGTTCTCAGTGCGAGTCTGGCTTCCAATGCCGGCTCAAGGACTGCCCTTGGTCACCGTACGAGTGTAAGTATGCTTGATAATTTTTCGTTTCTTTCTTCACCTACTGCTCCTACTAACTGTATTTGCTGGGTTAAAATGAACCAGTATTTAGTCAAAGGAAAGGTGGAGCACGTTCTTTGCACTGCAACAAGAAGTAGTGGCAAACATTATGTAAGAACATATAATTTTCTCTTCGTAAAAATGCCGATCGTCGATGCGTTAGAAGTCACACGTAAGACTTGAACGATGTTATTTATTTATTTCTTGCTTGTATAGGTCTGGTCCTGGAACACCAAAACACCAGATGCGGAGGGATAAGCGTACGTAGTCTGTTGCTGGTAAACTCGCATAATTAGAGCGAACTGCGTCATTCATGACGGTACTGTCGGGTGGTTTTGGCATCTTAGTTATTATTTATTCATTCACCTTGTTTCCTCGCACAATAACCGAATGGAATAACTTGCCCATATCACTTCTTATTAACACTGAAAGCATTGAATGCGTTGACAGCTGAATATGCGACCGTTGAATAATATTGTCTGCTTATTTTTCTCTTGTTTTGGTGCAGTGTTCCTGAAATTATTTTTTATTTTCCTGTAATCATTTCATTTTAATTTATTCTTGTTATTTTTGTTGTGCTACCCACGTACTCTTGCATTTCCTTGTTTTTTCCTGTACTTCTGTCCCTCCTGCAAGGGCCACTACAAGGCCTGCAGTATTTTCTAAATAAATAAACAAAATAAAATAAAAGATACATCTATTAAGACCAGCCCATAGTGGAACACCAGTGGCGTTAAAGATCCAGCTGTCGAGTTCCTAACGCAGCCGAAGCTTGGAGCTTCAAGAATCTTCAGAGCAAACTATACAGATAGACCACCCGACGCGCGATGGTACCGGAAAGGACAGCTTTAATGTTAATATTAGCATATATTAAGGAGCCCACACGGGTGCATAGTGTCCCGGTATAAATTTGAGCAGGCTACTTAATAGGCATAACAGATAACAGCCTGTATTTTACATGAGCCAAAGGAAGGACCACACAATCCAGGACTGTTGATTAGCCGGTGTGATGAGGTCAGGGAATTTGCAGGTGAAGTACGGCGTCGGCTGGCGCTCAAAAAAGAAAGACAGGGGGGCGTAATAAGACACTTTTTGAAGACTTATTGGTTTTACGTTGGACCAAACATAGGCTGGTATTGATTAGCTGGCGCTGATTCGAACATGCGACGCTCGCACGAACCGATAGTGCCCCTCTTTTCCTTTTAATGTTCCTTCCATCAGGTATTTATTCAGTGTGCGTTTTTTTTTTCAACCTGTGACTATTTCAGGGTCCACGTTGTGGTCCGGACCAGGTGTGCGGATACCAGAGGACCGGTTTAGTGTGCATCAAGTGTCCCTGTTACGGCACCGAGCGCACCGTTTGTAAGTGCAGCTTGATAATTCCATGTGCATTCATGGCTGGCTCCACACTTCATCAAAACATAACGCGTGCTTTTTGAAGGGAGGGTTTAATGTTTCGCTGCAACCTCGGTAATTAATGCGGTCGCGACACTTCGCTGCATCACTGCCTTGCACTTATTCCACCCCCCCTCCCCGCCCAGAAAAGAACGTGCCTGGGAGAGAGAGAGGGAGATTGGCGCCAGTACTTCAAACATCATTGAGTCCCCATGTGCACACTCACGCAAAAGCACCACAGGTAATGCAAATAATCCTTTGCCACGTGATCGCTGCGCAGTGCTTTCCTGTCAACCTGACGCCATGGTCAGGTGCATGCGAGTAAATGAAACCGGGATTTACAAGTGGCGCGCGTTCAGTGCACATTCGGAATTGCAAGCCGCTTCCACGCCAGAGAACACCAACTTCTCAAGTTCTTTGTATCTTGTACAGCCATATTTATCCCTGTCGAGCGCACGCTGCGGTTCTCGTTTAAAGCTGGGACCCTTGAAAAGCACCGCCAGAGAGGTCCGCGCGTCCAAGGAGCTTTAAGCTCTCCTACTGGACAGCAGCATCAATCGATAACTGTGTTCTCAATTGATCACTTCAAACATGCTTCCACTTCTGCATTTGCATGGCATCAAGCGGTTCACGTGAGTGAAGCGATGAGCATTTCACCAACATGCTTAGACATTCGCGTGAGCACCGTCAAGTTCGCGTAGGTCAGCTAGTGTAGACACGGCAAACAGATCACAGGCTAAAGAAGTGTTCCCGATGGCACTTCTGCGTTAAATTTTCGTTCGCCTGGTTTGTATATATATATAAAAAATATGCGTGCGTGCCTCTAGTGCAGTGAAGCCAGCTGCTACAGAGACATGCCCTAGTATCGTTGCCTGTCGCAAATTAGGTCACGACAAACCCGGCCTGAGGCAGTGTAAACTGTTTTATTGGAGGATACAGAACAAAAGTATATCTGGTTGTATTCGTGTGGATTTTAAGTAGTATTAGACCCATTATAGAATCGCTTCTTACTGGGAGGCGTGCGCTGTTTTCCGCGCTTCTCAGATTTGGCCGTCCTTGGGACGCGACGTCATCGCTTCATGACAATTTTTCTTATAACCGCAAATACTTTTTCGTGCTGCAGGCCTGGACAAGAAGCCTGGCGTCCAGTGTGGACCCAGCAGCATCGCGCAGGTGAACCCCGACAACAGCTACGCGTGCAAGGGTTGCGCCTCCGCCACCTCTGTGCTTTTCCGCTAGAGGCATCGATGACTTCACTGAAGACACCGCGCAGTGCGCCACTTGCGCCATTGCTCGAGCAGGAAGTCTGTCCCGTTGCGAGCACGTATCGGCTGTGGACAAATGACATTCAAATAAATGTATGCCGCGTGATAGTGTGCATGTTCGCGGTAGTTCCCCTAGTGTCGTTTTTTTTTTTTTACTGCGCCTGGCAAGTTGTGTCAGAGACAGCGCCCACGCAGTCTCCTTTTGTTCGGCCCAAGCCCGCCCACTCCCTCACCCCCCCCCCTTCCATGCATCCATCAACCACCGCCTTGTATGCAGAGGTTTAGCTCATTCATAAATTCTCTATTTTTCTCATCTTGAGTACCCGTTCTCCAGTCTATGGTCGACAACCGGAGATATCCTCAGAGTTAACCTTACTGTGTTTCCTTCGATGTCACTTCTTCTGCGACAGCAGTTCACAACTGAAAAAGTGGGTTCGCTTTGTGTGTTCATATTTTGTTACACTTTCGTCGTCATCGGTCACCCTCCTTGGCTTCAACCTGGCCGTGTGGCGAAGAAAACTCGACCCACCATCTCGGGATAGAAATCGTGCGTACCTTAATGCAAGGCACCGTAGAAAGCCGCGCGCTGACCATTGCGTCATCTCGAACCTTTGCAGCTCGGCAGTTCGTTCAACTTTTTTCGCGTGCCACGCACGACTTTGGGGAGTTGCGGCATCTGTGCGCGTTCTCGGAGATGACATCAAGTGAAGTTGTTCTACAGAAGGTGCCAGGTGTTCGCTGTGAGAGTATGCTGCCGTCGCAGAAAATGTCTTCCAAATCGTAGGAACCGAGGGTGGCTGTTTGAGCGAGTTGGCATTCCATGGCGTTTAGTTGACATTAGCACAACTTGGAACGAACGGAAGAGAAAAAAAAAGGTGCAGATCCCCCAAGCTCTTCGCATTCTCTGTCAGGCGCCACACTCTAAAGACAGCATGATCTTCCTGACATAGATCCCGGCCCATGTGGGCCCTGTCCACTCACACCTTCCCAATCTCAACGAGGTCACCCACTATTGCGCGAGGCCTAGTCCACCGCGCCGGAGTCACTGGAGACGAGTTGGACACTAGGGACAATCTGACCACTTATAACGATCTCGTTAAGGCCTTTTACTTCAGTCGCCGAACCGTCCTTTCACTTCACCCCAAATTCAGCCGGATGCAGGCTACCACCCTGCGTCTGCTACAAACAAACACGTACCCTTCACCCGCCCGCCTCCACCTTACATTCCCAGACGTTTACACTACCCCCAACTGCCGGTGCTGTGTCATTCACCCGGCTACGCTTCCACATATGCTGTGGGTGCGCCCAGCACAGTACACATACATTAACACCACGACCCTCTTGTCGAGGTTGCATGAGGTTCTGCGGAGCTCCGCCCTCGACGACCAAACCTGGTCGACCCAGCACGCCCGTGAGGTAGCGGCGAGTCAAGCTATCGACGTCCCCTCATGGGAGGCGTAGGCTCGGCCATCATAAAATGCTGGCTCTATAACAAAAGTTCATCCCCCCCCCTTCCCACGCTCAGTAGGAACTGCTGTCATGCGACGCATCTTGCAGGTCCTAGCCGCGCCGGCTGCCCTGTAAGGAATTGGTATACCCACCGCGATGGCTTAGCGACTATGGCGTTGCGCTCCTAAGCACGAGGTCACGGGTTCGGTGACCGGCACTGAAAGTCGCATTCCAATGGGGCGAAATGCAAACAAAAAAAGCACGCTAGTGTACCGTGCTGTTCATTAGGTGCGCGGTATAGAACCTCAGATAGTCGAAATTAATCCGGAGTCGCCTACTACGTCATGCCGAACAATTGTCTCGCTGTTTTGGCACATAAAAACCATACAATATAGCGTTCCATTGCTTTCAAACACGAAGTCCTTCTTGGCGAGTAACCACGACCACTCGGCATCGGGCATGTTTCTAGCCTCTTTCGTGGGCTGATACCAGAGACAGTGCAGCCTAAAGATGTAGGCCGACATGTGTTTAGGTATGTTCCTCTGGGGCCACTATAGTTTCCGCGATGTTCCGGATATATATATATATATATATATATATATATATATATATATATATATATATATATATGCATACAAATATTTCTTTTAAATAAACCTAAATAAATGCATGCCGGCGGTGTTTGATCACGGTACTACAAGCACAGAAGCGCTCCACTCTAACTAATATGCCAAACCATCCATATAGTTTGGCATTCAATTTGTCAGCAAAAACACACCACACTTAGCTTCAGGCTTAGCGTTGCAGCATGCAGCTAAACGTTACACGTTTCTGCCCTGCTTTAGGATGGTTTCAGTTGACCCTTCTTCCATTGTGCAGCAGGAACCCTTTAAATGTGACTTGTTCTTTCTCCTTGGTCTTCCCTGTGTACGGCGAAGTCACATGGCAGTTAGTTGTGATGGTCGACTCGTCCGTGTTTACTTTATTGAATACGGAACACGGCGTGTCTCAAGAGACAAAGTACAGAACATCCACTAGAACTTCCCGCGCAGGCGAGCCAGGGCATGGAGACGCTTGGTGCGTTTTCCCGTCGGTCTCGCCTCGCGCACCGCCGTCGACGTGTGACGCGTGCAGTGCTCTTCGTCGTGCCAGCGTTGCCAGACGTTTCGTAGCTGACGGGGCGTTATTTCTATCTAGCAGGGCGCCAAGTTGTCGCGCTCGCGTGTAATTTGAACGCCAACCGAGGATTCCAAGCGCAACGCTGAACCTTGCAATTTTCCTGACTCTCGTGTTGCTGCGGGGACGCCCCCTCGCCTCCTCCCCCGCGCCGGCCTCTCCCGCTGGGATCGCTCCTTTCTCCTGCGGCTGCGCGTCGGCTGCTACAGCACGGCCGCCCGATTGCACAGACTGCACGGAACAGGCAGCCCCGCGTGTACGGAATGCGGCGAGGATGAGACACTGGAACACCTTCTCCTGCGTTGCCCATCCTTCGACGTTGAGCGCACCGCGCTCTGTGCTTCATATCGCCGAGTCGGACTACCGTGCAGCACGGAGGGTGATCTCCTATTTCCCGCAGCCCCCGCCTCCATCGCCAAGAGAGCGCTTGCTGCCCTCCTTGGCTTTTGTGCAGAGACTCAGCTGAGAGCGCGGCTGTAAGCCCCGCTTTGCTTCTTCGTTAACCTTCTTGTTTTTTTTTCCGCTCTCTTTCATTCTCTCTCTAATCTTTTTCTCCCCACTCCCCTTACCCCGTGCAGTGCTGTTGAGGTGCCCTCCCTTGAGAGACAGTTACGGCACTGCACTTTTCTCTTCCTTTCATCTTAAGATCACTACTACTAACCTTGCAATTTAATCGTTCATGGATTTACGGTCATAGTCAATTATTGTTACTTCATAATTCTTGAAAAGAAAAAAAAAGAG
Organism: Dermacentor andersoni; assembly: GCF_023375885.2. Lineage (NCBI taxonomy): Eukaryota > Metazoa > Arthropoda > Arachnida > Ixodida > Ixodidae > Dermacentor > Dermacentor andersoni. Next base: position 136,945,130 of record NC_092820.1, read on the forward strand.
AATCGGACCTTCATTAGATTATATCTTGATTATGAACACTAACTACGCGTAACTACTGCAAATTAAACCTAAGATCTGTCCTAACGTCAAGCAGTCCTTCGAATATTTATTTAACTTTTCTGAGGGTCGCTTTTTACCTCACCTTTACATTCATGATTATTTACATTTAGCTTGAAGTTTCTAGCAACACTCCGTGGTCTTCCAGAACATTGGGAACTAAAATTAGCGCTGTATTATCATATTTCAAAAGCAAAGATGCATCAGTGCGACGTTGGTATATCTGTTGCATAAAGAAGCAGGATATCATGCGGCTTCGTCGAAGTTCATTACATCGGGAAACGCGGCGAATCAACTTCTATGAAGAAAAAAAAAAGATCAAGGGTCGCTTAGTTATCCCTACATGGATGAATATGAAGCATTGCGGCCACGTCTGCAGAAGCGCCGCGACGTGCGGTGGCGCCACTGGCGGAGTCACGTGACTCTAGAGGCCGCGTCAGCTGAAGCGTCGCGACATCACGTGACGAACCGCGTTCCTCACAAGGTGCGCACAATGCAAGTTCGCGAGTTCGAGTCCTACCAAAGGTCGTGGGTTCCAGTGCCTCAATTAACATTACCTTAATAAAAGGGACTGAAAACCAATTTTTATGGTACCATTCTTTTTAGTGCAATGGAAAGCCTACCGGTCAGAGTGTGTAATCATGAAGTTCTAACGTGGAAAACGCAGTGGAAAATTTTTAATCAGAATTTTTCGTACTGCAATAAGGATGTAGTCATTCGCTGAAAGCATGCTGAAGACGGTGTCAGGTAAGCGCGATAGCGATTATACGCCGGCATTAGTGGTAGGCAGACGACAAGTGTGGCAGTAGCTGTGACAAAGTACGATTTTGTTTATTAAGTCGATGTTCCTGCGATTCATGTTTTCCGAATTGTTAAAGTGTTTCTGCAATAATAGCTACGTGTTTTCGTGGTTTCCTGTCCAACTTCTTTGGTATTGAACCAGTCAAAACGAACCCAATTGGGCCGAAAACGAAACGACGCCTTTACGTGTTATACGGAGTTCAGCGTGTTGCCGTAGCCACGTGTGCGTTTTTGACTTCAGAAGCATAAAATAATGAGAGTGTGTAATAATATACCAACTGGAATTTTAGGAAATAATTATGCTGTACTTAATAACAATCGACTTACAGTAATCGGGTAAAATACACCCGAAGTAACAAGATTTCACCGTCAGGCCTCGCTAGTCACTAGTTTTTGAGACTTTCGTTGCGAATATAAAATCACAATTCCTACTTAAATGGCGAGGAGCGCGCTGGATTCTACCTCTGTAAATCTAGGTCATCTCATGTCCATCAAGGTCTCACAACACACTCTGGCCAGCTGTCAGTCCTTTTAATTATGCCCTAATTAGCTTCTCCTTAATTAACACCAACGCTCATGAGTTAAAGTGCCTTCATTAAATATACCTTAATTGAATGTGTCTTAATTAACTTCGCTTTAAAACATAAGGTGCGCGCGTATGAGTGTTGTGACAGCAGAACGTTTAGAGCCGCGGATTACTCCGCGCTTCTCTTTCTTCTTTCATCCTTCTCACCTGTAGGGCGACCGATGGGCAAAGTGCAGTTTACATCGTTCGCTTGCCCCTCCCCTCGTTCCCTTTCATCTGTTTCTCTCTCTCTAAAAGTAAGGTCATATTGAGCAAACCCAGGCTTCAGAAACGGCGACGAAGAAGCAAAAAGCAAATGAAGCTATCTCAGGCTGCTAGAAAACTTGGGAACGTTCAAATTGTTCACTGCCTTTTTCCTTTTTTTTTATGCACCTAATTTAACCACCCTATTCATGGCCAACCCACTGTGGGTATGTGCCACAGCCACTCTGGACAACAACAACAACAACAACAAACGGGAACCAATACACCTAATAGTAAGTGAACTGCGCGCCGCCACCCTCATGGCCGGGGCTGCTGGGAGCACTTGGCGTTGAAGCGCCTCGTGCGCTTGGTACCGAGCTATTTAAAGCGCAAAACCTTCCTAACGGCTGTGGTAGGCTTTGTTGGGTTTTACTGTAGCGTGCGCATTGTGTACTACGCATATGAGGGGGTTCGAATGTCCTATACCAGCTTTTCAACCCTACAACAGTACTAACCTAACTGACTTTTTGTCTGCAGTTTTGTTTTCACTTCATTTCCTCTGCTCTTTTACAGCAAATTTATGCATGTATACAGCCCATGAGTATCTGTTTTTGTATATTACCTGCAGTAAAATGTGAAGATAGGCTACATTGGAGCCACGGAACGTTTTTGACGTCAAGTGAGACGAACTCAAGATGGCCGTGGCGGTCGTGCGGAACGAAGTAGCCACTAGCCGGTCGGCTACCTCGTTTCCAGTTACACCAAAAATCTGTTCCGTGAGAGGATTGGCCCGATCCACAGCCTCTTGCAGTGGTCAGTCAAATAATGCTATACGTTATTGAATCGAATAAAAGAATCCTCGCTGTTGGTTGGTAAAGTCATAATGACGTGTGGTAAGCACGTCATTATTTTTTGTCATCCAACAATCCAACAGTCAGTGGGGCGCCTCCCCAACAGTCGTGTGCTTGCATGTGTCCTGCAGTCACGTAACTTACGTGATGTCACATGATGATGTTATGTTACGCACGTAATTTGGATGCATGGGCCGAACCAGGGGTAACCAGCGTAAAGGCATAAAGCTCCGCGTTGACCATGCTACTATATCAGCCCACTGTATCTTAATTATAGGCATAAGTGTTCTGAGTTCTTAGGAACTGTTGTTTATTGACTAAACGTATTGTTTTGTCTAGAGTCCCAGCTTGCCATTCACTCTGTATGATTTTGTTAGCAATAACACTGCTCAAGTCAGAGGAATAATTCTCCTTATTTCTTTTTGACCAAATGCTTTCTCTCTCTGACAGATCTCTTCCGATAGGTACAACGAAATGAAACCAATATAAATAATTAACTGACAATCTTTATTCACTAGGCTCAATCAAAGGTAACGCAGTGGACTGATATGTAAATCGCTGTGTTTCCATCCCGATGTCGCTGGCTCTATCGCAACCGCGCTGGCAGCATTCAAGTAAAGGCAGAACGCAAAAGCGTACCGTACTTTCAGCGCACGTTCAAGAACCCTAGGTGGCCAAAATTCATCGACAGCCCCTCGCTACTGATTCTCAGCCTCACAACTCACTGTAAAGTGTCTGGACGTTAAACACCATGCTTTAATTTTAATTGCAAATCTACCGTTAACAAAAAATTATATTCGATTGGGCACACACAACTCCTATGCTAGATTGTTTTAACTGGTTCATCATAACGAGCAGCGGAAGCTGTGAATATGCTTTTGCACAGCGCGTTTCTGATGTGTGCGGGCCACTCGAATTTGTTCCCGTTCTTCACCGAACGCTTGTGTCGGCAAAAGTGATTTCCCGGAACGCTGCATCTGCTGCACTCTCTGCCGTGAAAACCAGCACTACAAAAAGAAAAAAGAAAAGCCGCTGACCTTGCCCGCACGCTATGCTCCGATAAGCAGTCTGTCGCGTGTACTACGCAGTCAGAGGCAGATGGTGACTGCTCGCTTACTGAACGGGCCTGCACAAACCCCGCCACGAGCACGCGAGAACTCTCCAGCGGCAGCACGAGGCTAACTGTTGGAATAAAAAGCATCGCCGATCTCCGCTGTCGTTTCCCAGTCGTTCTGTTTGAGACGTGCAAGACACGACAGTGGGACGGTTCTACGGAGTCTCGAGGATATGCGCAAAGCCATGGAGTACTGCCATGCGGGGCTGTGGGCGTTGGCCATGCTTGGTGGGTTTCGCAGAATCGTAACATTTTTTGGTTAGTTTGTATAGTTGGGGACTCGCAAACTTCATATTTCAGTGCTTCTTTCTTCATTGATCTACCGAATTTCGCACATCTTATTTTTCAAAACAATGTTCAGGGCCTCAGCAAGTTTATCAGGGAGAGGCGGGCTAGTTGGTGGTCGATATTGGAATGCATTATGTAACCGTGCAAACGACAACGGACGGAGAAGCAAACACACAGGAAAAGCGCGCTTGTCCTGTGTGTTTCCTTCTCCGTCCATTGTCGTTTGCGCGGTTAAAGAATGCATTCCTCAGCAAGTGCAATATCCTTTCAACTGTCACTGATATATTGAGCTTTCTATATTTAACGCAAGAAGCGTAATCCAAATAAAGAAAGTTATTGATTAATTAATGCAACCATTTCTGCGTGTCACTTCAGTTTGAATTCTGACGTCGGCGTTTGCATCGAGCTAAAGCTTCCACGTAATGCTCTACCTTGTGGTGAACTTCTGGCACTTCACAGTACTTTGAAAAAGTGCGAAGGTTTCGAGGTATGCGGCTCCTCGCACAAGCTCTTGCGTGACTGCACTTTCCAAAAAGTACACTAAGAAAGTTTTTTTTGCCTGCATTCTCTTCTTTGAACAATGCGCGACGCTGATCTTCGATTGCGTTTATTGATTTGCAATTACACGTGAACTTCATGAGAAACGTGGCAACTTTCAGCTAAATGAAGTCCGGCGAGTGCTAATTTGACGCCGGGAATGGTGATGGCAAATGCTTGCTTTAAGTATCGTACTTGCACCAGTGGAGAAAAACCGCGAACAAGTGCTTGCAACTTTCGCGGAAGCTCGCTTCAAAGGCTCTTTGTCTTTAAACTAATCTGATGCGGCTCGCTGGGCAGGCAGGACGTTTGCATGCACAGTGAAACTGTTTCCATGGTTTCGTCACCGGGATTCTTGAGACCCATATAAATGAGGCGATTGGTTGCAAGGACTTTTTCGGCTTTGACGAAACACCTCGATTCGACGCCACAGGCGAGAAACGTGAGTACAGCCACCAAACGAAAGAGCCGCAGTGAACCTGGATGTCATAGCCATCTTTGTTTATTTGTACAGTGTTGCCAGCGCAAGTAACGAATTCTGAATTTTCTAATACTTAGTTTCATAGATATGTCAGGCAACGCTACGAAGGCTAGAGAGACTTCTCTTGTTGCTGAAATATGTAGGCGTGCGTTATCTAGTGTGCTGTAACGTTCAGATCTCGCGTTTTCGTGCCGCATAATATGATCCAATTATTACATGACAGGCGTCGCGGATCTGAGCTTATTTAAGAACGAACGAGCCGAGTGACATGTTTCTGCAACTCAAAACAGCGCTCGTCGCATGTTAGAACAATTGCCGCTTTGACGTGGACTCATGCCCACAGGCTGTAATTGCAGTGCATGAAGGAGACGCCGTCCAGAAGGCGTCACAGATCCGGAACAATTGCACTGGGAAACGTGCGGAATGAGGCCGCTGTGTCCACACCGTACTTACGTAGCTTCCGCAACGTTGTCCTTCAAAGTTCAAAACGGAGTACAAGCACTACCGACGGCGCGCACTTGCGATACCCAAGCCGCAATATTGCGAGGCTACCATGCACCTACGCTGAACGTACTCCAAGATTTTTTAGCAGTCTTTTCTGCGGAGGACCCATGGATGTAGCGCTGGCATGGCGTACGTGACGTCACAATATGTAAACTATCTATGCAGCCAACTATGTGCCTCGGCTGAAGCGAACTTTAGTTGACATTTGAAACATTGATGTACTGTGCGCTCTTGTATTAACGTTCGTTTCGTACCTCATTTCTACCTTAACATTGGTGCGTAGGTTCCGCGTGCAGGCATCCCGTAGGAACTGCGTATGATATGGTCCCAACATTGTGTTTCAGGTTACAGTATGACCGCTTCTGCGACCACCTGCCAGACGGTGCGTTTGACCACTCTGTTTCATCAGATCTCTCAGTAAGGGAGAAAGACGGAAAAAAGAGAGAACAAGGGGTTTAGGCTGGATAGTAGCAAGAAATTTGGGATGCGCGAGACGAAATACTCTTGAATTCGATCTGATCGGGAGAAATTACTGTATGCGTTTTGTTTTTTATAAATGAGTTATTCGGCATGCTAAATCACAGCATGGAAATTATTGGCGTTTAGCTGCTAACCTCTATACGTTGCTCAAGGAAGGTCTCCCTCACAGCTTTCACTTCGAAACCCTCCTGATGTACCAAAACTATGTATGTATGTATGTATGTATGTATGTATGTATGTATGTATGTATGTATGTATGTATGTATGTATGTATGTATGTATGTATGTATGTATGTATGTATGTGTGTGTGTGTGTGTGTGTGTGTGTGTGTGTATGTATGTATGTATGTATGTATGTATGTATGTATGTATGTATGTATGTATGTATGTATGTATGTATGTATGTATGTATGTATGTATGTATGTATGTATGGTGTTTTGTACGTTCCCACTTATGTGTGGTACCATGATCAACAAAGTACGAGAATCACTAATTTTCTCCCAACCTTCATGTTACGCCATTGCCGTTTCTTGGCGCAGTGAAGTGCTCAATCGCTTCATTTCCGCATCGCCATGTTGCTTCACTAATCCACGGTCTGCGCTCTGCAGGATGCTGACTGCTCGGTTAGTCAGCGCTGCGTTTCGCACGCCAACTTCTCCAGTTCTGGAAACTGTCAGACTGATCGTCGCTGTGAGTATGTTTGCTTTTAATTTTGAACATATACGGGGCGTCCATCCAATCGCGAAGGCAAAATTATTTCCACTATTGCGTAGATATGTTCTCCCTAGAGTCAATAAATGTTCTCTTCTTGGCAGGTATTGACGCTTCCGCTGCGACATGCTCAGTAAGTATCGTCAAGCTCATTTCTGTATGCGTTCTACTGTTGCCATTTTTTTGCACTCCATTCAACAAGGACGCCCACAGTTTTCTATGTACCTATTTCTTGTATTCTTAAAGAAAGAACGTTCTCAACGGGCTAACAGTTGAATTGAGGTGCACAATGCTCCTTTCTGACTTTACTGAACTTGACGCCGGCAATCTTACGCACCCGGAGGCCCGTTTTGAGCAGTTCAAATAATAAAAGTTGCTAAATTAAAATAAATGTGGGCTAAACTAAAATCCTGCTTGGTTGTTACGGCAGCGTGAATAAATGTGTCCGCGATTAAATTTTTGTACAGAGTCGTCCCACTTTTCGAAGGTAACTGCTACGCGTCATTCAACATGAACTTTTCTCATTTGCAGTGCAGCCCTGGGTACGAGTGTCGCATGAGGGATTGCCTTTCCGCACAGTACGAATGTGAGTACGTAACTTTTTTCCCCCTCATACTAGAGCTAGTGACAGAAACATAATTTATCGTGAAAGGAGGTAAGGCGTGCAGACACGCACACATGAGAAGAAAACCAGACAACACAAACGCCAACAATCAACTAAAGGGCGCACTGTAGTTGAAAGGAAAGAAGACGCAAAACTTATCTTCATATGATGATGATGATGATGATGATGATGATGATTACGACATTGTTGTGGCCTTTCCCTTCGCATCGGGTGCGCATTGTTGCCCTGACCAAAATGATCAAAATGAAAATATACATCAGTTCTATGAACATACGTAAACACCTTGGTCACTGCCCCCTTTTTGCGTTCTCCAGGGTAGCGTACCCCACCGCTGCCGACCAGTTGTTGCGACGCCGGTTACTTGAAGCTCGACCGGCGTAACTATTCTGTAGCGTGGCCTTGTCGGCAGGCTGCAGGCGCCCGGTATAGACCATGGCGATCAGGCAGGGACGAGACGACTTCTAGTGCGAAATTTGCACGGTTTATTCAATGCTTGGATAAAGATGAGAGGAAGAGAATGAAGTAAAAAAGTACATTGCGGGGCCCTTTAAGTATTCCCACTAAAATCGTTGGCGAGATCTTGCTGACGTCATCGCCACATGATATGCACTTAGTCCCACGGTGCTTGGCGGCGGCAGCCACTTTCCCAGGACGATGTTTTCCCGAGGTTCCCTCCACTGTTGGCAACCCGCGGGTCCTGGGGATCGTAGGCAGCTGATGCCTTCTCTTTCGCGCGTCGTTGGTTTCCGGAAAGGGAATCTGGTTGTGGATTGGTGGCTGATCCATTCTCTCAGTTGACGTCTTCACGAGCGTGCCTCGTGAAGGCGTCAGGCAGCTGATACCTTAGTTTGACAGTTCGCAGAAAGGGTTTTTATGCACACACACACAAATGGGCCTGTGAACACTGCGGGGCGTCCGCCAGACCGGCATCCACTCGAGGCAATCATAACAAATTAGGAATCCATTCTTCACTTCGCTTAGGAATGCACACACACGAAGGGGCCTGTAAGTACTGCGGTGCACCTGCCAGACCGGTAAGCACTCAAAGCAACCACAGCAAATTAGGAATCCACCCTTCGTTTCGATGAGGCATGGTGGTTGAGCATCCCTTTTGCCCGGGGTGTTACATGCCAACCGTAACACCCCCTGACCACTACTTTAGAAGTCTCGCCTTCGTGATGGAAGTCGCCGCGAGGGGTTGCACGTTTGTGTCGCAGCCGTTTCCCGCTTCGACAAAACCGAATGCCTCGGGAAGTGTGGTGCCATCCGGTTGACGAGAGCACATGCGATCACATCGGAGCACAATGTGTTCAATGTTCTCCTCGTAGTCTCCGCATGCCCTGCACTGTACCGTACTGTCGTTCACCGACTGATCGAAACGACGCCTATCCACTTTAGTGCGCGGTGCTCCCGCACGGGTGCCGAACAGAAGGGCACTGCCAACACTGTTGTGGTACAACCACTCCGCAGAGATGGTCGTCTCGTGAGCTCTATGCAGGACCAGGCTAGATTTTTGGTCCATAGCGGCTTGCCACGTCGACGTCTCCACTTCCTGTACCCTTGTTCGCACCCTTGCTGACAATTTCCTTTCGCTGTCCTCTCGGATGGGGTCAGTAAAGAGGAAGAACTTTCTGCATAGTTTGTAGAGACGCCTGCTCCACTGCTTTCTACCGCCTTTTAGGCTGGTGTACCGGAACACGCGCCGGGTCCGCCGCTCATTATTCATGAGGGGAAGACGTCCCTCGTAGGCTACTTTGTTCCTTGCCTCGCATGCCTCGAAGCTGGACCATCGGAGGTCACCCTGGAAAACCTCGACTGTCACACGCCTATGACATGCCAGGGGTAGTCGTCCAAATTCGCACTGACCATGTTCCAACCACTGTCATGTTCCTACAGACCGGCAGAAGATGGCGTCAGCGAATGTTAGCACCGGCACACGTATTGCCTTCTACAGTTCACGCACTAGAAAGAACCTGTTCCACCCCCACAAGCACCATCGTCGCAACAAATTGGCGGCTCTCACAGACACATGTTGTACATTTCCCTCGTGTTGGGCAAACAGTAACACTGAGGCGTGAGAGTTCATTCTGAGATTTTTGTATTTATCCGACACTGGTATGCTTCCTCCACAGGGAAGCAGCACATTAATGCCTCCCTCTGTGCCCGAAAACTGCAAGATTGGGGATTTTCTGGCATTGAAGTGGAGACCAAGACGCCCCAGGTGCTCCGCAGCTAGAGTTAACAAAATTTGGAGGTCACTGCTGCGCTCCGCACACAAGTCACAAGTAACACAAGGTCATCCGCGAACACCAATTAAGGTAGCGGCCATGTGCATGCCGCGCTGTCACACATGAAGTGGAACGCGAGTCAACTCTGGATTCCAGAAGAGCCTGCTCGAGCCTCTCCACATGCAACAAGTAGAGTAGCGGGGACAGAGGGAAGCCCTGCCTGGGTCCTTTTGTCACTATCACAGGATTTGTTTTGGCATCTCTGGAACACGCTACCACCGAGCTAATTGTGTACATCTGTCGGAGAAGTGCTATCCACGCTCGAGGCATCTGTCGTTCTAGTCGGCGCAAAAGTTCGTCATGCGACACACTGTCAATGCCTTGGCGACATCAAGAAAGCATCCGTGCCACCTCAATCGTTTTGGTGAGCACAAAAAGATTGTCTCCCAAGCGTCAGTTTACTTGAAAGCCATTCTGGAGCTCAGACAATATGCCACACTTCTCTGCCCAGGTACTAATTCATGACTTCACGACTTGAGCAAAACGTCTATGCTAGACACTCGTCACAGTAATTGATCGATAATCACTTAGTAGGCCAGCGTCGACTCCTCCCCTTGCGCACAAGGCTCACTCTACGGCACAATCAGTCGGATGTGATCGGACGGTTTTCAGGATAGAGAGAGAGATGAATATAGGAAGGCAGGGATGTTAACCAGTCAAAGGTCTGGTTGGCTACCCTACGCTAGAAGAAGGGAGAAGGGGAATAGAGAGAAGGGAGAGAGAAGGTGTAGAGACGTGTACGTACAGTACTTGAGTTAAAGCCGCTCGCGCAAACCAGACGTTCTGAGAAAGCACAAAAGTGCCTAGTGAAGACTGTAGCAAGATGTTTTCAAATAGACTTGCTTAGGCATTTCACGAGGCCCGCCGATATGGGGTCCAGTCGGGTAGCAGTGTTTGTAGTGATACGTGGCAGTGCGCGGCCAAAAGTCAAAACCCTTTTATGTAGCACGTATTGAGCAACAAAAAGCTTCATCGGAAGTGTTTCATGTTGCTCTACAATTTTCTCCTTGACACTTTTCACCTAGTTATAATATTTTAGAAGTTGAATAATCATATACTACTAAATATGTAATTAGGCAGAATTCAAAATTTAATCGGAGTATCTCAAAGCAACGCCAACTACATTACTTTGGTTTTGTTCAGCTACGTGGAATTTACTTATTTTTAAATCTTGGTGCATGATAGTTCGGGCACCCTGTCAATGTCAATGTCAATGAAAAGTTAATGAAAAGTTATGAAGAAGCTAAGTACGAAAGTAGCCAACATTTCCAATACCATCAAGTAGATAAATAAATAAATAAATAAATAATTTCGACACAGAAAACATTACGAGGTGCAAATAGGTAGGCCTGAGGTACATTCTTCTAGCCAACTGCTCCGTACGGGGGGAAGGGGAAAGAAAGAGGAGAATTATAGTTGACGATGACGACAGAAAGAGGACGCAAAACATACAAGCAATTTGTTTGGTCTACTCAAAGCTTAGAGGTCGGAGCCGCACTTCATTAAATATAAAGTAATGCCTAGATGGTCTGAAAACTAAGAGAGAGAGAGAGAGAGAGAGAGATGCAAATGAGAGAAAAGCAGGAAGAACCACCGACAGCAGGCTCACGCCTCTGCCTCCCCTGAAAACTAAATTTAACGTCTTGCCAAGAGCCTAAAATGACGTCCTCCGACAACGGTTGGTTGCCGAGGCGCACAAGATCATCAGTCAACTTTGTAACTCTTCCACCCTACTGAGGGCAGCCACACAACACATCATCAACAGCCTTATGCACATGGCGCAGTCCACGGTCCGGAGACCAGGGGGCGCCGCATTAGGTGCACGTATGCCCACGCGTAAACGCCACCCTCGTCCTAAGTGTGTGCAGAATGCTGGCCGAGCAACGTTCAGTTTTGGTGGTAGCCGAAACTTTATGTTAGGGTTTATTCTCTGGAGTCATTTGTGGTGATTCGCCTGATGGCCCCAGTCTCTTTCGGCCGCTTTTCGTATGCCACCAGAGAGAAGGCAGTGGGTGTCCTCTCTTAGAAAAGGAATATTTGCAAGCAGGAGTTGTTTCTGTGAATGCCTCCTTCACGCAGGCATCGGCGAGGTCGTTGCCATGTACACCGTAGTGACTGGAACTCCGCTGAAAAGTAATGGGGTGGCCGTTTTCTTCCGATCGAGTGTATAGCTCAGCAGTTTGAAGAGTCACTACTCTGTTTGAGCTTTCTTTCATTGAAACTATAAGTAGGTGAAGAGCCGTTTTCGCGTCACTGAATACTGTCCGTATTTGAGGCGGCTGTCGTGAAACTTAAAGAATTCCCCAATTTCCTTTCCGATTGCCACTAGTTCCCTGGACCGTGATGTCGTCTTGTCAGCAGACGAAACCGTCGAAAGACACGATGTGCAGGCTTGGCGACAGCCGCAGCTCACGCAGACGACGACACCGATCCCTCTTCATACACCTAGCCATATTCTTTCACATTGTTTCATATTCAAGTGTTAGATGTCTGAAGCACATGGAAGCTATACTCTTATTTTTGAAACAGCGGATACAGAGAGGCATACCCTTATTTTGGGCATGACCCATGGAGGCATATTTGGAAGGTCAGCAGAGGCAAGGTATGAGGGTATGGCGAATTCTTTGCATTTATTGAGTTTCAAAACAGTGGAGCGCGGCCGTAAGTCGAGAAGTGCCACAAGGTGTGGGGTCGGTGTCGGCACAGCAGTTGCGGAGACACTCGAAGAGGTTCGCATCGTAGACAGACAAGTACAGGGGTGACGCGAGCTTCCTCGATTATACCATCAGTTGAGATGCGACGCTGAACCCCAAGACATGTTCTCAGCATCGGCGCCTCAGTCACTGCAATTGCTTAGTGGCTATGGTGTTGGGCTCCTAAGCACGACGTCGCGGGCTAGAATCCACGCCACGGCGGCCGCATTTAGAAGGTGGCGAAATGGGGAAATACCCTTGTACTTAGAGTTAGGTTCACGTAAAAGAACCCCAGGTGGTCCAAGTTTCCGGAGTGCCCCACTACGGCATGCCTCATAATCAGATAATGGTTTTGGCTCGTAAAACCCCATAATTTAATTTAATTTAGTAATGTATCTATGCTTAGGTCCTTTTCAGCGTACCCAATCATGACGGGCTCATACTTAGTATAACTGGTTGGCTGTACCAGTTAGGCTGGTAGGCTGGTAGGCTGTAGCCGACATAAACAATCTCGGAGAGCCAGAGTAGCGAATGCTCAGACGGGCTTCGCTTCATACCGGCCATACAATTTTATGCGAAAGCACCAAATGGCCCATTCAGCGAATAGCTCGGCGGTGTCTGTAGCAGCGCAGCGGCCCCTACGTTCCCATTGGCTGCGATGCCACGTCATGAGCGCACCTCGACTTAGCGGAGCGGGCGAATCGGAACGCCTTCTGCACCGTTAGCGCGCCAGGCGTTGTGTGAGAAGGAGAGGGCATCGCCGCGACTCCACGTCACCAGCGCGCCTCGACGGAGCGGAGCACATACGGTCACGCGATGCCGCGGGACGAGGTGGTTGCTGTCGACGAGGCAGTCACGTGACACGTGCGTGCGGGTGCCGCCATCTTGCTTGCGCATACTGACAATCTAGAAGGCACCGCGCCTTAGCAACCGCCTTTGAACGCGACGCGATTGGCTGGCACACCCCCGGCGACAGGTCTTGTGTCACGTCGTGAGGATTCTTGCCTTTGCGTGTAGCCCGCGATAGGTTAGGTTAAGGTTACGTTAGGTTAGCTTCGGCTTTGCTAGCGTAAAAAGTGTTAGGGTGGCAAGGTGTGATCTCACAGCGGCTTCAAGTACATCGAGCGTCGCCGGCGGCGTTTCACCCAACAGCGTTCAACCACGGTTGCTAAGGCGCTGTGCTTTCTAGATTTTCAATATGTGTTGCACTCAAATTGCGCTACGTACGTATGCGCATGCTGCCTCTGAAACCGTGGTGCGTTCAAGGCGTCCGTCGTACTCGCTAGTAGTCAGCATTTCCACTTAACAAAAGGCTCGGTGTAATTTGCGTGCGCCCGCGCTTGTGTATGTGTGTGTATTTGTGCTTGCATCTACTCGTCTTTCGACTCTTTATACTTGCATAAAACTTCGCTGTATATGGATTCGAGCTCGTTGGATCTGCTGCATTTTTTCTCGAAAGTACAGGCGGTTGTGACCTCGGAGCAAGAGCGTCGTCCGCAGACCAAGGGGCAGCATTGGACTGAAAAATCATGCAGTCAAGACACGTTGTAGACCTCGTCAACACGAATTGTTTCTTTGTTCTGTAACAGTGGCTCATGGAACTTATTTGCTGTTGACTTAAAGATACAGCTGTCATCAGCCTATCTCGAACAATAAAAAAAGAATGTAGAGCAGCAAAAATATAAAGTTTAGAATCGCAATGACATCAGTCAAACTTTCTAGCTTAATATAAATTTGGTGCAATTAAGCCCGTGCGCCTCGCAGTTTAAAGTGACAATTTCGGCCTTCCTTTTTCCAGGCGTTGTCCTGGAACACCAGGATACCAGATGCGGCGGAAAAAACGTAAGTGCGTGGTTTCATCATTGGGCGCGTTCCACATAAGGGCCGCTTTTGTCGCTAATCCTAGAAGTATAGGGTCGTTTCATACATACTCCGATTGTTTTCGCCGCTTGCACAGATAGCGTTGTGAATGCTCTTGTCGGCACTATTTCTAGCACTATTTACATTTGCAGCAATCTGTTTTCATAAGCAAAAGGCTTCCGTGCGGTGCGTCAGCACAAAACGCCGAGTTCGAGCATATCTTTGGATTTTTTGAGAACGATATCACAGCTGTTACGCTGCCGACGCCATGGTGCCGTAAGCGACATCAGCTGTAGGGAACGAGGAAGTCGGCACTGCAGCCGCAGAATGAAAATGGTTCAGCTTAAGCTCATGTTTACATCACGAAGCATTGAGCAAAATGTGCTAAACCGATTAGATAACAGACCAGTTTCGAAGACTAATCCCCGTATTCAGAAATGTGCCTTAACTTGAACCCCACGCTTGACGTGATCTACATGACGCCTGACGTGAACGGGCCAAAGGGAACGCAATGAGCACCTTGGGCACGTTCACAGCAGGCGTCAGCCAGTTCAAGTCAAGCATAGGATCCAAGTTAGGGTGCATCTCTGAATACAGGGGTAAGACTCTCGGACCATGACCCCACGCGACGCAGGCATACAAATCGACGCGGGCACTGCTACGCTTCATGAAAGCGACTGACGTTAGTGACCGATTATAAGCATGAAGTTATGGACATCCACACGTATACTCACACCGATAGTACCTTCTTACCTCCCTCTCCTTTCTTTGCTTCCCTTAAACCCCTTCCCCTGTGTAGGGTTGCAAACGAGACGTGCGTCTGGTTGACCTCCATACCTTTCCTTCCTTCATTTTCTTCCTCCTGCTCCTCCTTGAGCAAAACGTTAGGCCTCCATGTTCCCGACTAGATGACATTACACTTGCTCTGGCAAGAAAGTCAAACATTCTTTGGTGACATTTTTTAACCATTGTAGGGTCCAAGGTGCGGTGCTAACCAACTTTGCGGTTACAAGGACACTGGGCTCAGGTGCACCAAGTGTCCCTGCTACGGCACCCACCTCGCTACGTGTGAGTACGCTTTTCTTTTTTTTTTTTTGTTTCACGGATTCTCTCCGTGTAGGGGGCAGAAGTAAAGGCAAAATGTCTGACAGAGCCTCTGCGCCCCTACAGTTCAAGGCAGCATGACATATCATTCACATACATATTTGCCGAACATATCTTTAACACACAGCACACAGCAACGAAAAATTCAATTATTCAGAACACATGTCTCCAAAGCATTACTTTTGCTTCAACGGGATAGATTTCGAAAAAGCAGAAGATACATAAGCAATAAGTATTACATAACAATAAAATTGGCTTACATCAGAAGTCAACAAAGAAAAGAAAACCATAGAATCACTTGCTCGAAAATAAATAGCATATACAGTAAATAGATCAGTACATAGAAACATTTCAGAAAAAAAAAAACGAAGGTTTAGACTGATACACAATGTAAATGCCGAAACAATGGCAAATATGATTTACAAGCGCTGAGAAAAATCTGTAACATAACTGAGGTTACATGTGTTACCAGGGATGAGCACAAGTTACTCAAAACGAAAATGCAATGTCACTGCCCACTAATATGTTTTTACAGTCATTTTTGAAGTTGTGGAAGGATTCTGTGTATTGTACGTTAAAGTGATCACTGTTTAATATATTAATCGTTTGATAATTCAATGTTTGCTTTCCTTAATTAGTTCTTGTGGCGGGCTTTACATAGCGTGGTTTACGTATTGGGTATGAGGTGCAATTGTCGACAAATATTGTGTGCAGCCTATTTTTATATATCCACTGGAGTAGCTTGAAATAATAAACTTGATCTACTTTAAACACGCTATATTTAATGAAGAGCGGTTTTGTTCGGAGTCCTCGTTTGTCACCCACATAGTTTTCACACATTCTCAATATTTTCTTTTGTACAATGATTAGTTTGTTGTAGTTTAAAGCTGTCGTAGTTCCCCAGACTAAAATGCCGTAACTGAGTTTTGAATAGAAAAGTGAGTAATATAATGTTTGTTTCAACCACGTGGGTAATATATCTTGTATTTTATACATACAGCCAGTAACTCGAGATAGCTCACTTTTTAATTTGTCAACGTGAGTATTCCAAGTAAGGTCCTCTTTAAATAATACGCCCACGAACGGCAGGATGCCCTGCCGTTAAAAGTTGTGAGATCCTTAGTCCTTTACTGTCAATTTTCTTAGACCGCGAAGCTGAATTATTTCTCTGAAAACCGCAGTTTCCTTTGAAGCGTAGTGTTACTGTCATGTGGATGAGAATGTTCTCTTCATGGCTGAACTTACGAAGGATATTTTACGGGGAAAAACACTCTCGCATGCGTACGTCAGTCCTAAGATGTACGTAAGGGACAGGCAACCTTTAGGGTTCTATCCCACGCCGCCGAAGTCCTAGGCGCTCTGTTTTTCCCCTACGCTATATCTAACCCAGGAGTGCAAATTCTCAACTTCACCCTGGTAACCTACTCACAGATGTGGTAATCTAATCACAATGGTCCCTATGGAAACTGGTTAAGCCCTATGGAAGAATCAGCCAAATTTGGCAGATAAGAATGACAAGTAAAGCACACAACTCTTCACCTGGCATCAGTTTTGCTGTGTAGTTACAGAATGTTTGAGAAGTGAATTTTATGGCAAAGTACAAAAAGAAAACTACGTGCATGAGCTCGGCGCACAGGGCACGTCGCTTATATCTGAACACTTCAGGTGTACTCATTTATTCCTTGGCCAACTCGGTTGCCGAAAATGCTGGGCCGGGAGTTTTGTGCGGTCAATAACACACTTCTAATCCGGCAAAAGTTCCTGCGTCGGACGTACCTGGCTGCACCAAGGCCGGCGTCCCGCAGCGCGTTATCAGCGACTGAGGCCACTTCGGCTCTCACGCAGGCTGCGTCGAGTGCTGTTCTCTGGTTGGAATTTGATACTGACCGTGCCGCCGTAGAAAATTGCGCATGCCCGACACAAGTTGAACCAGAGACCAATTCAATGTTAACATGGTTACGTTATTCGCCCACCAAGACAAGACGAAACGCCAAAGGCAAGATTGTTAGCTTCGACGGGGGTATATTCACGCGGCAAATACACGTATGCCATCGCCTGCTTTCTCGGATGTAGACAATGTCAAACCAGAATGGTGATTAAAACATTTGTCAGAGAGATTCTCTGCGCGTCTTTCGTAGGACACTCAGTAAAGAGGACACAGAGAGAGCGAGAGAGGTGGCCGGGAAGGCAGGGAGATTACCCGGATGCGAACGTTTGGCTATCTATCATTCACTGAGGTGTGCGAAATAGAGGCGAGAAAGAAGACAGAGACAGGGAGGAGAGAGAGAGAGAGATTAAAATATTATGCAGAAACTCCACTGGAGTTGTCCAAGTGGCGCATCAAGTTATAAAATTTGATGCGACCAGTGTAAACCTTTATCAAACCTTATGGGTCGTTGTCAAGCCTATCACACTTGATCCGGCCCTTGTCAGTCCTTATCGGTTGTTATCAACCCTATCGTAATTTACGCGCTCTTTATAAAACCTTATCTGTATTTATCACACTTATAGGACAGGATCCAACCAGTATTAACCCTTATCGGTCCGTATGAATCTTATCGGACTTGATCCGACCCTTATCAACCTTATCAAAATTATTCCGGCCATTATAAGCCCTTATCGCTTTTTAGCACCTTATCCGCCAGCGTCGAACCATTATCAACCGTGATGAAACCCACATAAACCCTCATCACTCCTTATCCTTATGAACTCATTCACTGCTTATCTGTCTCTGGTGCGTGACGCGAAGCGCATGATCCCTCATAGATGTGTGCCATTGCGGTTGGTGAAGGCAATCTCAAACTATCGCCAAACTAAATCCCCGACCGAAGCGCATCGAGTATGTGGCGTGTTTGGCACTAAATTTTCGCTAAGTCGCTATTTTCCCGATGTCTACAATGGCCCAAGTCGGCTGTACATGTGTTCCTAGAGATTGCTTTTATTCCACCCTCATCGACTTTTTCAACAAAGCCTGCACAGAAACGGTTCTTTTAAGGCATTTGTTTTGTGCCGCCGGTACAACACATTCATACTGACACGGGTACTTCATCTTTTTTCAGGTGACCGCTTTTCACCACCTAAAAAGAGTTATCGTACAGCACAGGACGCGCCTGCATGTATCGGAAGCTTCTAGAATGTTATCGATGGTTCTATCCGCTGTCTGTTGTCACCGAATCTTGAGTAATCTGATTTCACGTATGCGTGACGCGAATGAAGGAGAACTTTGTGAAAGACACCGGGGCAACACCGATTACTTTGGTACCTTGTACAAGAGCGGACGCGCTTGACCGGCACATCAGATTTCGAGGACGCCGACCGTGTTTGCCGCTCTTGTGGTGCTTTGGGTGTAACTTGCTTTTGTGGACACAAATTCGCCCAATAAAACGCTAGTTTCACCATTCACAGTTTTCCTTTCTTGACGGTCACTACCTCGGGACAATATGGTTCTGGTATACTCACCTTCTGCAAACGTGGGTGTTTAGTCGATTGACGTGTTCACATGCTTTAGCTTTTAAGTGTGTACTGGATCGCACTGTTTTCAGGCAATAAAGGCGGGGGAAAAAGGTGTTCCGTTTCTAAGAGTGGTGTCATAGGTTCGAAGCTCAGTACTAACGCTTTTCCTTTCAAATTTATTGCGTTTTTTTTTTTTTTTGTTGAGCGCATCGAGCAACGCGTTAAGGATGGAGAGACAGACCGATTGATAGATTTACTTGGTGAGTCGCCTAAGAATGCGTACGCATTAAAAGAAGTGTAACAAGGAAGGGCGTTCCAATTAGAGGCGCTGGATAGCGCGTAGAGCAGTAACGGCCTTCTGATGCGATGTTAACTCCCGTCAGCACTGCAGAATTTTTCTTTTCTTCCGACAGAAGCCGGTCGTCCGAGTGAGTGACCACGACGGAGAGCGATTGATTTTGTGCCCTGTACCGCTGGCACTGGCACAGATCATGACGGAGTGTTTCCTTGTCACCGCAATGGCCGCATTTGAAGTTACGAGTGTATATGTACAGGAACAGAATGAAACAGATTGAAATGCAACGTAAAAGGAAGCTCGTCATGCATGCTTAATTATGCTTGCTTTTTCCCCCCTTCTACTTCGTAAAATGTTGCTACTTTTATAAGCGCCAAATTATTCTGTACTGCAGGTGTGGACATACGGGCTGGGAAAGACTGCGGGCCTTTCAGAATCGCTCGGGTCGACAGGGACGGCAGCAAGTACGTGTGTGGTGACGGATGCGGTTCCGCCACGTCAGTACTCACCGCCAAGCTACGCTAGGCGCTGCAGCCCGAAGTAAGCATGTAGCTGTCATGGCAGCAACTACAACCAAAAGAAAAAAAAACGGAAGTAAATATGTTTTCTTTATGTGCATCATGCTTGGTCTAATCATCATGTCTTTTCTGAAAAGCGAAGATACCTTCTATCTTACATACAGTTTCTTAATGACGATAACGAATAGGTCGAGCTGGGGAAGCAAAAGATATAAGTTAATCCACGGCACTGGCAGGGCCGGAAACTGTTGGACGATAGTTGTGGAGGAAAGCGATTGAACTATGCGAATCCGCAGTGCGGCGAACGCATGTGTTATTCCTTCCGCCTTTTAGCACAATAAGTGATGTGAACAAGAAACCTTCATGTTTGCTTATAGACCGAGTACATAGGGTTCAGTGGACTGAACCATTATTGGATTTTAAAGCATTCCTGCATTTTAAGGATCTATAAAGCAATAACTATTTTTCTAACGAGAGCTGCAAGAAAATCCCAGGTGTCCTTAGCTATCGCCTGAGAGACGCGCAGGCGAAAGCCTGGTAATCCTACTGTAATTCAGCTCAACCCCCTTAATCCCCCATAATCAGCCTTAATCCACCCGAATCCACTTCAATGTTCTTCCATCCACTTTAATCGACCTTAATCCACCGGGATCAGTTCCCTAACCAATCTATAATTAATTTTGCTATTAACTGATCATCTCTTATACACGGCTAAGCATGATTTGGTTCGCTTCTGGCCTTCCTTGGGTCACTTGTTATTTTTTGCGCCTCACAACGCGACCTTTGCTGCTTTGCGGGACAATGCCATCTGCTCCCATACATGGCATAGCGTTCGCGTTAATAAACGTTTAGTTGTGACGAAAACAGAAGAAAATAAAAAAAAATGATGCTGACGCAGTGCACCGTTTCAGAGAAAGATATTGCGGCATGTGGTTTGATCCTTGCTAATTTCCGTGTAAACTTTTCCTAATCCGAGTTCGTCTGCCTAACATTTCTGCCTTGGCCTTTTTAAGTGAACTGTCGTAGCTCTTGATTTATTAGAAATGACTTTCAAGACAGCTTCGGTTGTGCAGGCGATTCCTGGCTGCTTTTATCCGAGTGCTTCATCGTCACTATAACAGACGTATCAATACGACCAGTGATAATATTAACAAACACATCCCAGAGTTGTTACAGAGTATTCTTTTCTCATCTGTCGCTCTTTCTGTCTCTGCGTGTGTGTATTTTTTCTATATGTTTCTGTCTTCCCTTACCCCTTTCCCAGTGCAGGATAGTAAACTGGATATCTATCTTCCGGTTAACCTCCCTGCGCTTCGCATCTCATTTATCTCTCTCTCTATTCAGTGACTCGGCAGAAGTTCTACCATTCTCAGATCATTCAGATACATGTCATTGTTTGGGGACAGCGCCTCCTTCACCGCAATGGCTGAGAGTACTGCTTTTGCTGACTGTATAGTAATTGCATAGAGGCCATCGACATCAGTTTAACGCACTCAGACAATCGTTCTGCCACCTGACTCCGAGTACGACGCACGTTGAATATGTAAAATACGGATACGTAAAAAAGTACGACGTACGTTGAATAAGGACTTACGTTTCGGCTGGTCCACCAACCGAAAACATAAGTGCAATATACTGTGCTTATTCAAAGTACGTCGTACTCTTTTTTTCTTCATTTTACTACCGGGGCCAGCGTGATTTCCTCAAGCTATATATATATATATATATATATATATATATATATATATATATATATATATATATATATATATATATATATCATCATCATCATCATCATCAGCCTGGTTACGCCCACTGCAGGGCAAAGGCCTCTCCCATACTTCTCCAACAACCCCGGTCATGTACTAATTGCGGCCATGCCGTCCCTGCAAACTTCTTAATCTCATCCGCCCACCTAACTTTCTGCCGCCCCCTGCTACGCTTCCCTTCCCTTGGGATCCAGTCCGTAACCCTTAATGACCATCGGTTATCTTCCCTTCTCATTACATGTCCTGCCCATGCCCATTTCTTTTTCTTGATTTCAACTAAGATGTCATTAACTCGCGTTTGTTCCCTCACCCAATCTGCTCTTTTCTTATCCCTTA
Organism: Dermacentor andersoni; assembly: GCF_023375885.2. NCBI lineage: Eukaryota > Metazoa > Arthropoda > Arachnida > Ixodida > Ixodidae > Dermacentor > Dermacentor andersoni. The sequence continues at coordinate 136,966,665 of NC_092820.1, forward strand.
ACGTTACACCTATCATTCTTCTTTCCATAGCTCGTTGCGTCGTCCTCAATTTGAGTAGAACCCTTTTCGTAAGCCTCCAGGTTTCTGCCCCGTACGTGAGTACTGGTAAGACACAGCTATTATACACTTTTCTCTTGAGGGATAATGGCAACCTGCTGTTCATGATCTGCGAATGCCTGCCAAACGCACCCCAGCCCATTCTTATTCTTCTGATTATTTCACTCTCGTGATCTGGATCAGCAGTCACTACCTGTCCTAAGTAGATGTATTCTCTTACCACTTCCAGTGCCTCGCTACCTATCGTAAACTGCTGTTCCCTTCCGAGACTGTTAAACATTACTTTAGTTTTCTGCAGATTAATTTTTAGACCCACTCTTCTGCTTTGCCTCTCCAGGTCAGTGAGCATGCATTGCAATTGGTCCCCTGAGTTACTAAGCAAGGCAATATCATCAGCGAATCGCAAGTTACTAAGGTATTCTCCATTAATTTTTATCCCCAATTCTTCCCAATCCAGGTCTCTGAATACCTCCTGTAAACACGCTGTGAATAGCATTGGAGAGATCGTATCTCCCTGCCTGACGCCTTTCTTTATTGGGATTTTGTTGCTTTCTTTATGGAGGACTACGGTGGCTGTGGAGCCGCTATAGATATTTTTCAGTATTTTTACATACGGCTCGTCTACACCCTGATTCCTTAATGCCTCCATGACTGCTGAGGTTTCGACAGAATCAAACGCTTTCTCATAATCAATGAAAGCTATATATAAGGGTTCGTTATATTCCGCACATTTCTCTATCACCTGATTGATAGTGTGAATATGATCTATGATCTATATATATATATATATATATATATGTATATCATTTGTGGGTGATGTGTTCATGCAGACAGGTGAGTGTCGTCGTCCCCATCAGCAGCGGCTTTCGTCGTGCTGGTACATCGTGTCATTCGACATTTTCCTCTACGTGAGAAGGCAGCATCAACTTTCATGTAACTAGTGTGAATTACAGATGGGCAGATTTGTGCATTCCTCCGCAAAGAATATTGAAGAAAGTGTGAAGAATATTCATCGACGCAAAATCTGCTATGCGGCTACTTATAGGTATAATGAAAGAAAGCCCCTACAGAGTGCTGGCTCTTCGAAGTGGCGGGCTAATACACTTCGGCAAATCAATGTTACCGCTATATGTTGGTTTAAATGGTTTTTATGGGACTATTATCCACTTGGAAGTGAACTAGGTGATCCAGAAGCGAAGAAGGCTCTCGATGGCTCAGTGTCACTGCTTACAATCTAATTTTCAAGAATGAACACGAACTGCCTTCTCTAAAATGTCATGAAAAGAGCGACTCTAATGCATTGCGACCATGCGGAATATCGCCACAGAAGCACCCAGAGACTGGTTATTAAGTTGCCATTTAGGATACCACCGAAACTTCAGCGTAGCGATTCCAGTCTTCTGCAAAAACATATGCTGCAGCTGGAATTTCCTTGTGCGCTACGTGCACTTAATGCGACCCACCGAGTTTTCATACTGCGCAATGCCGTACGCTATAATCCATGAAGCAGGTGCTACACGACAGCCCTCAATGCTTGGAAGGGCGACTGAGATCTATTGGTGATGTTGCCCGCCTCGACCACCTACCGTTCCGAGAGGACGTTATATCAAGAGGCCCTGGCGTGGTTAGAGATCTCGTTCTCAAGCCTTCCAGGACTTGCTTAAATTTTTCCAGTGTACGGGTCTGGACTGTAGGCTATGAATAGACGTACCTGTTATGTGGTTTGCATCTCCCTTCCAAGAATGAACACCAAAGGGTGGCGGTAAGACATCTCACCAAGCATGCTTGATCAAATGAGGTTTTGCTACATCTATAGAAGTCTAGCATTTTGCCCATCTCGCTTCCTTCGGTCATTTTCATCAACCACCTTGTTTCCTCTTCTTTCCCTTTTGCTTTTCTCCCAGCTCAGTGTAGCTGGCTACTCTGAGCTATATATATATATATATATATATATATATATATAGAGAGAGAGAGAGAGAGAGAGAGAGAGAGAGAGGGAGGGAGGGAGGGAGAGAAAGAGAGAGAGAGAAAGAGAGAGATCAAGCAGCAGCCATGCCAAATCCAGAGGGGTAGACAAGGCGAAGCTCCGCCTCAAAATTCAAGCGTTCGGCCATGACCACGCCCCGTAAACCTCCTCTCCAACCGCTGTCTTGTCTGTCTCAGCCGCTTAGGAAAACTTTCTAGCTGATGTTGCGCCGCGGAGTCTCCTGGAATCAAGTGGCTCATCCGGATGGAGACAGGTTTACATTTTGAGTGACTTTAGCTTTTAGTTGGTGATGATGATGATGATATTCGCGTTCCCTTGGAAAGAGGGTGGCGGCAAACATCACGTAGCCTGCTTGAATAAATTAGGTCCTGCTACACCTATAGAAGTCTCGCATTTTGCCTATCTCGCCTTGATTTTGAAGACAAGGTCTTTGCCGACTTGAGACGGATTTGGCGTATCTGGGATCTGGGTATCTTGCAACCACTTGTAGAAATAAACAATTGGTATGGCGAGTTGTAGATGTCGTATGAACATGACAATGATATTAAATGATACCTCGTCATGCCGAGAACACACAGCAATAGCCATCAACTATAAACACAAGAAAAGGAAACGAGTGTAAGGAGCCGTAAACTGGATTGAAAATAAGCCTGAGTCGATGTCATCCTCTGCCATGACGCCACCAAGTGCGATCTAACTTAATATAGATTAACTTCACTCGTCCGTCTTCGACGTATCCGACTCTGCGTCTAGCCCTAAACTATCGGGCCCGCCAGGAGCCGCAGGACGTCGAGCAGCTTTATCAAGCATGAAGACATAGATAACAATTTCGGGGAGCTGCTAAGTGAGATATATAGAGACAACTGAGTGAAAATTGCGCGGGAAGGCAGAAATTGTGATGAAGTGGTGGAAATTCACCGAGGACTGAAGTAAGGATGCCATAGCAAAGTGTGGGTGTAGGCCAGTTGGTGATTCGTGTTGTTGAACGGCTTCGTGTTGCCCCTTCTTTCAAGTCTTGTGTTTTTCTTGCAGCAACCTCCCCCCCCCCCCCAAAAGAAAAGAAGGATGCCCTCTGTCTCCAATGTTGTTCACCCGCCATGGTTGCTTAGTGGCTATGGTGTTGGGCTGCTAAGCACGAGGTCGCGGGATCGAATCCCGGCCACGGCGGCCGCATTTCGATGGGGGCGAAATGCGAAAGCACCCGTGTACTTAGATTTAGGCGCACGTTAAAGAACCCCAGTAAGTCGAAATTTCCGCAGTCCCCCACTACGGCGTGCCTCATAATCAGAAAGTGTTTTTGGCACGTAAAACCCCATCATTTAATTTAAGAGTTAGGTGCATGTTAAAGAACCCCAGGTGGTCGAAAGTTCCGGACTCCTCCACTGCGGCGTGCCTCATAATCAGAAAGTGGTTTTGGCACGTAAAACACCATAATTCATTTCCGTTGTTGTTCGAGCTTTATGTTACGGGCATAAATATACCATTAGAAATCAGTCAATGAGGATTTGATTTATCATACAGCCGTAATGGGCAAATGGTGTAACAGAAGGATCCCCCACTGACGTATGCGGACAGCAACTGCCGGACAATGCAAGAGATTTACACACAATGATGGCCAATATGTGTGGCAACTCAACGCCAAATCTAGGCCTTAAATTCAGCACAGAGAAATCGGGAATTATCTTTAATGAAGAGACGTGGTTTCGACTCAACAGCAAGTTATACCCTTAGTCAAGTGATATAAGTACCCCAGAACATGAATAAACGAAGGAATGGCTTACTCAAGCACCCACCGAGATAATCTGAAAATAAAATGGAAGAGGAATGCAGCAATAATGAAACATAGGGCCCTTTGGGGTCGCAATATATATGAGGTGGTGCGCGGAATCTGGAAAGAAGTTGTGATGCGAGCGCTGACGTTCGCAAATGCCACTGTGTGCCTAAAGCCGGATGCATTGTCGGGGTTGCAAGTTGGACAAAGATCAGTGGGCCGGTTGGCTTGGGAGCCCACGGCAAAACCAAAAATGGGGCAGTGCAAGGGGACATGGCTTGGGCCTCATTTGAAGTCAGAGAAGCGCAGAGAAAAATTAGTTTAGAAGAGGAACTCAGGAAAATTGGTCAAAATAAATGGACGGCTAAAGTGCACAATTATCTGTCTTTGAAAAGCGCGGACACAGAATGGAGGATGAGATCAAGAAAGTTGGCAACCAAGTATGAGGTAGCTGATAGTGCAGATAAACAAGTAGGATTGATCAGCAAGAAAGGGAGAGCAACAGAGACAGCGAATCGGACGCAAAGAGTGGAAACGAAAAAGACCACGGAGATTTACAAGGGAGAGAAAAGGAAATTAGAAGGGAAAATCGGTAGGATAACACAGAGGGCAGTGCCTTGCTATTTGAGGCTGGAGCTGGTTGCCCAAGGACAAAAACATATCGAAGCAAAAATTCGTAACAGCATGAGGCTTGTGCCTGCTGCAGCAAAAATCCGGAGACGACTCGGCACATTCTAACGGAATGCGAAGGGATTCATCCAGCGAGACCAACATGTAATGTACAAGTTCCAGAAGTGCTTGGATTTAAAGTAGACGGAACTATCAACGGATTAGCAGTCGAGATAAGGAAGAGACGTTTGGAGTATTGGTGGAAAAAAATCACGGAAGAGACTGATACGACCGGATCTATTACAGGCATAGGGAAAGGTACAAGGTAGATAGATAAGATTAAAATATTTTTACAAGAATGCTGGAAGGAAAAGCATTGATGGCATACTTGAGTAACTCATCAGGTTAGGTGACGATTTGAGGCCGCCCCGTTTCAAAGGAGATGCCGCATCATCATCATCATCATCATCATCATCATCGTCGTCGTTTGGGGGCCCTAGCGGAAGACATCCGCCCAGTACAGACGCGTGGCTGCCGAGACATCTGAAGAATACGAGTGTCACCTACGCAATAGGCCGGCCATGGAGATGCGACAGGCATAATCATAATTGCGTGTGAAATACAATACCAGAAGATAGTAATTAAGTGAGTAATAAACGTGAACCATGAATAACATGATTGATAAACACATAGCGTGAATAATAAACATGTAAACTTGTGAACATTTAAGCAAACATGCTAGAGACAGAATAGAGACATAAAATCAACATTTATTCATCAAATCACTTGAACAACCATGTACAACTAAGGTAATATAATTTAGGTATATTGAAAACAATTATACCGAACTTGGCCGCTCAGATGACTATCAGTACGTCGAGTTTCATTTACTTGTCGTCATTAGTTAGTTCACAGTGCAGTTGTAAACGTTACAGAATTCCCGTCTGCTGTCAATGCATGGCCGTCTACGGACGGAGTATGGTTACAAAAACACGGCTGTAACTTTGTTTTCTCGAAACTGTTCCAAAACAAATCAAAATACAATTAGTCGCTAAGACTACTCTAGCATTACGGCGAGTTTCATATACTTTTTGTATTTACGTCGTTGACAGTGAAGTTGTAAATATTGTGGAATCCCCGTCTGCCATGCGGTGGTACTTGCACCCTTCACTACTTCATAAAAAAATAAGAATAAGTCACTCCACAGTGAAAAACTGTATTTTTTGTGTGTGCCCCTGAATAATAATAATAATAATAATAATAATAATAATAATAATAATAATAATACCTATATGTACATAGATGCTACGATTAAGGTAAAACACACCACAACTTCGCTGCTCGTCCTTCTTCACAGAGTGGAAACGCTGATGATAGCTTTTCTGCTATTTAGCCGAATGTGTCGATAATGACTAGTGCACATATTCTATTTCTTCCCCCGTAGAATACGTTGTGGTACTTTACGTTGTACGACCTTTGGGACTATTCACTGCTTCAAGAAAACTTCTCGCAAATTTGGAGAGGACATCTTGCACAGAGAATGTCTTCTTGGGCTAGCTGATGTTTGCTGTATAAAACATTGTTTTTGTAGCGCAGAAATTTACGAAAGTGAAAAAATGAAGAAAACTAGTTGAAGAAAGAGCAGACATAAATGCAGTTGCTAATAGAAGGGTAGGTCCTTTCTTGATGCCTGCTCTTTTCTTTTACTAGCTTTTTCTTTTTCCGAATTTCTGCGCTGCCAAAAACCATGTTTTTTACCAAAGTTGGAAGGGGATAGCATGGAGCCCTCGTGGAAATCTCGCGGGCGTGGTCGATGACATCTCGCAGACACGAGATACGTGTCGTGAGCGCAGTGAGACGGACGAGATTTAAGGCAGCACTAGTTCTGATTGCACTTCCCTCTTAGCGCTTCAAAAACGCGAGTGTTTAAAAGTCTGCGAACTGCAATTAAGTGACGAACAGTACAAAAGTCCCTGCTCAGTGTCGGCGGCCAGCAGGTGGGTATACAGATGTGAAACAATCACTTGCCGATTTAGAAACTCGTATTCCACTTGGACCATTAAACGGTTTAATTAAGGCTATTCATGCGCCCCTGCTACGAAAGTTCTAGTTTGTTATTATTCTGATGCTATATTTTAGTTTCTCTTTTCACATATTGAAAGGTCTACGGTGTTCTACATTTTGTACGTTCTTCGCACAGAAAAACGTGCACTTTGCCAGAAATATGTCTATCCGCTTCGCTCTTCTGTTGTTTTGTGCCGTCGGTAAGGCATTTTATCAGTGACCTTTCTTTTGGGGGGGGGGGGGGGGGGGGGTTCGATCTGGGTTTCAACTCTCTTGCTGCAGCCGGCACTGTTTTTAAACCATGCCTTATCAAGCGTTACGGATTTGTGTATATCAGCATATCGTGTGCGTATCTCAGCAAGTCGCGCAAGTGATTACTTCACTGACTTGGTGCCCTGGTCTATGCTGGAAAGAAAAAGAGAAAATCTTCTTCAGTTCATTTATTTATTTATTTATTTATTTATTTATTTATTTATTTATTTATTTATTTAATCAATTAGATTGCGAACCTTTAGTATTCGTAAGAAGATCAAGAAATGCGTACCCGCGGCTAACAATCGTACACCGAAGTTCACGCTAGAAATTTATGCCTCAGAGACTGGAGACTGTAGCCTTATCAACATACACGATATTAAAATTATCGAAGGATGCCTGCGCAACTATTATCCAAGCAAATTCGTTCTTCGATACTGCGAGGCTCCCGTGCAACGGTACTTTGTTGAAGGAAACCACAGCTATTCACCACCTTCAGACCATGCATCGCATTGCAGCGTCCCTGCAGGTTATAATTAAAGTGCTGAAAACGAACGGGTTGCGCTGGAGCTTACAGGTTGACGTGGTTAGGTTAGTAAGAACGACGAGAAATGTGTTTCTTATATCAGTGTCGCGAATAAGCACTGCGAGAGTCGTATGCTGACAAAAAAAAGAAAGAAAGTGCAGTTTAATGCCGAAAATATACCACGACAACTCGTAACTTTTAACGTTCTGTTATGAGCGCTTCAGAGAGACAGTAATGTCTCGTGTTGTCGAATGGGCAGAAAGTAGCAAATCTGGTGCTTCCTGCATTCGACATTTGAAGTTCATTTGAAGTTCGTGTGATTTGCGCCACTTTTAAAAATATTTCAGGGTCAAAAAAAATATCGCTTAGGCTTGTTTTGTGCCTCGTTACGAGGCACAGAACAAAGCAATGAGGACAAGTGGTTCTCCGCTATCAAGAGCCCCGATGCCGGGGCGCAACTATGGGCTGTCCAGAGGGCCCACGATGCGGCGGTCGGGCAAGGCCTGACTGTCTCAACGTGGGAGCGGCCCGCAGCGCGCTGAGTCGCGTACCTCAGGACCTTATTAAAGTTTTGCATCCATCCATCCATTAGGCCATCGGCTACTGAATTTCAAAAGAATTTTGCCCCCCGAGTGTCGCGAGAATCTTTTTTTTTTCTCACCCTTCTCGTTCAACATTACACAAAGAAATATGAAATTTTTTTTTTTTTTTCAAGTAAGGGTGAAAGGGGGGAGGGGGTTGCAAGTGCCGTGCCTTCCTGGCCGACGTTCTCAGAATGCAGCCTGTTGTGTCTCGCCAAGTTCTGCGGTGACGTCTCGTGCCAAAAGTGACGACGCTATCGTTAAGAATTGCCTGCGCACGAAGTTTAGAACTTAAAATAGAAAAAAAAATCATCACGATTGATGAATTAAGCGTTAATTATGCTAGGTTGTCCGGTAATGGTAATGTACAGTGGCTTCGGAGACTCCTTACAAAGCAGCAGAATATGTTGGCGCTATGAAACCACCTTTTCTTTAGCACCCTGACACCATGCAGCTTGTCCAAACAATTTCAATTTAACGTTCTTGTGTCACATGTGAACTGCTGCAAGATTTTACGAAACACGCTCACCTTGCCTCTACGCACTATTTTCCACGCAGAACTGAATATCTTAGTGCCCTAAACCGAGGAGAACCTTTGTGACTAGAATTAGACAGCATCGATACTCCAACTTCAGTGACAAAAATAGTGCTGTCAGGACTCCAGTTGAGCGCCCCGCAACGCGAATTTGCGTATAGCATTGTTCTTTGGAAGTAGGCTTTCACTCACGAACAGTGGCAATTTTTCTGAAGAAGAAACGTACGGCGTAGGTTGTGAGGATGAAATGTTTACGTGATGTTTCAGTGTTAGAGATAATGATTATGTACAATTTCACAATTTTTACATTGTTAGAATATGTAGACACGTGTAAACCACTTGACAAATATACTCAATGCCCATCAGTTCACTAATGATTGCTTTGACCGTCTCTTGAACGGCGACGTCACAGGCGGCTCCACGGGTGGATTCACTGGTTAGGGCGGAGTAATACCAGTATGGCGTCACTGCTGACGTCAACGCGCACTTCTGGAAGAATCCAGAATCCGAAAGCGGTTGTGTGAAGCGATAAGTGGTTGCGCGCTCTTTCATTGGTGGTGTACCGCGTCTGAAGGCCACATCGTGCGCTATCTGGGCTTTTGATAACAGCTGTACGCTCCAAGTAAAGTCCTAAGTCACTGGTCGAGCCGCTGCATTAGGCATCACTGCCACCGGTATCGGCCCACGAAAACGGTTACATAGCCTGCATGAAGAACCTGTCTACATTTGGCAAGAATGTGCGTCAAAAAAAAAAAAAGATATTGTTCTTTCTCGGTCACAAAAGCCTTGGCGTCATCCGAGTACCCTCGTTATTCAGGTAAGTTGTCGCTGTACGTTCTTTCACCTTCCTTCCATTGAAACCATTATATGGCCCATAAATAGACTTAGCATCAAGTAAAATATAAGCTTTACAATATCACAGCCTAGATTCGAAAATAGCCCGTGTAACCCCCGTATTCAGAGATGCACCTTAACTCGAGGCCCGCCCTTGACTTCATCTAGACGACGCCTGACGTGAACGTGCCAATGTTACTCATTGATTTTCTTTGGGCTCGTTCTCGTCAGGCGTTATCTTGAGAAAGTCAAGTATGTGCTTCAATTTAGGACGCATTTCTGAATACGGGGGTAAGATTTCTCTCGGACTTAGCTTTGTCGCAGGGCCGATACGATGGCAGAAAAAGTTCACCTAACTGTGATAAAAAAGGTGACATCTGAATAGTTTTTACGGTCCAAGTGATGACTTGGTTATGAATTACGAATGACGCCGTAGTGGGATGATTTCATTATCTTTTTACGTAAGAATTCTCGAATTCGCTTCCATCGAAATGAGCCTTTGTACCCAACGCAAAACTGTGGAAGCTATCTCCTTTATATATATATATATATATATATATATATATATATATATATATATATATATATATATATATATATATATATATATATAGTGCAACTGATGGTGGTATTCTCCAGACAACCGGCCGCTGCACTTCGCTCCTCGAAGAGGCAGGAGGTGTGTCGAGCGAGCTCCTGTACAATACTGGAATTAGGATGAAAGTGGTTTAAATCCTGTAATCCGGGACCTCAAAGAGGTGCGACGTGCCGCTTGTGCATTTCTCTCAAATTCACGGCTAAATCGCCGCAGAATGTTTTGCTCATTCTTTCTTCTTCTAAAGAAGGAATTTGATATTGGAAAGGCCGATTCTTTTTACCTCCTGATGAGCAATCGTCGAAAGTGAGTCGTAGTTTCAAGAGGCTTCACGAGATCTTTGGTTGGGACCTTACTGAGTATTGATGACATGACTGTAGCATTTTTCGATATCATTACTTTATTTATACCATCGATTGGATAGCTACCACGGGCTTGACACGTTAACACTGTAAGTGCAAAATGAGCGTTTTTGCATTCCACTTTCATCGGAATGAAGCCACTGTGGCCGAGTATCGAAACTATGGTTTTGTGGTAAGTTCCACGGCGCCATATCCTTTGAGCCATCAAAGTGGATAAAACATCTGGAAACACGAATATTTGACGAAAAAGCTTATGAACACAAATTTTTGAGATATCCTTGAATTCTCTGCTTTGTTCGCTGAACGTTAAGGCTGTTTCACATGCTGCGATTGGAGCGCGAAATATCGGTGCAGTCGCACGCGTCGTAATGCAATATTTATAGGGCTCATTTCACACGATTGCGATTCCAACAATAAGGCGCGCTGGCACGACGCCCAGGGTTGCTTCCGGCCAAGTATTGTGGCATATGCCACAAAATGTTCGAAATAATAAGAAAAACCCTTTGCACTATGATATTGTTGACCTGTTGTTAATCGGAGCAAAAATTACGCGTGTTTTGTCATTAAAAAAACGATTTCAAATTTCAATTTGTTTTGGAATGCGCAACAGCGATTCCTGAAGTTCAATGCGAGGAGACAGGGCGGACGTTCATAGTGGTTCGCAGCTGGTCGTTCAGCGCTGTCCATCGTCTCATGTGCCTTCTGTGCCCGTGTAGTTCTGCCTGCGCTGCAACAAATCACAAGATGACCTATCAACAAGCCCACATGGTTATCCTCGTCGCATATGCAGCATTCGGAATTCGGCTGCAGCGAAATCGTCGAGTCAGCACTAAGAGGCCTTCGCGCTATACCCGTGTTTAGCGTCAGCTTCCTCGGCAGTTATGCGTACTTTGCTCGTAACTGCGCATAAACGGCGCTTGCTCCTAACCCTATTCTTGTACCAAACGCAGCGGCAAGCACCAACCCGAAAGCTCGCGTCTGCCCCTAAAGACAGTCACGAATAATGTGTGCGTGTGTGCGTGTGCGTGTGCGTGTGCGTGTGCGTGTGCGGGTGCATGTGTGTGTGCGTGTGTGCGTGTGTGCGTGTGTGCGTGTGTGCGTGTGCGCGTGTGCGTGTGTGTGTGTGTGTGTGTGTGTGTGTGTGTGTGTGTGTGTGTGTGTGTGTGTGTGTGTGTGTGTGTGTGTGTGTGTGTGTGTGTGTGTGTGTGTGTGTTTACTGAACGTGGAAATGAATTTGTGTTCTGAACTTCAATCTTAGGGCGAGCCTGGTTTGTCCATCACGGCGCGTGGGCTGTGTTTACGCACAGAAAGTCCTCCTTGAATATTTCGGAATGCGTAAAAGCCGACACTAATGTTCTTTACGAGCTGCAGTGCCTTATGCTTAGCATCATGGCATTGTGACGTGAGTGTCGTCTGCTTACTTGCCCATGTGTCTCGCGCATTTATTATACTGCGAATCTGTACCAAGAACCTACATCAATAGGGTGCGGTACGTAGCGATGCGACATATATTTCCCACGGCAGACATGAAATAAGTTTTCAGGAGTGGATTTGTTTGTTTAATAATAAAATAGAGCACTACAATTTCGCATTCATAGTGGCAAGCGTAAAGTAGAGAGAAGAAAGAAGGGAAGACGGAAAGGCAGGGAGGTTAACCAGACTGAGTCCAGTTTGCTACCCTACACGTGGGGAGGGGAATGGGGAGTGAAAGAGGGAGAGAGAGAACTTAGGTGTAGGATGTCTACAGTCGGGCACTCAAGTCTGTTGCCCTCAGGTAGCGAAAAAGCGCTCGAACTGCTTTCTGGGCCAATGAACTGTGAGGCCAGGCTCCCAAGATCTTCGCTTCCGTAAATGGCCTGTCATCCAGTCTATTTAAGGCACACTGGAGAGTCTCGCGTTGATTATCGAAGCGAGAACAGTGGTACAGAAGGTGACTGATGGTCTCTTCACACTTGCACTTAGCGCACATTGGTGAATCCGCCATTCCAATACGATAGCTGTAGGAGTTGGTGAATGCTACTCATACCCACAGCCGACACAGCAGTGTTGCGTCACGTCGTGGAAGGTTCGCTGGTAATGTAAGATTTAGTGATGGGTCGAGGCTGTGTAAACGACACTTAGAGTTCTGTGGTGTATGCCAGCAACCTAACGTGATTGTACGAGCGAGATTCCGAAGCTCTCTTGCAGCATCGACTCTGGATAAAGGTATAAGGAGTGTCGGTGAGCCAGCCTGGGCGCGTCGGGCAGCGTCATCGGCGAGGTGTTTACCAACGATGCCACAATGTCCCGGCAGCCACTGAAATATGATATCATGTCCTCTTTCAGAAGCGCAATGGCAGGTTTCGTTGATTTGTGACACCAGTTGTTCATAATTGCCACGTCGTAAACTTCGCAAGCTCTGGAGGGCTGGTTCGTGCTTGCTGCTGCGTTGACGTGCGTATGCTTCTACCTGCTTCGACAGATTGTCTTAAAGTGGGGCTGAAAACCTCGGACTACCAAATACCTACGCGACTGGAGCAGAGGTCACGGTTCCCTCACTGCAAATTAAAGCAAGCACCGCAATCTGTTAAGCTAGTCAAGCACTTGTACTGCATCAATGTTGGAGCGTGCTAATAGGAGACATTTCGAGGTAGATTTTTCGTTGAAAATGAGAAAGTGCAAAGGAAAGCCTCAAGGTATAATCTAATCTAGTATTCCCGAACGGAATGTATGGGCCAAATATTACGCCTGATTGAATTGCTTGCATTAACCTAATGCTCAAAACGTGGAAGGCTCATTCCGTTTCTTGGTGTCGAAAAGCTGCTTGAATGTCAATATCAAACTACATATTGCAATATTTGCAATATTTGAAATATCATACTACGACCTGCAATATTTTATACGAGCTTTCTTTGTGAACTACAATGGAATAAAACTGCTTACCTTTGCAAGCATTAGAAGCCAAACATTGTGAAATATTTGATGATATCACATTAAAGCTTAATATATGTACAATAAAAGTGCGCCTAAATACAAGTAGACTGAACACACTTGTCTAGAGTGATTGAGTGGCCGGCTGTGGAGAGAGAGAGAGAGAACATTTATTTGTCACGAGATTGGGCGACTTCCTCGCAAGGTGGACTGCGCGAGCGTCCGCAGATGCTACTTCGCGGTAACTGCTAGGCTCCGCGTATGTTTTTTCCTGTAGCCCATAGACCCGGCAAGCGGCACGACCATGCGTGGTGTTATTGCAGTATAGACCTGTACTTATTTTGCGAAATATGAGGACCAATTTGACTGATGTGCGATCCCGTCTTTACATGTATTTAGCATTTGTCTGCATCTTATTATGCGCGTATGTTTGCGCCATGTTCTGACTCTTCTACTTGCAGGGATGTCCCCTTTTTGTTTTAAGTCTGATGCACCACACTCATTGCAACACAGTCATGGGGCCACACAGTAATGGCAAAAATCGCCAGCACTATCGACAAAAGAAATATGATGGAGATCCAATGAGCTTGTTGGAATCGCCCTGAGGCGAAGGTTTGATGCAACCGTCAATTAAATTCTGTAAGACGAACTGCAATGTGTACAGTTATGCTTCTTTTCATCTGATGTGGCACAGCCTCGCATGCGATGCTTGCTTATGCACCACACAGGCCACGACTTTAACGTCATGTAATGTATACAAGGGTCGGTGAACTCACTCAAGAGTGAGCTCACTAAAACTTGGACCGACTCGTGAGACTGAGCTCGTGTGAGCCTGGCTGAGTAGAGTTTCGGTGAATATGAGTCGGAGCAAGCTCGGCTCTGTAGAATTCTGGCTGATTCAGCATCCGCGTGAGCTAGGCTGAGTAGAGTTTTCGGGAGTCTGCAAACATATGCCAATAAATAACTTCACGGAATAAATCAGTACGCCACTGCATCTCAAAATCTAACGAAACGAAGACTCAGATACATAAATGCCATGCAGGCTTCGTATATATATTAAAAGTTGTATGACACTTTAATTACAGAGACAGTAGTGACAAGATATGGTTACACGGGTTTATGCAGTAATACATGCAATTGAAAACTCCCGAGGAACTTTGCTTCTCTGTTGTTGGGCATGGCTTATGCCTCGTGATGCGTCTTCACGCTTGATTAGCTGTGGACATGCAAAAACCACCCGCACTTGAAAGGATGCTATCATAAGCAGGAAGGGATGGAACTGGCTGACCTCCCTACAGGATTTTGATTTGCTTTTGTTTGATATGTGACATACTATTTATAAAAAGAATGTGTTTAATGGCTTCCCGCATTGTTACAAGTGTTTTACAGGAGGTAGAGCTAGAGAAGCAAGGAAAGGCAGGGATGTTTACGGTGAAGTAGCTTCTTAGAATACTGTTGCATGGCGTGACCAGAATAAAGAAAAAAAAAGAAATTTAGTGGGTAAGTGCCGGTGCGGTGAGGATACAAAGTCTGTCGCCATATTGAAGGGGGACCGATTCCCGTGCGGAAAGAAAAATGATACATCCGAAAAAAAGCGATGAGACTGCTTAAATGATGTTTATCGTGCATTAACTCTCCTAAAACAAATTCAGGATGCAATTAATTCCTATTCAAAGCGTTAAATGTGATTTTGTAGGACATTCATTACGATGTATAGTTTGCACGTCCACTTTGCGAGCTCGATAAGCACCCACGCCTCGCAGTGGAAGTAGCAAAACCTTGAAAGGAGACGCTTAATTAACCGTAAAAAATACGCGTGATCGCTGACACGACCAGGCAGTGACTAAATGGTCGCTGCCTCTTTCAACGTCACAGCGCGACGTTGAAACTTTGAATACTATATGCTGTCATGTCATATTCCATCAACAGAGCATTGGACCGTAGTTGCGTATTCTTTAGATTGCCCCGTCCGTAACCGCACACCACACTACAACTGTGACGTTTCTTTTTTTCTCATATTGCCAGTAGCTTGTAAGCACCAAACCAGAATATTGGGTCGACATCCAAAGGTCACGTCTCCTCGTGAGGGACACCTCGTACGATTTCTTTACTACTCGCACTGCGTGTAAGTTAACGAAATGCGCGCAAGAGTATGTACTATCAGCACCCGAAGCGAATGTGAAAAAAAAAAGGAACGTCGCTTGATTAGCACAATAGCGTGTCAGCAAATGCATAGAGACCGCAGAACCGAATATTACCTAGGAGGTTTTGTCTGCCTTGTTAGGGTGTCGGCGCTGACGGCGCGTACCACTTGCGCAATCCATGGCTCCAGTGCTCCCATCCAATGCTTCTACGGCTTCGGCAGCACTGTGAACAGAAAGGATGGAGACGCCATAAGTAATGCTGCCTCTTCCAGCACCGGCAATTGGACAAGCGGCTGTAGCCTGAACAGATGTTGATAGTGCTGCAAGTGTCACTGTGCTGTGCGATGACTGTATGCGGTGACAGTGACCGATTGTGATTGCGTGTCTATGCTCCTTTCTTTCCTTATCTCTACTTTGTTACCACTTTACCTCCCCCTCTCCTCTCTCCCCAGCGTAGGGTAGCAAACCGGATCTTTTTCTCTGGTTAACCCCCCTGCCTTTCCCCTTTACCCTCTCTCTCTCTCTCTCTCTCTCCAGCACCGGCAAGCTGTTCACCCTAACTCTAGCCGACTCGGTGAACCGATCGGCCGTGCAATTACCCGTTTGCTTTTTCCGTTTCTCCCGCAGAACTGTGGGAGCGAGCCCGCACAGCGCAGCGATGTTCAACGGTACGTGACCAGTGAACACAATCTGATATGCGGTTTGTTTATATTCTACGTTATTCACCACCATATCGACCGCTTCACTTAGTTGACAACTGCGACCGCGTTGCCCACCATCACACCTTTCACGGATGTGCCGTTCCCCGGGGAGGAACTGCAGCCGACATTGAGAATATAGCAGGAAGGGGGAAAAAAGCAGAAGGCAGAGAATTGAAACAGATAATAGCCTCGTTCGGTACCCTTCTCATGGGCAGACGAACAGTGGAGCGGAACTATTAGAGAGGGAACGGTGGAAGGGAAGACGCGTGTACGCGAGCAGACGGTGCCGTGCAGTCAATGGCGTTTCTACCCTCTAGCAGCAAAAAGGGGCCTTCACTGACTCGGGGGTGACGTGTGATGGGGCGGTGTTCAAGCAGCGTCTGAACTCGAATGCAGGAAATAGTGCACAACGGCTGCCGGCATGACTGTTGGTCAACCAGGCATCAGCTTCTGGCCCGGATGAAATCAGCTACCATCGCGTGGCCGCAACGGGGAGAGGCGGCACATGCTTAGCACCTTCGCGTCTTCATACGGTCCTGAAGCAGTCACACCGTCTAGAGTCCATACATTTAGAAACGAGATTGCATCATCGCGGCCTACGATATTGCAACGCCGCACCTTCGCGTTAGAATCTCGGAGGCCATCGCATCATAAGTCTTTCGCAAACCGTCAAGTATCCGAAGAAAGTGGACTTCTATCGCCTCATTGCTCCTCTAATTTACATGGGCAAGCACATTAAAAAGGTTATGCTTCTGCGGTAACACTGCGATATAATGAGCTGAGACACCTGTCATCGATTAAGTTAAAATAAATTATGAGTTTTTACGTGCCTGAAAAACAATGCAGTTATGAGGCACGCCACAGTGGGGAACTGCGGATTGATTTTGGCCATCTGTGGCTCTCTAACGTGCACCGAATTCACGGTAGACGAGCACGTTTTTCCACTCCGCCCCCATCGGAATGCGGCCGCCGTGGCCGGGATTCGATCCCGCGACCTCGTGCTTAGCAGCCCAACACCATAGCCACTAAGCAACCACGGCGGGTCGGGGAAACACCTTGGGGTATATTGTCACGTGGTAGTGACGGTGAAGAAAGAAGCAGTACGGTGGAATACAAAACTAGCTTTTATTGGGCGAACCTGTGCCCACAAAACAGGCTACACTTATAGCACAACGAAAGCGGCGAACACAGTCGGCGATCGTCGAAAATCTGATCAGCGGGTCAAGCGCGTCGGCTTTTACAGAGCAGTCATCGAATGTTCCAGACTAAACGTTGGGACCCGCATGCCTTCTACAAAGATCTACACCATTCGTGTCAAGCGATGAAATCAGATAATACAAGGTTCGGCGACAACAGACAGCGGATAGAAGCATCGATAACTTTCCAGAAACTTCGGGTACATGCAGGCGCGTCCATCGCTGTGCGATTACAGTTGTTAAGCGGCGAAACGTGGTCGCCCGGTAAAGATAAGTACACGTGTCAATATTGATAAGCGGGACAGTTTCCTGTGCAAAAAGGTCTTGGAAAGCTGCAAAGATACTTTCATCGATTATATGCTGAGTAAACCGGAAGAATTAGGACAAAATGACACGCGCATGACGGTTTTGTACTGATTCTAATTGGTTAATAAATTCTTGACTAGGATCCCACAAAACACTTGCATAATCCAGCTTAGACATTGCAAGTGTTTTATACAAGATTAATTTAAGAGACGATAGTGCTCCCGAAAAGGTGCGTCTTAAATAAGCTAACGTGCAACTAACATTATAGCAAGGCCGTTCACATGAGTTTGCCCAGGAAAGTTAGCCCATATGTGAACTACGAAACACTTATAGAAGGTCGCTTCGTCTAGCACAGAACTATCAATGTTATAAATACTAATGTTACATGTGGCCGATCTTCAGATGATCTTTTTATTTTAGTCTTTTTAGCATTCAAACGCATTTGCCATGTGCTACACCTGTTAGTTAAGGTGAGTCGAAAGTGCTATAGGGTCACTGTCTGCAGATATTACCCGACAAATTACGCAGACATTATCATATAGCCTAATAGATGATTGAACTGCATTAGTCAGGTCGTTAATATAAGTCTAAGATTAAAGGGGTCGGACGACAGAACCCTGCAGCACACTCGAAGCAACTGGGCAGGAAGGGAATCAAAATTGTTAGATCTCACAAATTGCGTTTTGTTAAAAAGAAAGTTTTCAATCCATGCAATAACGTTAGGATATATGTTTCATATGCTCAATTTTAAACACAGTATTGAGTGAAAGACAAGACCAAATGTTTTCTGAAAGCCTATAAATATGCAACCAATGAAACACGTGTTGTCAAGAGCATCAATGAGTTCATTAGTAAAACAAATTAGTTGCACCACACATGAAAATGATTCACGATACCCATGCCGACTAGTCGTGAAAAATGCAGTAGATCCGCGGAAGTTAACTACACTTGAGTAGATATGTCTTAAGGGTTCGCAGAGGATGCCAGACATGCTATAGTATGCGTGTAGGTAAGAGAAGAATGAGCTTCACCAGATTTGAAGAACGGTTCTTTTTTGCCAACCTTCCAGTGGCCGAGTAACTGAACAAAAGCGATGGACTGTGAAAAATGGTCTCTTCATATTATCGAACTATAAATTTGAGCGTTCTTCAAGAAGGTCGAGTTAACCATCCGTATAAGGATGACAATTTGAAGTTTTCAATTATGTGGAACACATCAAAAGGGTCTATGAGCCCAGGATGGATCGGCAGGTAATTATTTATACAATACTTGCGAAGATTAACATTTAACGGATGGGGAAAAGACATGGCGAACATTTCATTCAATACAGAACAACACTGTGAATGCAGAACAGGGACAACACTATTGTTCAATGCTATTGCCTTATCTTTAGAATCACCCACAATGTTCCAAAATGTTATAAGCTTTATTGAAAAGGAAAGCCTCCTCCGTGTTCCAAGAGGTTTGGAGGGATCTTTATGATCACCATTTTCAAAACTATGGTAGCTGGTTTCACCACGTGTTCGTTATTTTTAATCTTGTGCTGCCCTTATGCTAAGGCTGCATGGCTGGTAGGTAATACGAACAAACCGCATAATTTTAAAGTACTTTATGGTCATACCTGTAATGTTAACTTTGTTCTGTAGTGTTCCCTGCCTTTGCGCCACCAATTCTCCTCCTTTTGGTAGCAGTTGCAAGCCTGCTCCTCGCTTTTCCTTTCCTGTCAACTGTGCATATGTGTTCAAAACAAATAATAATAAATAATAATTCGCCAGCCGCTCTTTACTCTCCTTCCCTGTAACCGCCCTCTCCTCCGCTTTAGTAACCATTCCTCCTGCGACCTGCAAACGCCAAGGTCTCTGGCTGAGCTGTTACGCATTTATTTACCTGCGGATGAATTTTTCTGCGCCTAACAAAAACAATCTCATCAATTTCTGCTGCCCGACCTGCGGCAGATTCCATACTTACACAGATGGTAACTGAAGCATTTCGCGTGCACAGCCAGCAGTAAAACTTTGGAGACCAGAGAGGTCACGAATTCATCATTTTGTAGCCTAGGCATGGAGGTAGAAATGGAGTATACAGAGCACGTGGACCTGTTCGAAAACTGTTGTGCATTGAGACAATTACAGCCTGCATGGCAGTGCTACACAACATTTATATATATATATATATATATATATATATATATATATATATATATATATATGCCCTTAATTTGCTGTTTTGTGTGCTCCGCATTCCAGGACCGCGAGTGCAGTCGTGGACGGAGATGTGTTCCTCACCGTGACGTGACAATTGCGTGCAGGAACGCCAGCTTCTGTAAGTTGTTCGCTCGTCGGTCTGGTACGTTTCTGGGCGCGAGCTTACAAACTAAAACATGTGTGATGGAAAACTTGCGCTACTGCGATAGTCAGCATAAGCTATGGGGAGTTTTGTGTTCCGTACAATACCGCTGTTCACGATGGGACAAGCGTTCACAGGAAACCTCCTGGAGATGTTTCGCCCTGCCACAAAGTTACTCTTGGCTGTTTCGGTACAATCATTCGTGGCGATCTGTATAATCAACGACCGGAGGTTTAACCTAGCGCGTATAGGTAATGTTTCAACGCGCAAGTATGATTTTCGTGCCTATTTATTGAATTTCCATTAAAGTCATTATGCTCATTGTCTACATACCGCTCGAAGTGCTCTTAGCGAGGTAATAAAAAATTAAGAGCAAGTATGCAAATGCACTTCTCCTCGTGATGACGCAAATGTAAGTTATCGCGCGTAAAGCTATAGTCTTGTTGTTAACAAGCAGCATTTCGAAGTGAACAAACACTAAGCATGTGTTAATTTGATCAGTCACATATTATTTTGTTCAGTAGGCTTTTGCTTAACAAAATAAGCAAGCCTCGGTCAAGTGCCTTAACGAAAGAAATACGAGACAAACACGTGATTCTTTTCATTTCATGCAGGCGTCAGAGCGGACAAAGACACCTGCGACGTAAGTGAGACTGGATTCTTCATCACTCTTTGTCTCTTACGAAAGGAAGGGTAACGATCTCAATTCAATTAAACACTTGTTTGCTTACTTTCACGGAGCATGAGCATGGTTCTTTGATCAGGACTATCTCGTCAACGCCCTTGCGCACGCTTTCTGACGCTGTAGGCGAGATGGGGCACTTGCTTCACACCTTTTCTGCGTCGTTCAGACAGTATGCGTGAAAGAGAGATAGAATGCCTTCTTGAATGATGTCAAGGGGCACGGAATGTAGAGCAGATGCAGGCGCCACTGGTAGGCAAAATTTTCTAGCGTGGGCTTTACATTGTCCTCACGCACCCTGTACTCGTATTGCTCACACTGGAGGGGCCTCGCAACAAACGCCTTTAAGCCTAAAGGCCTTCAACTGGATTATACTAAGTGTAGCATCTAATGTCAAATTCATAAAAAGCTTAGTTCTTAAGACCGGCCTGCAATTGTCTTGCCGACCACTCTTATAACGTAGTCGCTACTCACGAGTGTCTAGCAGCTTTAGTATATGAAGGGCTGAGAGGGCGGGGGGAGTAATCACCGTGAATTCGGGCTTCATCTTGCACGCATACGATGATGCCGTTTCTCAAAAAAAGCCAGTGGTGAAACAGTGCAGGCAATGCAAACACTCGTTTTTATAGTTCTCTCAAGGTGCAGCCGACTGTGGAGTCGTGTTTAAGTAATGAGATACGTCACAACCAGCCGCACTAGGCAATCTTTTTTATCCGTTGCCGTTCACACAGGATTTTCTAGCGCTGCAACAATGGGGTGTTTGCCCTCTTGTAAGTTGTCCGTGTTACCTCTGGCGTTCCTCTGTGTCCAGATGCAAGCAAGCATCGAATGTACTATGAGAATGACATTTTGCTGGTGCTCAGTGTTCCCATTCTCCGCAACGCCGCTGTGACCTCCACACCGCGTAGGTGATGACGCAAGACGAGCAATAGGTACTGCCTTAGCAAGCTCCCTGAGCGTCAAAACATCAACTCTTCAAGATTCTCCTACACCTGCATGAATGCGTGTCAACCATGCTGGTGATTTTGGCTTAGACACCATATCGTAAGCATTGCCTTCTATGTATTCATTTCCTTTTCCTTCTCTCGTACCCGTCTGCTTATGTGGCGCAACAATCTAAGGGGCAACATGGTTAACATCTCTATATTTTCTTGCTTTATTACTCTCTCTCTCTCTCTCTCTCTCTCATCTCCCCTCTATTTGCTCGATTTCGTTATACATAGGTGCTATGGGGACATTGAGGTAAAGAGTACCCGGCTTTTCTATTTTTCTTTATTCACAGCAAAAAATAAAGGAATAATTGATAAAAGTCACAGCCCTGCGCGGCCCACGCAAGACAGTCACAGCGCAAGCTGGAGGAATGGCTCTACAAGAGTTGAATTTTTGGCACCAAGCACTAAAATATATGTAATACTCAAATATGTAAAGACATAGCGGTTGGATGCCCTGCGGAGCAGAGCTCTTACACAAAGGCTATTTAAGAAATACTGGAGAAAGTGAATGTTTACGAGTTTTAATTTATTGTTCGTGTATATTGCAGCCATATGTCTAAGTGCGTTTGTGTAGATTTCACCTCGTTTCCACATTCGTTCGCACTTTAGAACCTTACGCTGTCGTTCAACTACAGGCTCCTTGAGCGCGTCTAAGTTTTCATATCATATGCATGACGAGGCAGTCTCGCCATTTCGCACGTCTTCCGCACGACAACCGAACCCGCGCACCAAACTATTTTTTTTTAAAAGAAAGGTATCATCGTAACGGCACATATATGGCGCATTTACAGTGCCTGACCGGTTTCACCTGCCGACGTATGAACTGCAACAAGACGAATTTCGAATGTGAGTTTCTAAGTAGTTGTTCAAGAATCGCAAAGAGCTAAAGCTAATATACTGCTTTCGTAATGTGATAATGCATAATGTATAGCGTGCATACTGGGTGTCCAACGTAACTTGAGCCGAACTCTGAAAATATGCTGATGTCATGTACCTGGTCGGAACCAAGGTGATGCTGTTTACCATCGCTTTGGAGATAAATTACTTCTCGCATTCCACCTGATTACATAATTAGTCTTAATTTATCAATTTCTCAAATGTTATAACCAGATGAAATGTGTCAATGAGAAAATTGTAGTGCAGCATGGAATACTGCCGATACAGCTTTCTATCACTCAATACGGGCTACATAAAAGTGTTATTCCATGCATGAGAGAAGCCCGACCGCGCATGCGCGCCAAGGCACGAGCGGCCAGTCACGTGGCAATTTTGCGTGTGTTCGTGGGCTTCTTTCATGCTTGAAAAAAAAAAACATTTTTTTATATAGCACCTGTTTAGCAACAGGAAGATACATCGGGAGTTTTTCGGGTTGTTCTACAATTTTCTCATCGAAACTTTTCAAGTTGATTAATTAATTAAGATATTTACGCAATTAGGCGGAACGCGAAATATAATCTGAGGTTCTCCAAGCGACGGTAAACAACATTACTCTGGTTCTGTCCAGCTACGTGGCATTTGCATATTTTCAAGGTTTGGCTCAAGTTACGTGGGACGCCCTATTTATAACACTAAATGTATAGACATGCTCAGGAATTTAGGACATCAACAAGAATTCACGTCAACAATTGTCGTCACATATCTGCCGATCAGTGGGTATAGCATAAAAAACGACTCTTCAGAATTGTAGGCTGCCTGCCCTTCATGCCACTGTTTTGCATAATGCTAAATAAAGCCGTGTGGCTTTCCGTAATTACGCAACACGTTTGTCATCTTTTCTTGCAGAAATTAAGGAAAGTACAACAGAGAGGAAAATGAGAAAGCTGTGTACAACCCATCATTTGCGCCTGCTGCTCCCAATTTGAGAATACACAAAGAGGAGGCTCGATGAGAGCCTGACGGGGGAAAGTTAGTGGAAAGTCCCATTGACAACACACAGATACAACAGACCGTGCAATGGCCATCACTGACAGCCATGACACTGCACCGCCAGACTTGAACATGTTTGTTGAGAAGGGTTTGAGCATGTTAGTCCGGATGAGTTTCTTAAGTATGGCATGAGCTGCTTGCAGCAGAGCAGGTTGAAAGGTTATCACGAACTGGTGGGTCACTTTGATTGCATAATCTGTAGGCTATATTCAAGTTTGGCACTCCTGTTCGCATTAAGTGAGAACTCTTTAGCAACATAAGAGAACTGAATAGGGAGGCGGTTGCGCTAAAAGAGTTCTAATGATGAATGTTAGCCATGTAACCCATTTATTCGGTTTCCTGTAGTAAATGTGTTAAGGACATAAAAAAATAAAACACTTTAGCTGGTGCTGCATTTCAAAGCAGTGACTCAGTGTAATAGCTTTGAAAATATATTTTAAAATTTTAATTTGAAGACATTACGTGCCAGAACTACGGCATGAATATGTGACGCGAGCATTCGGTTGCAGACGGAGACAAACATGGTCGTCCGCACACTGCCTTTAGCTTTCGTCTTCCTTCACTTCCAACTACCGTTCATCTTTACACCATTACTAATATGCTTCCTAATGGCCGTTTTCGTCCCTTAATATTCAAGCACTCTTAAGATGCAACAAAGCCTACATTTACCTGTGTAGTTCTGAGCGCTGTTAATATATTGATCAGTGGAGGATCCTGTCTGCTGTTGTGCTAGCTTATGCTGCTGAGACTGACAAACGTAATCCTAATACATAAATTAAATCAATTGAAACCATAGCGCTGGATCGACACGAACATGAAAGACGACAGGACGTGCGCTAACTATCAACTGAATTTTATTTCAGAAAAGCATGGTGTTTATACCGGCCCATACGAGTGCAAATTATCGCACGCGCAACCCAGCGTTTTCCAGATAGTCCGTTTCCTTTCTGCTCAGAGAGATCGCCGGAGCGCTGACGCCGTTTGCACCTTCTTTTGCAATCTAGCTAACTTCTACATTCTTTCTCGAATATTTATCTGTATTTCTAAAAACGACTACACAATCCTTAAACAGTGGTCTACACCCGCAATCATCACAATGCACTGAGAGATGCCCGTCTCGATAACAGTTCAATTTTCGCTTGCGTTCCCTTAGCCTATCATTGAGGCATCTGCCTGTCTGCCCTATGTACACTTTGCCACACGAGAAAGGGAAGCGATATACGACGCCTTGCGCGCAATGCACAAACGGCGGCCGATGGTTCTTCGCGCAGCCTCGGCACGTCTTTTAACGGATCGGTGGCCTTACATATGCTTGATAGCTTTTGTAGAGCTGCAAATACGACGTCCACTTCCACTGTTCGAGTCACCTTCTTTAAACCACGTGATATCCCATGCATGTACGGTACAACCACCTTCTTTCTGGTTTCATGGCTGTGCTCGTCCTTAGCACCCGGTTCCGCTATAGTTTTCTCAGCGCATTTTCGGCCACTGATAAAGGTAAACGTGAATAGGGTAGCTTTCTTCCAGTAGCCGCTCTTCTTGTCTCAGAAAACTCCCAGGCATCCGGTGGGGGCATGATTTGCGGAGCGCATTCACAAAACAGAGGTTTGCGATTGTTCGCTTCACCAACTTTGAATGTGACGAGGCATGCGCAAGCAGCATCTTTGTTTCCCTAGTGTGGTTTTCCGAACAGCAATGATTGGCGGTCAAATTTAGTTTGATATATAAAAACTGGATAGCATCATCGTTAGGTAGCTCATCTGTAATAACCAGATTGTCAAGACATTCATTGAGCACGGCAACAATGTCATTCTCTGTTTCAGCGTTATTTGAATTGAAATCATACGTCACGAAGTAGTCGACCCTGTATCTAAAGGTTTTTTTAAATATTTAGCGTCGCGAGTTTTTTCTTTAGACGTCTGTCGTGATGAGCGAGAAACAGGCCGCTCAAGGCAGGGGCCAAGCATGACCCGATACACCAGCATCATCTATCTAGGAAGAAGTGTATTACACACACGCGCACGCACGCACGCACGCACGCACGCACGCACTTACAAGCAAACACGAATGTATCAGGGGCAGGCAGAGTTTCCCATGGTATCCGGACTTTTAGTGGCGCAAGAATGATTGATAAAGTTTCAGTGATTCCAAGTTTCATGGGACAGGATGTCAGCAAACATAATAATTGCATAAGTTATCTGCACGAGTCTCAGCGCTATCTCGCTTAGCAATCCGTGCTCACTGACCGACGCGGTAGTCGACCGTGGCATTCCTTCGTCCATTGACAAAAATTGCTCTATGCGCACACGATCACCGATTGAGAGAGCCGCTAGCGAATTTCTAGAATTCACTCCTCTCTTCCATCACGTAGCCTGGATTAGATTCAGTGATTTAGTAGAGATGGTCATTGGTCTCAAAGAAGAGGGTCATCACGGGTCACCTGCTTCTTGCGTCCAATTTATGCGTCTTTTAAGGGGACTTGCATTTAAAAAAAAAATTCCCGACACTGCCCTTGCTCCAATTTCCCGTTTAATATTTGACTTGCACCGTCCTTGTAGAGTTCTTAACAAGCGTTTTTATTTCCGGTAAGCCAAGAACCTGAGATACCAGTATGGCGTACTGCAGTGATGGACGTTCTTATAATCTAACTTTTAACCAGGACCGTACACTTGACTTGTGTTCGCCCAGACGTCCCCACAAGATGGCTGTTTCTTTTTCCTTGTTTATGGTGGGCTGTATTGAGATAAAGCTCGTGACATGATTGTTTAAAACATTACATGGTTTAACATCCTGAAGCCGCAGAGCGGGGTCTGTCCAGGGCGCCGAAATAGGGAACTGTGGTATAATTTCAACTTCATTGGGTCCTTTAACATGCACCCAAAGAATGATACATGAGCGGCTTTACATTACGTTTCCTTGGAAGGAGTCTACCGCGGCCGGGATACGACTCCACGACCCCGTGCTCTGCAGCTGA
Organism: Dermacentor andersoni; assembly: GCF_023375885.2. Lineage (NCBI taxonomy): Eukaryota > Metazoa > Arthropoda > Arachnida > Ixodida > Ixodidae > Dermacentor > Dermacentor andersoni. The sequence goes on from NC_092820.1 coordinate 136,993,015, forward strand.
ATACGATAACCACTGAGCCAGCCCCGCTTCCTTTCTTTTAAACCTGTATATGACTAACCTTCTGTAGTTTTTTTCAGCGTCCGGCAAAAGAAACAGACTTAGCGATTTCTAACAAACCCATACGGGTTCAGTGCGGAGGCGCAGATGTCAAAATGCGGAACAGATTAGAACGCTCGCCGTGAGCAATAGCGTGACGTCACGGTTATCGCAGTATATAAGCAGAAGAGGTATCGTCATTAAAAACAGCTACGTTATGGATGGGGCGGACACGTATGGCTCGTACACCCGAAGAACAGCATGCGTACGAGGAGCGACGGGGGGAACAGCGACGAAAATGTAAACGTCTCCGGCGCGAAACGACCACCGACGAAGAACGTTCCCGCGATGCTGAACGAAAACTACCGCCGCGAGCCCGGGCGACCACTCCACTCTATGAAGACGGAATGTCACGGAAAGGACTTTGCTTTTCGTTTGAGAGCTTTGACTGTCGTCAGCTTCCGCTGCCATTCTATCTTCACAGAGTGGAATGGTTGTCTTTTTCTTTCTTAATTGCCCGTAAAGCTTCAGTGCAATCCATTCGCAATGATAGAGATATTTTCATACGAGTGGCTTTCTTTAAACACACCGTCAGCAATTAAAAAAGAAGCAGCAGAGGAACTTGACATTCCTCAAACATGCAAACTCATCTAATACAGTGAGCCAGTGTGGTGGCGGGATGGGTATTGTTTCTTTTTCTAAGTTCGTCCAATCTTACCGTTGGAAACGGTCAGCAAGACCAGTCTGTGGTTTACCGCAAACGGTTCGCTTCTCTAGTATCAACGCACTCGTTACGACAATGTTATTTCTTTATCTTTTTCCCCGAATAAATAGGGAAAAAAATGCCAAGTGGGCTTTACAGATTGATTACAACAAAAAGTACAATAGCGTTGCCAAACTTCAGCGAAGCAACACAGCAGTAAGCTCTAAATATACTTTCCAAGTTCTTGAGGCTAAGTAAACATGTTTGCAGTGGAGCTCCCGGCTCATACATTTATTTCTGGTGATAGAATTAGATATATTAAGAAACAATACAGCTTACCTCGCTACAGCGACAGTTAATTCCTAAATTGAAAGTTCAAAGTCCTTAAAATGACACCGGTAGCAATATACTATAACATTTATGAGCATCCCCGGTGCAAATTATTCAAAAAAATAAATCACGACAAATATATTTGAAGGAATAGCGCGTTCTACAAAGGTTCAATACGCCTCGGAAGTTGATTCTTGAACAATAATCGCAAAAATATAATATAGCCTCAACTACAGGCGAAGAACAAAAGAAATCTAAACTTGTCTATCTGAAACTTCACCGCAGGCATAAAAGTGAAGAACCTGGAGACACGCTGCCATTCCTACAGGGTGAGTTTCGGCGACCACGAGCCCTCTCCCCCGTCTCAGCCACCGAGTTCCGTACTAGGACGCGTACAGGGAATTACGGCGCTGTAGTTTCCCAGTCACCGAGGATAAAAAAAATGAATGCGTGGGTAGTTCTAAAACGGTTCAAAAAACACGGCGCGAAGATTTACGAGGCTCCGGGGATTTTAAGTGCTGAAACCACGATATCATCACGAACTGATGAACACGAGGTCGCGGGTTCGATCCCATCCGCGGCGGTCGCATTCCGATGGAGGCGGAATGCAAAGAAAAAAATTGGAGGCTTATCAAGGTTAAGCCCAGTGGATGCGAAGCATCCACTGGGCTTAAGGCACTGGGGATGGTGGCGCCGCCGCCGCGTCGCGCGCGACGGCGCGAACCGAAGCGTGGAGGCCTCCGCCGGGCGACGTCCGACGGCGCGATATGAGGCCCCATCTGCAGCCGGTGTGACGTCATCACGTGACGTCACATCATGTGATCTCACTTCAGGGTCAATGGTGGCCACCGCCGGGAGGCGACCGACGGCGCGATATGAGGCCCCATGTGCAGCCGGTGTGACGTCATCACGTGACGTCATGTCACGTGACCTACTTGAAGGTCACTTGAAGGTCAATGGTGGCCACCGCCGGGCGTCGCGCGAAGGCCCGAAACCTACGTTAATATGCTTCGCATAAAAATTTTAAAAGGAGAGCTGCACCGCGAGCCGTGTTACGCAGCCCTGCGCGCGTAATCTGGTAAATTCAACAAATAATTTCAAAACCAATTAGTTTGGCTTACGTGGCCGTTTCTGAATTGTTGAAGCGCTGAACAGACGCTTATGACTATCTCCTTCAACTTTTCAATACAAGGTTGTGCCGTAAAGCTTGTAATTAAAGCAGTTAATTATTGTAATCAGTTTAATTAGCGAATTCATTGCGTTGTTTCTTTCGTGAAAGTTAGGTCCGCCTGCTGCATAATTAATCTGTAGTGACGTAATTCGAGTAACTTTTGTAGGCGTAAAAAAAGTGTTCGAAGTAAGAAAAAAAGGGAACTGTAAACCGGATGGTTTATTGTAGGCGTAACTTGTACAAAAGAACCTACAATGCACCAAGTCGGCTCTGCATGTGGTTCTAGAGACTGCTTTTATCCCACCATCGCCAAATATTTCAACAAAGCCGTGAGAAAAACAATGCTTTATACCTTATTTTCTTTATAGCGATTCGTCTTACGTCACCGACAGGTTTCCTCGTTCGGCAGGCACAGAAATGCTTACGCATTTGAAAGAAAAACTACAATGGGCAGACGAAGCATAACCTTAGCGTCACCCCCTCGTTCACATCGAAAGCTGTTTCCTCACTTATATTCCAGCGTCGCATAAGGTTACCATTAGAACAGTGTATAATCATAACGCCAATTCACTGCAACTAGAAATAAAATCAGTTATTTGTGAATACACCCGGGTGAAGTAGCTGCTGCTTATAACCCTCGTTACACAAATACTGTTTTGGTAGCGCTGTTTGACTATTATCGCTAACACCTTCTTTACAGGGTCCATACTGTAGCCGAGATGAGATCTGTGCATATGAGAAGACCGAACTGAAGTGTATTGTCAACTGCACCTGCTACGGTCAATACAAGGCAGTGTGTGAGTAACGTTTTTGTTAGATTAGCGACACTTCTGGAGCGAAAATATTGAAGCCGTAAGGTTTGACCGAGTTCGTACTATACTTAAAAATATATATTTTTTTTTTGCATTTGGTTTTGGTAGGGTAACATCAGCGTACGGTAATGAATGAAAGGAAAGTGGGCAAAGTGGGAAAGAAAGGAAACCTGATATTACGACCAGGGAATTGTTCAAGATGCATGCGTCACCGCACGAAAGCGACCATAGGCTGAGCATGAGGATGTGAAACATCAACGCCTAAAAAATCGTGAAATTTACTCTCGGGCTTGTATACATTAAAAGTCCGTTGAGGTCGGGACGGAAATTAGATAATAATAAGTTTTCGCAACGAACGTGAAGCCGTATCCCTTTCGACATGGCCGCTACTAATGTCGTCTTACTTATTTTTTTAATTTTCTTGCGTAACAAATCTCCTCTGACAAAAAAAAACATAACTCCAACACAAATGTCTGTATGAGTGGCCGCTGCCGCTACGTAGCGGTACTGCTTTTTCTTTGGGGGGGGGGGGGGGAGCACCCCACGAGAAATTCCGACAGACTAGAGGCTAACAGCTTCGCTGTAAAAGCCCAAACTAAACGAGCTAGTCAAATGACTCCGGACAATGCGTAACACGAGAACAAGGTGAAAGCAGGAGCTCCAGCTTTCACCTTGTTCTCGTTTTGCTCATCGTCTTGAATTTCCATCTCCAGCCTTCCCCGTGTTTTCCCTAAAGGACTTCGATGTGATCAAATCGGCATCGGAATAACACTATGCACAGGCTTGTATAATAAGGGTTCATACTAATGCGGAGACAGCGTCTTTTTTCCTTTTTTTTTTCTTTTTTTTGTCGCTTACTCAGGCGCTCGTACACTGGGCCAGGAGCCGTGCAATGATGGGAGTATCGCCATCGTCACACCTGGTGTCCCCGGATACGTGTGCGACCCCTGCCGCTCTGAAACCGAGGTGCTCACAGCTGCGCGTGGTGACTGACTCAACGGCTGGCAGGCTTCTCCTCCTCGGGGGCGCTTAGATGCAGTAATGTGTAGCAGAAGTTATTTCGCGAATCTGCAGAGCGTTCAGGTGAAAAAAAGAAAAGAAACGAAATATCCTTTCGTATCGTTATGGAGCGTTGGTTATGAGGATCATACAAGACAAAATTTTGTTTACCCTAAATAATACATGTGCCCGAACAATAACTTTCCTTATTAATGTCGCACTGTCAAGAAAAAAAAAAGTCTCATTTTTAGGAAACCTTGCGGAGTTGTACTAGACAAGACGTACAACACACGCAGACCCTATAGATAAAGTACCGTGAGGACGCACAAAACATATCAATGGCGAATGTTGAGAAATTTCTTCCAGATCTCTTTACATTTTTCAACGTGCTGAAGAAAATGTTTTTCAGTTAAATACGTGTCATTATTACAACAGCAGTGGAAATGTTGGAATTTCGTCTCCTGCACTGCCTGTACTTACTATTAGTAATGGTATCTAGTTGATTGTGAGTGCCATGGGAAAATCTGCCATTCAATGTGCTTCGCGCCTTGTCAAGCCCTTATAGACATTCTGCAAGCCCCTTGGCCCCGTGTTGGTATTGTAAGGAATACTGTGATTACAACGCGCTGCGCACTGGAACAGCTTTCATGTGAAATAAAATGTGATTTGATCGCCAACCATCTTTGTTCACGGTCCGTAGGATGTAGTCTAACAAAGCAGGTAATAAGCATGGAGGTCGACAGGAATGAACAGTAGCGGCAACTGAACGCGTGATGAGGTGGCCTTCCTCTCGCCCGTGAATGGAGCGCTGTTGCCTCTGGTTACCGCGTCTCTCGGATGGTGCCGGGCATAGAGTTTTGTAGGAAACTCTATGGTGCCGGGTCTCTCAGTTACCGACCGACTGACAAGGAGCAAGGGTTTTGCCACAAAGGGAGAGGGCGGCAGGAGAACATGAGAGAGCTGTCCTTGCCGGACGCTACAACACAGCATTCAAACTGATCCAAAACTTCAGTCGCCACAAAGCTCACCCGCGACAGCGCGTGCGTCTCAATGAGCTGGATGGCGTTTCGACCAAAACCTCCTTGAGTTCGACGAACGCTTCCCGTAACTCGGTTTCGCGGGAGCGTGCACAATTTCCATCGGCGCCTTTGTATCGGCGGTGAGTATCCAGCGGCCAACCACAAAAACAAAGGGCAATGGAGGCCAAAAAATTTCATTAATTTTAGAACAACAGTAAAGTAGTTGTAGCCTACATGCATGTTATTATTTACGCACAAAACGCGCACACCGGTGACTTAGGCTGCTGCTAGCCCAACTCATTCGCAGCACATGAAAGAAGAGCATGGCTATCAGCCAACGAACTATTTTGTTTAGAATAACAGACAGTATCTTGTTTCAATGGCATACCATATGCCGAATGTAAGCAAAGCTTGTAAACAAGCTTAGCATGAAAAAAAAAGACATAGCATGAGGCATCACACCAGATATTGAAGTGAGCAATTTGAAGGGGATGTTGACAGCTCGGGAAGGGTCATTGTGTTCATTAACTGGCCTCCTATATGGTGACTAAGGCTTAAATACAGTGCAGTGATCTAAATATAGCCAGCGCGAAGCGTGAAGGCCACCACCGTAGGCGGTGAATTACCGAATTACTCCCCAGGAGGAGTAAAAGAGACGGAGAGAGGCTGTTTACTGAAAACTCAGAAGTGCAAGCCATGGAGTTCGTAGAGTACAGACGAGGGGTGTAAGTTCACGATGATGATTCCGGTCAGAAATGACGCGAGCCCACATATCAGAAAGTGTCACGAAGATTGGGTGATGCAACGCTACAATAATAGGGATAACTAAATATAAAAAAGAAACCGATAATAAGTGAATTATATACGAGGGCGTAATTTAATAACCAACATTCCTAAAAAGAGAAGAGGCAAAAAGTGAGAGGAAACAAAAAAAGACGAATAACTTCGCGGTCTGATTGTCCTTTCCGCATATATCTTTAACTTTACAATATTTCATAATGGAGACAAACAAAAAGCAAACAGGATCCTTACTTCGCACTGTGCCCGCGCGAATAACGATCTTGGCGCGAGCTTGTGCAACCACAAAGCTTGACAAGCAAACGCGCGGAGGTATACATCTTTATTGCCGGACTTCTTGCGCAGCTTCCACAGCTCTGCGCGCTCAGACTGTGAAACGTAGTATACTGCTGACGTTCATAAAGGCATTTCATGATGACGGCACAAATTATTTTCGAGTTTTTTTTTTTTTTTACTAGACGCGGCCGGACGGCACGACGACTGCAGTGGTGGCGTGACGACGACGACGACGACGGTGTGACAACGATGCAGTGATGGTGACGGGAATGATGACGGCACTGCGACGGTATAGTAGCATTACCATGCAAGACGGCACAATGGCAACACGATCGCGCGAAGACGACCGCGGTAACGGAGACAACGGAGAGATGACCGTGTGATAAATGGTGCTGCGCAGCTGGTGAGTTTCTTCGACGCGGAGTTACCCCGGAGAGGCCAGATACCCTTCCAACCAACCGCTTTAAAAAAGATCTGTGTATACAGCCGAATGACAAACCTGCAAAGGCAGGGCAGACCTTCAGCACATGGTTTGGTCGTGCACCCTCAAACGTAGTCATGTCCAACAGAAAGATCACTCTTCTTTAGAAATCAGGCCTGTGGAGCAGTGTGAGACCGCGCTGCTCAGCTCCGATCCGGCAGAGAAAGTTCCGACTCGCCCGGATAGCTGAAGATGCCGCCGGAGCCCAAGGGCTCCTGACTGCCGCCTAAATGGGGAAGAAGACAGAAGAGGATCTCCTGTGCGTGTGTGTGCGTGTGTGCGTGTGCGTGTGCGTGTGTGTGTGTGTGTGTGTGTATGCGTGTGCGCGTGTGCGTGTGTGTGTGTCACTTTTCTTGCACTTTCGTTTTCCTTGCCCTGCGAAAAGGACGAGCCGGCGCCAATAGTGGTGCTACCGTCTTCTTTTAGTTTCATATGGATTAGCAAACGACGCATCTCGACAAGAAAAGTGCAGCGGGCTGTGACAACGCAGTCGTCCCGCAACCGTCAGCCCATGGCGGCGAAGAAACGCTTCGCCATTGGCCGCAACATCTAAACCTTCAGACGCCGGAAAAAAAGAGAGAGGAGAATAAATGTTTATTGTTAGTCTCAAATGTTCGGGCCTCGAGTCCTTACTCCTCAACACCTTTAAGAATTTCTTAGGAGAACTCGACCAAGGGTTTCCAGAGCAGTGGCTCTGATCCGCTTCGGCATACGTACCCACTCTTCCCACAAACTTTGTTAAAGGGGCGCAGTCAACCCAATGATTGTATTGTCTCTTTATGTGTTAAGTGACTGCGCATTCCCAAAGAGTGTGTATGTTATTGGGGTACATATCTTCCACATTTCGAGCACTTATGTACTTTGCAGTCTCTGAAAAAGATGCAGAGCAGCAGGCTAGGGCAGGCTATAGTTCAGGTCGACCTCTCTGCCTTTCTGTAAATAAATCCTTCCCTCCCTCTGTCACTCTTGAAATATATATTGTAGTTTTACGTTAGGAGTTCACCAGTCTGTGCTTGCCTTATGATTACTGCTTGCGGTATGTTTAGTATATTGGATGGACTTGGGAGGGCGGCACCGAAAGTTGTAGCACATCAGCACGCGCACCTTGACGTTCGGCGATGAACGCGCTCCGCAGCTTCGTTGCGCCGGAGAACATGCCTTTCCATTGGCATTGGCAGTACGGGCGATAGAGCCAAAGAACGCTATTAGCTTTTCAAAATAATTAGCAGTTTAACCTAGTTACGAAACAGTGAAAGTGATAGCATAGTTTTGAGTTGGGTTTCGAGCATCTTGGACGTGGTTCTAACAATACGCGGAGGCTACCTGGTTCGACGCAGCACGCGATACAACTGTTACTGCGCAAGAGAAACAGTGCCCCGATATATCAACCAGGTGCCTCACAATGGTGGTGCGATGGGAAACGCCGGCAGCGGCGCTGCAGCCATCGTACCTCGATGCCGCGTGAGATTAAACCAAGATAATGTAGTCGGCGTTCATCAACGCCCAATGTAAGAAAAGCTTTAGGGAGTGTTATTTTATCTTTGCGCTTACTGTCCGTGCCGCTCAGGCCAACGTATACGCGCATAGCTGCTCATCAGAAATACCATCCTGGTGCGCACAACTCCAATACCAGGAGTGGAAAGTTTTCGTGCTGTTTGGTTGCGCTGTGCACAAACCAAACCTAAATTACACTTTGACTTGTCTTGAGACTTTCATTATTACTCTGTGTATAGTGGGGGTTTTAGTTCGTTAGCAAACAGGCGCTCCATCGAACCAGGACCGCGGTCATGGCGCGGTGCCTCGGCTGAGCGTTAATTTAAGGACAAGTGCCATGGAAGTGACAGATGTCGTTTCGAAGAGCACAGCGAACGGGAGGGGAAAGCAGAACGCTGCCCTGACTTTGCCTCAGAGCCGATTGAGCGGAGCGGGGCACCGGCTCTGGCTTCGCTGTCTCTCCCGCTCAACGCACTGCGTGTCTTAAAAGACTGCTGATGCGCTGTCGATGCTGTGAGACAGCCTGGCGGCGGCGGCGCGAATGGGCCTCGCGGGCCCGCATAATTGTTATAGCCATCACAAAATGGGCCTTCGTGACAGATAGCGACACTAGCTTCGAAATTTATTAGATTCCGCGACATGCGGTGGTCTGCCCAGTTGTGGACGTTCCGCTGAATACGGTCGTGACTATCACGATCTTCATCACCATCACCATCACGGGCTGAATAAATTTTTTCTCTTGTTGAGTAATCTAGGTTTAACTTAATCAATGTCAAAATTATTGCAATTTGGCGCACGTCATTAGGGCGCCAGCAGAAGTTCCATCACGGTAGCAAGTTCGTTGAAGCCTCCGAAAGGATACGCTGCTATAGGTTCGTGTTATTTATGGTTCATTTGTTTAATAAATATGCATGCTCAATCAAAATTTTGATGTCCTTGTGTCCCCCAATATTTCCCCATTTTCCTATTGCCTATATTCCTATTGCTCCTTCTACATCCCTTTAGTTCAAAGGGACACCATGCTGTCAATATATATATATATATATATATATATATATATATATATATATATATATATATATATATATATATATATATTGACAGCATGGTGTCCCTTTGAACTAAAGGGATGTAGAAGGAGCAAATGGGTGTTACCCTCAGTCCAGGGCTTCAGTGGCTTCCGCCATTTGCTAGTTGTGCCTCTCTGCCTTCGCTGGCAACTCGAGTCTCCAACTGCTCCCGTTGAAAGATGTTTCCCGGCAGGGCCTGTTGGTTGATACTGGGGGGGCCGAGATTCGCCGAGATTCGTACTCCCACACGATGTGGGCGATAGTGGGCCTGCCTCCGCACCACGGGCACATGTTGGGGCAGGCCGTGGAAGACATGTCGTGTAGTCGGCGTAGATTTCCATACGTGTCTGTCTGGATTCTTCGCGAACCGTTGGAGTCCCCGCCATCCAGATCCGGATGGGGGAGCGAACACTCCCATCGCTCGCGACGCTGGTTTTCTAGGATGTCACGCGGTCTTGAGTAAGTGAGTGAAGAAACTTTTATTGCAGGTCCGGCGAGGACGCGAACTCGTCGCGCACCTGGCTAGTCCCACGTCGGGACCGGCAGGTCTAGCCCACCGGCCCGGTCGCGGGCACGCCGGACAGCCAGGATTTGCTTTTCTAGAGCGGGGCTACGCAGAAGCGAGTCCCACTCCTCCTTGATGAACTTGGGGTATGTCGACCCGCACTCCCACAACATGTGCGCTAGAGTGGAGGTCTGCCCGCAGGAGGGGCAGGCGTCGTCGCGATACACGTCCGGGTAAGCCTCGTGAAGAACGGATAGACACGGATACGTACTGGTCTGCAGAAGCCTAAGCGAAACAGCTTGCGCCCTATTCAGCTTGGGGTGAGGAGGTGGAAAGACCCTTATAGACATGTAGAAGAATTTAATAATCTCGTTGTGAGTAGCGGGAGCGTCCCTGTGGCCGTAGGGAGGAGGGGAGTCGGTGCTTCTTGCAGAGGGAGCGCGGTCGGTGAGTTCACGCGCAGCCTCGTGAGCAGACTCATTGAGGTTCGGGGGAGCACCCTCGACCGACCCTACGTGAGCTGGAAACCAGTGGATTGAATGATGCGTGAGAGCATATCGACTCGAGCTGCTAAGAAGACGAGCAGCTTGCTTGGCGATGCAACCCTTCTGAAAAGCCCTAACTGCCGTTTTTGGAATCGCTATATATCTCGGACCCACGACCGCGGTCTTTGACTCATGTTATCTCCTGCCACCGGATCCTTGGCGCATCGCCCTATGCGGGTACGTGCCGTGGTCTAGAATCATCATTAATAAAAATCTCTGAGCAACGTACAGTCCTGAAACGCCGACCTGTCTCTCGGAGATGCTCGTCTACGCAGCCCTTGCCTGGTGCCTTCCTGCACTGCGTAAGTTACTCGCTTAAGCTGTCGATACGCTAAGGTAAACTTACAAATCTTGCTTACGCACAGAAATGAGTTGTGCATGCGCAAACAAAGGTGCTTCAGCCAGGCCTAGTTGCCGTATGTCCCGTCCTTGCTGTAATCGGCAAAAGCAAAAGACAACAAGTACTAATAAATCTGATAGCCGAACCTACACTCAGTTAATGTTTCTTTTTATATTCTATCTTTGCGTTTAGTGACCAGTCTCTTAGCACAAACGATATGACTCGATTCCACCACCAATAGTTTGATGCTGCTGCATGGTCGGCAGACATGTGAGTTTCGCTGCGATGCAGTTGCTGTGGGACCAGTAACTACAATACGGTATTGACTTCATGGATATTCACTCACCTTAATCGGAAAATTAAACATGAACATCGGGCTTAAGTAAGCATCACTTAATTGCGTCTGCCAATTATTTCAATCAAGCGTCGAAAGTCACGCTTTTGGAAAAAACAATATAAATAATTGCTTTGTTCTCGCTCGCCTCTCCTAAATGGTACAAACGAGAACTCGATGTCTGATAATGAAAGAAACGCTTGTGTCTTAGCTCTGCGAATACTTCTTTGTCCAGTGGCAGTGCCTCATCGCTGTGACGACGCCGTTCCGTGCACAACTGTAAGTAGTTGACGATATGAATGTTTCATATGTTTGGCCACAGGGAAAGCAGCTGTCGCGGAATGGTTCATTCGCACTGGCGACAGCCAGTTATGATGTCATTCAGTCCTGTTTCGTTTTCCACCAACCCTGGCTGTAGCGCTTGCCAAGTGTGATTACTGAGCACTGTATAAAACACCCCAAGAGAGCTTCCAAGACTCCACAAATTTTCCAAGACATGCACAGTCTTCAGAGGAATTCGTTCATAACCCGTGTTCACTGGATGCAGGGACGTCGTACGAACGAGCACAATGAGCTAGCTGACAGAAACGCGCACTATGTTTACACATCATGGGGTGTATTCTGCAAGAGTCCACATAGTGGACTGTCTATTTCGGCCGCTGCTCATTGGATGCAGCTGTACGAGAGAGGAGGAGATGAGCGGCCCGAGCCAATCAGCAGCGGCTGAAACGGACCGTTAACTAGGTGGACTCTTACAGAATACCCCCCCCCCCCCCCCCCAAGAAATCCTACCTGATAACGCCCTCCCTGTCCCCTCCCCCTTCAGAACCGGGCGCTATCCACTTATCCCAAAAAATTACTTCTCTGTCGGGACACACACGCGGCTCCACAGGGAGGACACGTAACACGCCTTCCGTGTGTCGGCTCCATTCCCCGTTACCTTGATCGGGTGGAGGAAGTCCCTCTTTTAGAGAATACGGTCAGCGCCGACCCTTACGTTTTGCGTCGGGGCAACGGCCTGGTGTGCAACAATTGAAGAGCGCGTTAGTTACCCAAAATGTGCTGCTCCGGCGTTATACACCGGGCGATCGCCACCTGTTGTGGTTGTGTTCTAGTAGATAGTGGATAGTAAGAGAAGCAAAGTGCTACCAACGACATAAGCTGGCACTCATGGGTGTCTGCTAATGGGCAATAACTTGCTGCAAATTTACATGACGAGGATTTCGATGCCTTAGTTCGAACGCACACCTATATGGCGCAGGGGAAACTGCTCGAAAAGATATGAGCGCAGGCGGAGAGAACATGACTCACTCTCTCATCTTCTAATTTGTTTTTTACGAGCAACGTCTTCATGCTTACGTTTCTGCAACACGCTTGCAGAAAAGACGTCACGACGTCGCGAATTTCGAGGCCAACATTGGTGTCAAATTTAAATATCTTGCGTGCTTCTCACCATTCAGACTTGCCAAGTGTCACTTATTAAAGGGCGTAGCTTTATTTGGATCTTTCCTCCACATTTATGGCGTACTTAGATTTCTGGGCACTTATGTGACCTCGAGGATGAAGTTCAAACATGCTAAATGCATCTATATTTCTTTAGAAGAATCTTATGAGGTCTGGTATGGTACGTATAGTATGGTATGGTACGTTTCGGTGGCGGAAGCATTTATTGAGACTCTTCCATACATATATTTCTTCTTACTTAACAATATATATATATATATATATATATATATATATATATATATCGTGCCTGAGTTCGCCCGCCCAACGAGTCCCGTGACTTCTATCTTCATCGTTCGCTAGAAGATGCGCGAGCCCACTTTTCAAAAGGATTAACAGTGTAGAGGATAGCGCTATACTTGGTGTTCCGTGATGCAACTTAGTTGTAGGTTAGCGCTCACGCATGTCGTTTTCCTTCTGTCTCGTTCTTTGTTTCCGCACTACCAAGTTGCGTCATTTCACAAGGAAATTTTTGCGCGACGCCCCAAGCGTCTCCAAACGCCGGCTTGCACGTGGAAAGTCCATAGTGTGTTTTATTCTGTCTTTTTTAAGGATGCGTCGGGTTTATTTCTGTGCTTCTGCTACAGATGTGTATCCGCCAGCGGAGAAGCCCAATGCTCTAAACCTTGTAAGGTCGAGCGTGCGCATGGCCGAAACAGGCGAAATAAAAACGCATTTTACGAATTTCTCTCGTGCAAGCTGGCGCTTGGAGGCGCTTGAAGCGTTAGCTGGGTCGCTTTGCAAGAATTTTCTTACGAAAACTGCAGCACGGCGCCGCATCTGCAAGCTGGCGATGAAGACAGAGGAGCTTCGGGACGCGCTCGTCGCCGAATTCACTGCGTTCGTCGCCGAATTTACTGCGTTCGTCGCCGAATTCGCCGCGCGTGTCGTATGGTGAATTCGACAAATTGCTCCGGTGCGCAGCCCGGATGCGCCGTTTCAATCAATTACGGTCACACCAAGGTACCCCGATTCGGCCCGGTGTGCGTCGGTGCGATTTGCCGAACTCACTATTATTGTACTGGCGCGTTAGGGCGCGTTTTTTATTTTTCTTGCAAGGTGAACCACGTGGTGCGTTGCGATTCAAACCGCCTTCTCTGCAAGGTTCACCATGGTGACCGACGGATGCGTTCGTCACTGAAATCGGCAAGGGGTCTCTCGTCGTAACGCGCCATTTCGCCCTCGCTGGCTCATGAAAGTTTCGCGTGCAATTACTGCCGCAGTGCGGGCACATATGGGTACTTGTTCCTATTCTACTTGCACGAACCATGTGGTAGAGTTTCAACTTCCACAATGACAAGAACGTTTATTGAGAAAGGATGGTGTTTTGGCCAGCTGATCGGAGGGAATAGAGGAACGCGGGTGCATCGGGTATTTCGTCGTCTTCGCAACAAAATTTTGCACTCCGCGTCTCTGTATCGACGCCCTAAACCTCCACAAGGATGGATAGGTGGGCCATTTGGTAATTCCTAACAAAATAACTTCGAGCGCTAAACACTCACAGGACGTAAAGAAAGGAAGACGGCGTGTGGTGTGTGTTTCTTTTTCCACGTCCTGCGTGCTTTTAGCACTCGAAGTTTTTATTATATTACTCTAAACCTTTGTTCGTGAGCCGCGCATGTGTTTTTGATAGCGTTACAGCACGGCGGAATGCAGTGGCCGCGGCGCCTACGGCGGAAATGTCCCTCGAGCATACGCATAATCGTCATCGTAATGAAGCCGAGGTTATGCCGCGCAAATTGCGCGTATTACGCGAAAACTCGTTTGCGTTGAGCCAGCACCATTAGGATAATCGTACCCGCGCTTGACAGATCAACGAACGCGATAGTAACCGAATCATAAACTGCGGGAATCCGCGCGCGCAGTTCGTCGAAGCTTGAAAAGGCTGCAGCCTCAGACGCGGAGAAAGTTACGGCATTGAGGATTGCGCGGCGCGTATTTTTCACGCACTTTAGGAGCCTTGAGAGAGAGAGAGGGAGAGAGAGAGAGAGAGAGAGAGAGAGAGATCGTGAAGAGGAAAAGGCGCTATTTCCTGCAACGCTTTATAGGAAGCACAACTACGCGCCTTGAAAGCCGTGATACTCACGCCGAAGAAAGTACACATGCCTGTGAAGGTCCACCTGTCCTGCTCTACACGCCACCACGGAGAAGGCACATGGACAAGCCACAACAGACAGTTTATTCCAAGGATTTGCGTACCTTGCCTTTGCGCATATACTCTGAAAACTTTAATAAATTGAAAGAAGGGAGCTGTGATTGAAAAACTATTCATCATTGCTGCAATATTCCGCACGCTGGATTAGCGTGGACAAACTATTTTAGGCTGAAGCAACAATGAAAGTTGGAGCAACACTGATGGTCCCACGCGGGCGCCATGCAGCTTGCTTTATTCGAAGCGCGTTCGGAATTACCAGTAGGCGTTGCTGGCTGAACTCTCGTGTCAAATGCGCGTTCATTGTGTAGTTGCAATGTTTCAAAACTGCGCAGTGGTTTATGAGATTATGAGGCGCGTCTGATGCAGTGGACGTCTCCGCAATAATTTTGACTTCCTGCCGGAGCTCTTTTCATTGGGATAGAAATTGTACAGATAGTCCAGACGAATTTTCGGCGTCGCTGTAGCTATCATGCATATGTATGCAACTTTTGAACGAGGACCGCCTGCGCATCGCCACAGTGCCTTCTGGGGGAGGTGAGGAGGGTATTCTGTAAGAGTCTACCTAGTGGTGATGTCCATTTTGTCTGCTGCTGATGTGCGGATTGGCTGTGACGCCTCGCTGCTGCGGACGCGCAGCTGAGCACAGCCAATCAGAACTTCAAAAGCAGACGAAATGGACATGTCCACTAGGTGGACTCTTACAGAACACGTTACGTTCTTGCGCTTTAACCCCCGGCGAAGAGGCATAGCAAAAGGTGCTGCGTGTGCCTTTTTACTTCCGCAGCGCAGTCCAGAGAGGACGCGTTTGGCAAAAGTTTATCTCAACAAGAGACGATACGAACACTGAGCCACAAACACGGCCCAATTCCACCAGGATGACAACATATACAAAGTACGAAGCATTGTACACATGGCAGGTTATCAAAGAAGTGTCCGAGTCCGCACTCACTAACGCATTACCACATAGACCCACGGAAACGCGTAGTTACACATGAAGTAATTGTCACATTAAACGAAATGATTTTCAATATGCACAGAATGGTTATTTTCAATGATCAAGGGACTACTCGCTCTCATTGGTGGAAAACGTTCGCGCTACATATTTGTGCTGCCCATGCAAGGTAAATGCTGCACCATACATCTGCCATTGTTGCTCAAATCTGGTCTTACATACTTGACCGAATTCTTCAGCATTGCAGAGAATTGCCGCTTTCAAAACAGAAGAGATAAAACATTTCATTCACAGCGCCCGCCTTTTATCCTAAACCTTTTCTGACTATTAGAGAGAGTGAAACAACATTAGTGTTCACAGTCTTAAAGCGACGCCATTTCTCGGGCGCCGCTCTTTTCGGGCAGTTCAGTGGCGCCTGTGAGAAGCTATCCCCGGTCCTACTTGCGAAGCGTTAAAGGTTTTTTTTAAGGCTGCCGTAAATTCTGGCACACTCGCGCGTGCACGTACATTCGCACATTGCTATAGTTAGACCATGCACCGTCCGAGGAGTTCGTGATCAACTCTAACTCTTGCTATCTCTGTCATGCTGGGTCTTCCGTGCAAAACTGCCATTCTTTTTTTTTTCTAGGGTCGTCTCAACATTGTAATTTTGCGATAGCATTTCTATTTATACCTTCGGGGCGCGTTCGTGTCGCCGCACTGTCATCGTTGGCAGTGCTGTCTTCGTGCTTTCACGGGCGCAAAGTTTTAACGCGAAGCGTTATCCGGCTACTCACACTGGGGTCCGAAGATGTCCTTTTTTTTCGGTCAGCCTCAAAAGGACCACTAGAAGTGTGTCCGGAGTCGCTAAAAACGTACTTAATACATAAAATATGCGTCATGAGGAATGCATTAGAGAAGTTTCACCTTCCCAAGTGGCCCGCGTTAACTTTCAAGAACGAAATAAAAATTTAGTTAACGCGAAAAATTGGCTTTAGGTGAGGAGCGTGTGGCGTGGGAGTCAGTTATCGGCTAAAAGGTATGCGCTCTTCGTAACCCTGGTGTGCGAAAAACACATTTTGTGGCGATTCGGGGTCGCAGGGTCACCTAGAGGGAGCCTGTGCCCTCTTATCGTCAAGCTCTCATTACAGCGCGAGTTTCGAAACGCAGCAGGTGGTTGTGCGACGCACTCAAGTTTCTCTCAGATGTACAAGCGGTGTTGGTGTGTCGCACGTCTACGTTCGACTAAAGAGTATGGGGTTGTCTGAATATATGAAACTATCGAATAACTAATCGAATAGCTAGTGTTTCGTTCTTCGAATCGAATAGTCGCTATTCATAAGTGTGAATATTTTTTTCAAATACTTTTCGAAGTATTCAAAACGTCAAATGCGCCCGATGAAATACAAAAACTGGAGCAGGTGAATTTTGACTTCCACCCCCGCCATGGATACGCATGACTAACGCCTTTATCTTGGGGGTAAGTCACTTTGTGTGCACACTCTGGGCGAGCCGAGATGGCTGGTCGCTTCGTATGCGCTGTCCTTCCGCGAGGCCTAGTGTTGGAGGGCACGTAATCTCAAGTGGTCCTACGGGCGTTAGAACGAGAGCCAGTCCGAAGCAATAACATGCTAGCGCATATGAATGATAGCGTTGTAACCGCTAGCGTTCACTGTCATCGAGTGAAATCTGTTCGTGTTTTTCAATGCACGCGTGACACCGGGCTTGTTAATTTAGTTAGTCAGCGAATGCTTACTGTGCAAATTCACACGACCGCTTGAAACTACGAAGTTTACTTCGTGTGGCTGTTTACAACCTTGCATTACTATTAATTTTATTTACTTTATTTTATTTATACATACTGCAGCCCCTTTATGGGGCTATTGCAGGAGTGGGTTAGGCAAAAATAGGTCATACAAAAAACGTAAACAATCACATATTAAATATTCACAAGAATAAGGCAGATGACACAAGTGAAACTCAAAATAACAGCAACACTAAGAGTCAGTACACAAACGAGAATGAGTCAATACACTGTAACAACAAGAAAATACATAAAATCAGGTGTGGTTAACTTTTAACAGGAAATCGTTTAATGGCAGTGACCTAATTGTTCCGGGAATTAAATTCCAGAATTCAATAGTACCTGGGAAAAAGCTCTATTTAAATTTATTAGATCGAGCAAAGTAAGGCCTAATATTAAGGTTACGGTGACTCCTACTTGACCGAGGAATGTCTGAAGGAATATATATGGGATGTGAGACACGATAAGAAAAATTGACGATGCCATGCAGAAACTTCAATGACTCAATGTGACGGCGTATGGATAAAGGGGTTAGGTTCAAAGAAGATAAGGCACGAGAGGGTGAAAAATAGTGATCCTAGAGACGATATATGAACCGAATAGATTTTCGTTGTATGCTCTCAATGGAGATAATGTCGCACTGCTTATGGTTCCAGACAGGAGAAGCATAATATAGGATTGGGCGAATTAAAGTTTTATACATTAGTAACTTAGTTTCCTTTGGAGAATTGTTAAAATTGCGCCTCAAATACCCGAGCTTACGGAGTGCTTTAGTGCAAATGAAATTAATGTGTTTTGACCAGGACATGTTAGTGGTAAATATGACGCCAAGATACTTGTATTCTGAGACCCTGTGCAAGGATAAGTCATTGAAAGTGTAATTGGTCAATGAAGGAGAGGCACTATTAGAAAATGACATTATCACAGTTTTAGTAAAATTTGTTTTCATTTGCCAAGTGTTGCACCAGGTAGAGCAAACCTGTGACTTTCCTTTCTTTCTTTATTTTTACTGTCGTAATGGAAGTGCCACAGGGGTTTTAATTGTATATCTGAGACACGAGCTCGGTTCGGGCTGATGTCATCATGTCTCAAATGTAGGTGAGTTGCGTAGCCTCGTCCGCTACTTCTCCTTTCTGGATACGCGTAGGTTCATACGTAGATCTCACATTGTCTGGACGTTGCGACGGAGCCCATCGTCTAGCAGACTCTACCGCACCCCCGTGTCCCACACTTAAGCTTCGTACGTCTCGAGGTACAGAGTCTTAACTTCACCTTCTTCCCTCCTTCCTGAACAATGAAATCATGTACGTAACTGTAGACATAGAGAAATATTAGTCGTTTAGAGACAGACACAAGAGAGACAAAGGTTGGCAAAATAAACATAATTCACTCAGACCCACTAACAAATTACCTTTTGAACTTAGAACTCGCTCGGACTTGAACTCGTTCTGCTCAGTCCAGTCTCACTCGGACTCAGACTCCCCGAAATTCTACTCAGCCTGTCCTCGCTTGTACTGAGACTTGACAAAAGTCTACTCAGCCGGGCTCACTCACGCTAATATGATCTTGAATTGTAGCGCGAAGTGACACAGACAGAGACTATGAGCAGACAGGACGTCTCTGTCTGTGTCACTTCGCGCTACAATTCAAGATCATGCTACCGTACCGACTCGCCCAACTTTCTATCCTTTTGCTCACTCAGGTTAACGGGTCGGTGTGAGTCTGAGTCGGTCTGAATATACGGGGAAGGCGGGTAGATGGAAATTCCAAGACGATGAACGAAACGAGAACAAGGTGAAAGCCGCAGCCAACGTTTCGACAAGTGGACTTGTCTTGAAAAGCACAAGTCCGCTTGTCGAAACGTTGGCTCCGGCTTTCACCTTGTTCTCGTTTTGTTCGTCGGGAGTGAGCGTGAGTGATTCGACTCATTAGTCACTTTACCGACCTACGACTATAGGCATTTGTGAGCTGCATGACGTCCGCTCGCCCTCTAGCTTGTCATGAGCCTTCCGCGCCATATAAGTAGGGACCACGGCCCAGATAGCGTAAAACTGTTCCAATCTGAGTTTATTCAATATCCGCCACTAGTTCTCCGTGACTGAACATCTTGGGAGAGTTACTACCACGTCAGAAGAAAAATAAATCACATGAATAGGATGAGATTTTTTCATAAGTTTGCTACGCATATGAACCGAATTTTGACACTAGTTTACGAAGCAGGCGGGAAACTGCAGCTGAACATAGAGAATGCATTGACTCCTTTATTTCTATTTCTGTTTGCTATTCCTCGTGAGCCATTTTTATTCTTTAAATGTTTTGCGCAGGACGCCGACTGCAACAACCAGACAAGATGCGTCGCGCATCGTAACTACGCTACAAATTCGATCTGCGAGACTCACAAGTACTGTAAGTATTGTAGAAGTACTGCGACGTATTTTTATTTACTCCTAGCACCTTGGCCAAGGAATGTCATAAGTACAACTGCTGGTTGCTCATATGGGACCAAACTCACAAAGCTTCTCGTTCGTAATAGTTTTTTGCCGTCGGTAGAACGACTCAGGTAAATAATATACCCAACATTACGATTGGCTGTCAACCGTTTATGTGTGCAGTTCTAGCGTAAGAACATTTTCGGTCATGTAGGCCCTGCTGTTTATCCGCAGATGAAGAGAAAAGCTGTTTCACTTAGGAATTATTCGAAAATTATGGGGGAAAAAATCAAGACACTCCGACGACAAATTGTCGAAAGCGCGACATGGATTCAACGAATAGTGCCTTCCTTGCTACCTTGCTGTAACTACTGATATTTTATGCCTGTAAGATTTGCATTTATGCTCTATATCCACTTTTCTACGATTGGACATCAAGTCTGTGCTATACGGTATCTGTGAGAGTTACGTATTATAACCTACGTCCAGTTTGCTCTGAGTATACACCAAGTTTGTGGTGTGCAATGTCCAACATAAGGAGCAATATGAGTCCCGTTAAATGGATGCCCACTTTCTATGACTCGCGAGCAAAAATACCGGTTCCTGTTCGCTAAGCATATGCAAAGAGGCGTTTAAGGCATTGAAGGTGCTGATCGCAGAGGCAATGAGACTTTCTAAATATTGAGAAGCTAAAAAATCTAAATAGATATTTCAGTGCAGTGAGGGCCCTAGAGGGTATTAGACAGGCACATTGAAAATACATGACCTACAAAATCTGGTCTAACAGAATTTGCGTGTGCATCCTTCAGTTGAACTTTTAGAATATCTTGCATTAAGTTCTGCTCATCACTCTGAATCCGCACTATGCATATTGTGAGCACACATTCCCGTAATAATGCGAAATCACTACTCCGTACATCCACAAGGACAGTTTGAAATGCCCAGAAGCATTCGGAGTAACATGAAACGTGGCACGAACACCGTAAAGGGGAACGGGGGAGAAGGGCGGCGAAAGCGTAGCAGGATTTCCTTGCAGAAAATGCAAGCGCCTCCTAATAAACAGCATGATTCGGCACGCCGAATTTGGCCTTGAACATGAGCTCACCTACACGGATGGTAAAATGGTATTAGCTCAGTTTTGTTTTCTCTTTTTTTTTACGCTTACGACTTGGTTGAGCAAGTCGGTAACGTTAAGTGGTCGTCTCCAGTGAGCATGCTACGCAAGCTGTCTACGTACACCGTCTGGGTATATTGGTGTATATTGCTCTTAACTTCAACCCACGCTTGAATTAGAAAGCACTACCTCATACAGAAATGGAATTACTAGCCTGTTTCTAGCGGTGAGAAGGTAAGAATTTTGCAAGAAATGTGTTCAGGTGTCGCACGTCGTCTAGCCCATGGGGGTGGTGTCACGGGAATGAAGAATATGTGAACGTTTGCTCGGATTTCTACGATGTTTCCTCGTTCTAATCACTCGATACCATACTTTTACGATTCATCTCTCCTTCATAAAATTATAAACCTCTAATACCCCAACGGCCAATTAAATTAATAAACAAATTGAGTTCAGAATCTGTGAGACATTCTTTACGTTCATTTTCTGCTTCACGTTATTATTATTATTATTAAGTTTGTTTTTATGTCTTCTTGTTTACTTACTATAATGTACTACGCGTTAGTCTATTTCATTTATAATCTGCTTCTTTCGTATTTTAATTCCTATTTTTGTTATCATGATACCACCTAGTTCTTGGCCTTCCAAAACAGGGAGATTGCGTCATTCTTGAAAGAATGTCACCGTCAACATCAGAACAAAGTGAATAACTTTTTTCCAGCTCCAGGCGTCTGCTCGGTCTCGCGACTTGTCTTGACTGCTGCTACAATGTCTGTGCGCGGACTAGTTAATCGCAGCAGTTGTAAACATATATTATCGGGTACCAATGTGAATACTATCTGCGGCAGTATGAGACAGCAATAGTGGCTCAAGCTAGGGGGCAGGAATCTGAAACGGTGCGAAGTAGGAGTCTTCGTTCTAGATGTGGGTAAACAGGTAATGACCATGGCATGCTCCTGCCCTGGGCTCGGTTATGTTAACCTTTGCTCGTTTTTTTTTTTGCGTTCGGAGGTTGAGCACCAGAATGATCGAATGGTGCCATCACACAGCTTTATTCTTTTTTTTTTCAGGCGTTGGTGTGACGGACACGTCTTGTTCTGTAAGTTGTTCGTTTCGCGCAAACGATAGTGAATGCACGGAAGACAACTAGTCGTACGCGAGACAGATACCACGCGAGACTTCCCGGAATACAAATTTCCATAATCTAGAAGTATGTCGAATAATACCATAGGTTATTTATTTATTTATTTATTTGTTTATTTATTTATTTATTTATTTATTTATTTATCGCAGCGTGCGCGTTAATACCAAATGACCGACAGGGCAGCGAAGACCCTGCTTTGCAAGAAGATGCTTCCACTAGACGCAACGTACACCTCTAGAGGCTCTGGTAAAGCGCGTCCGTTCTTCTGCATGTGAAGTCGGCTGCTTTGACAAATGTGAATCACTGCTACGGTAAGGGGTTGGGAAGGTCGCACATCTGGAAAGTTGTGCTATCAAAGCATTTCTGCTAGCAGGCATGATTTGCTACTTCTAGGCTTCAATTTGGCGATTACATGTAGCCCGTAAATGGGCAATTGAAGTTTTCATTACCGCGTTTTCGGTAAATAGCCGAACTTAAGTCGAATGTTTTTTTTTTCTAGCTGCTAATGTCCGCTTTGCCACGTCGCCTAGCTGAAAGAATGGCGGGTACCTAGATATGATGGTCTCTTTTTTAAATGAAGTGGTCCGCATTATCTATACGCTTGGTATATGCAAATACAGGACGACTTCTGAGGGCGGGCAGGGCGGGCCCATGGAAACATTTATAGCCGTGGAGACTGAACATGTCATGGCAACAACGTTAACCTTCACGTCGTTTACTACACACACGCGTTTTGTAGTAGCACATTCGCTCGGCTTGGATGACCATGGCTTCCGAGTTATCCGGGTTCCGCTCGTTCTCGGGCGCCACTGAACACGCCAGGTGATTTATGCGATGAGAATGCCCTTTAATTCGGCTGCCTTCCGGCAGACGTTGCAAGTTCCTTATCTCGGATTTCAGACTTGATAATAGTATAGCATTCCTACTAAGCTGTTGTATACTAGCTCCTGTCGAGTAGGGACGATACATCCCACTCAATAGGGTTGAAGTGCGTTTCTGAATACGGTGTGTCAAGGCACAACCAGATGCATAAAGAAAACATGGCATGTGAATACCCATCGTCATAACTTCAACTAAGAACGGTATGAGTGCTTGTTGTATCAATGGTAACACCATTAAATGCACATCGGATCATGCTGATACTGAATCTCTGGGTCTTGTTCATCGGGAACAGTAATTTACCCGTTTTGGTGGCTTATGGAATATGGCTTTGCGCTACTATAGGCTCGAGGTCGGTGTTTGAAATCCTGGCCGCGCAGCCGCATTTCGATGGGGGCAAAATGCTAAACAGCCCGTGTACCATGCATCGGATGCCCGTTAAAGAACTCCAGCTGGTCAAAATTGATACGGAGTCCACCAATACGACGTGCCCCGTATTAAGAACGTGCTTTTTTTTTATTGGCACCCAAAATCTTAGAGTATTTCATGAGAGTAATCTTTTTCTGTTTAATTAAGCGACTGCTTTCATAGTATGATGACGTACCTTGCCATTTTCTGTTGTAGTTAGTGCTGTTTTTTCTCGAGAAACGGCTTAAGCAAATTAAGATCCCCACAAAATAAAAGAGAGAGGGTGTCTGTGTGAGGATGCTCCTTTTCCCACTTCAAATAACGCGAAGCATTCTGCAGAGTACTGCAAAGATTGTGAACAGCTTTACCGGTTCCCCACAAAAAAGTCAGTGATTTACGCCTATCCAGGATATTCATAATTACGATAAGTGAAGGCGCTGGCTCATACAGTAGAAGGAAGCCACCTTAAAGTCACGTTCAGTGCTCCGCAATGCAAGTTTTCAGCTACATTCTACTTTTCTTCTAGCACTGCCCCTTTCTCTGTGTGTATTCCTTACAGGCCATGTTATACAGTGAAGCCTCAAACGCGTAACGTTCAGTGTTGCGAAATGAGCGAGCTTTTCGTCATGTGTATCCCCTGAATAATAGTAGTAGTAATAATAATAATAATAAGAAGAAGACGAAGAAAAAGGTAACATCTATGCGCAGTATTTCCGGCCCTCTTTATTACGAGAAGATCGGAAATGAATCAGTGAGGACTAATATTTGTTGTGCAACACACGTCGCACTTTCAGTGTCATGGCAAGTACAAGTGCCGGTTGACGGACTGCCAGGAAACTCCGTACGAGTGTAAGTTTCAGGAACTGTGACTTCCGATAAAATCTTTTTCCCGGCAAGCGCACTCACTCGGCTATGAAAAAAAAATTTTCCCCTTGGGGGTAAATGCGCGTGAAAACACCTTTACCACAAGTTGCTTCCGTAGATGTGGAACAAATTCGTGAAGACAACGCACTAGGCACTAAAGAGAATTCTTCGTCGGCGTAACATTCGATGCCAGAGCCATCATAAACTGGGATATTCACACTGATTACGCATTTGAATAATGTCAGTTAATTTGTGTTGTAATTGTGCACATCCGGACATATAAGTTACGAACTGCGGAAGAGAAGCGAGTGATGGATAATGACACGTTCAATACAAATTCAAATTTAAATTTAGATTTGTTCAAAAAATATACATCGTAAATACAGATACAGGAATGTACAGAAGGAGACTCCAAGGTAGATCACCTTGAGCTGGACCTCTTGTGCAAATAAGATACAGAAAGCAAAAAGCCTTGACAACGAAACGGACAATGCAATATAATGAGGAAAGTTACGGAAACGATAAATCAAGATGTGGTTAATTGTAACTAGATGAAAATATTTTCAATCTATTGCTTTCAATTCTGGAGTTAAAGCGTTCCGCAGCGAAATTACGTAAAAAGGCAGAGTCTACCTGCCGTAATTGCTATAAATTCTAGGTAAAAGCAAGTTGTGGTAGGATGCAAGGTATGTAGAGACGTATATTAGAAACGAATATTGCAATCCATGTGTTTTGCAAGTATGCCTAAAATAGGCTAGATACAGTATTTAGGCACGAAATAATGTACGGACTAAGAGTATACACAGAAAAGCACACACTCGCGACCGATGTAATTTTCCGACGCTTAAATACATTGAATTCTGGATACATGCGCACAGACAATCGGAGACATGCGCACAGCAGTACAGCGGATGACTTAACACATTGACTCAGCAGATTAGCATCAAAATTGCCTTTTCCTATCCCCAAGAAAAAGAAATTAGTTCGCATAAAGCGGCGACGAAGGAAAGCAGATGCACCTGTCACTAAATTTTATTATAGAAAACGCCTCCACCACTTAACGTTCCACGTTATCCCTGCTTTAGCGCAGTATATCTGCTTCGCGTGTCAGTGATTCTTAGTGTTTCACAATACTGTTGGAGACACATTGGCATCTAGCGTAATAAGAAGCATTCCTAGCGCACTACCCCAAAATTCACGGAAGGCGAATACATTGCGCTCACCTGGGACTCACAATTTTCAACATATTCGTCCCCATGGTAATGTCATTGGTTTTCCACGTAGTTTTCTGCAACATTGTGTCGCGATGACTGTCGAAATACGACATGTGAGATGCCAATTCATCCTTCCGCAAGTTTGTAGTGGGGGCGATCACTTTCGGAGACTCACTTTCGCCAGATTTCGCTAAAATCGGCGCCAGACGTGACCGTGTTGCACCCTTGAAACATTTGCACCCTTTCAGGTGTACATTTGCCCCACAACGATCATCATCATCTGCCTTGCTTGCGTTTCCTTTCTTGAAAACGCTGCGCTCGCTACTTTTCTGTCTAAAATGCTGTGTCAAGCTGATAACGTGCAAGCCGTTTGCGACTTGGAAGTACCGGGTTCACAGCGTTAACGAAAGAAAATACGGGCAAGACAGATGGCAGTTATCGTTGTAGGACGAGATAAGCCCCAAGGTGTGCATATGTTTTTGAGTATGTATATCTGAACGACAGCGTTTGTGGCGCTGTGCCTTTGCAGTGCCAACAACGTTGTCGGCCGTGTACTTGGACGCGTTGCGTGCTGCATCTTGCCAAATCTCGCGAAAGTTAGACCAGGCATTTAAGGACCCTGGTAACGCTATTGCCGAAAGTGATCGCCCGAGAATGCAGTCCCTGGTCTTAAGTCTTTCCGAAGTACGACTTAATGGCACGTCGCGTTAGAGAGCGCATCTGCGTTTCTCTCTTTGCTGAGCAAGAGTGCACAACCAGCGTGTTAAAGTCTCGAGCATTTCTGAAAGCCCTGACAAGCACTGCGGAAGCCTGTAATCCTGATTCTAATTTGTGCTTAGTGGTACAGTGCTTCCAACAGTTATAGCCTGTGCCGCTGAACATTCACCAAGGCTTTTGCTTTGACGCAGGCTTGATCCTCGAAAACCAGGAGACGAGGTGCGGCGGGGCAAAGGTAATGTGTATACGGGAGCTGTGGCTATATGGAAGGTCTTAGCACGTACCATCATTACCATCGCGCTAATCTTGTTACGCATTCCAGCAAGCAGCCAGAAACCCATAAGAGACAACGCGCCACGCATGCGTGATAAGCGCCCAGCAGAAGCATGAGCAGTATAGGGCGCCGTAATTGATAGCTGCACATATGCAGCGTTATTTATGGCTCCGACAGCTGATACTGCCGAACTTGAGTGAGCAGGAACAGAGAGGTTCCCGTTAAGTCGAACTTGAAGAAACCCTGAAAATATGCTCGCGTTAGTAGTTCTCCCTATAGCTTCAGATCTTATTCTATGCGCAGCGCTGAAAGTCTGCTTTTCATGGTACGTCGAAATATACGCGGCGTAAAAATAAACAAAGCAGCATTAAAATCAAAATGAAGACATTAAAATACACTTAGTTAACTTGCGCCATACAAAATTTTGCCTCGTATATCCTCGCGTAAGTAGCTGTGTAATTGCGTCCTTGCGACGGTGTGCAAATCTGCGTGCTGTCACAATGGCTGGCACTTCATCTAGCTTGCCCGAAAGCTTTTCGGTGCCCTTGTGGTGCTGAACAAAAAGTGCACCGAGGAACCCAGGGCTATTTCAGTTGCGTTATCGGGGAAACTTGTTCTTGTGGCTTCTGGCCAGCGTCCTAACCTAGCTGCAAGCCTACAAGCATACACCCAAGACCTTTGAAACTTCTGTCTCTTTATATATACGCATGTGTTAATGCGCCAAGTAGACCGCGGCCGTGTCTAACAGTGCTTTTTTTTTTTTTTTTGCTTCTCCGAAACAGATGCTGAATCGACGCAGCTTTCACGTGTAACCGGTTTCGTGTTTGCCCAGATTAATGATCCTAGATATTTTCGCCAAAAGCAAAAAAAAAAAAAAAATGACTAGGGACTTTATTAGCCGAGACGCGGGAGAGAACAGCGGGGAGAAAGTAACTCAAATTTAACACTCAGCGGTGTGTTTTGTCTTCTGTAAGTAAGCCGTTTAAGTTTTCTCTTCCCCAGCTCAAACTAACGGGGATGAAGATGTGATTATGTTTTTTTCAGGAGTCATCTCGCTTGTGCCTCTTATTGCCTCCGTAGCTTTCACTTTCATTGCCACGGAAAGTCGTCCACGAGTATAGACCTATATCTATACCCTTCTTTGGGTGCTCTCAAACGCAGACGGTTTTCCTTCGGTGACATCTCGTTCGCCACCGAGGGCCTACAGCCCACTAGCGCCGCTGCCGGCATTCATCGGCACACTAGCGTGGTGACAAGCCTGGTATCTCTGCCAGGGCGCTATTTCTTGCAGCGCAGAAGCAGTCGTCCCGCGTGCTGAGCCATGTCAGGTCACCTCCGTGCATACGCTTAGAACACGGCGCGAAAAAGCTCCAGCACAACGTTTCACATACCTATCGCTTTCAATGCCTCGCCTTAGGGCGAAAGTGCAAATTTTTTTGTTTGCACTGGGTAGAACGCTGTAAAAAATAAGCACGAACACTAAAACCAACCGCGCACTTCGACGTTCAATCGCTTGTTGAGCCACCAAGTTTGGTTTCAACTGCGTTGCGTATGCGGGAACCCTCCTGTGTTTCCTTCTTCCACGCATTTTTCAATGTCCGTGCCTCTAGAGTTAATGTATTTGGCTGCCTAGGACTCATATTCTGTATGCTCCCTGCGAGAGCCCATATTACGGTATTACTGTATATGGCTCCCTGCAAGCCATATACTGTACATGGCTCGAATTATGGGAACTACACGGATTTGCCTAAACTTCGTCCGTTTGGCTGTAGTCGTCTCTTCGACTTTGTAAATTCGGCATTTTCAACAAAGTACTCGATGATGAATAATTAAACAAACATTATTAAATATCATTGACCCCTGGCACAGAAGCCCGACATTGAAACCATTGCGCCACGAACGCATTTTCTTTTCTTTGCTGTAATGTCACGGACGCATGCATCGACAAGCGGCCATAGAACGTCCTTATAAATTTCTCAAGATCAAGCCAGCGACTTGAGTCCCTTGGCGCGTTTCAATTTGGACTCCTCGACAGGTTGGGGCGCTATTCACAGCGACTGTGCGTGTTCGCAGAGTATTCCACAGAAGCGGAATAGAAAAGCCGCAAAATAAGTAAACTTTTGCACTCAGTGGTGTGCTTTGTCTTTTTTACAGCTCCGCTAGTAGGCCGCATTCACAGAGTAGAATGGCTCCAAATTTTTCTCCCTCTCTTCTTGGACGTGTCAAACAGAGGTTTGAAGTGGGCAAACATAAATTGTTTGAATTAATCTTTTTTTTAACGATGAAAAAGTTTCGTGATATGAATGCTGATCGATTGATTGATTGATTGATTGATTGATTGATTGATTGATTGATTGATTGATTGATTGATTGATTGATTGATTGATTGATTGATTGATTGATATCACCTTCGCGTGTTCAATCAGACAAGTCGTTTAGCAATAACGTCCGATGCTCATCGCAGGGCCCCAAGTGTGCGATGAACGAGTACTGCGCCTACGGATACGTCGGCTCAAACTGCAAGAAGTGTCCCTGCTACGGATCGCATCAGGCAACTTGTGAGTAGTTCGTCCCAAATAATTAAGAGAACGAGAGAGAGAGAGAAAGGGGGGGAGGGCATCGCTGTGTTCCTGTACACAACTAAGCTGGTACGCGATCATTTCACGTAACCTTGGTCAAGCTGTCTTCGTCAAAAAAGAAATCAACATAGATCACGCAGCGGCAAGGCATTCTGTCCCACAAAATTCATGATACAATGTGTAAGCGCGACTGAACAAGGACGTAGAGAGAAGCAGGTACACAAAGACCAGCGCTGTTCTCTGTGTCTCTGTTTCTTTCTACGTCCTCGTCCTCGTTGAGTAACGCTTACATATTCTATCAGTGTTAGTTTGGTTAGTAAGCAAATGTATACCAAGTTTATGCGGCCGATAAGACTACTATCCTTACTGCGTACAGCTATCCACTAATTTGCTATCGGAATCGGTGCTTCGGCTTTCGGGTGGAACTGCGAATATTTTTTTTATTCTTCGGTCTCATCTCGGTGCACTACCGAGATGCGACGCTACCGGCAGCAGTCCACAGAATGTCAGCTTTGCAAGAAGCGTGCTCCCTGTTTCCCAGAAGAAGTTACCTTTAGTGCTGTGTCGCGCCGACATGCCTGTTAAGCCGCCAATGCGCAAGCAAGCTTCGCGTACTATGCATCCGTGCAAGAAACCACCCAAAAGTGTAACTTTGAACTTCAATGCGGCCGCGGAATCCATCTTCGCACAACAGAGGTGGCGAGCTATCAGGCCGGGGGAAATGAAACGCAGCAGATAAAAGGAACATGCGAGATATTGCAGATTTCTTCAATTGTAATTGAAAACGAACGAAGAGACAGCTAAGAGACAGCCGTTCACACGGACACACTGGTGCTGACGATGACCATATTGGTGGTCTCATAAATCATGGTAGGTGTGCTTCAATGGGTCAAGAACAGAATTGGTATACGCACATATATAATAACCACAGTAAGGATTCGAGCAAACAGAGACTGTGAAACTGGGAACAAAAATACAGTGTATGTGATAGTTCTCGCCAAAGGAAGTCTCCATTACATTCTCTTTAAATTAAGAATTCAGTGCCGACTTAGCTGTAAATGCGAGATAAATGTATCAGGATTATGTCCTACTTTTGAGGACCCGGATTCATTATTTAAAGCGCCTGCACCACATGGTAACGTGTTGTGAAAAAGCTCACTCGACCGACCTGCGTGGAACCACTGATGGTGGTTCCAGTTTCAACCGCAGCTAATTTCCCCGATGCTTTCCTTGGTTTCATTGTCTGCTGGCTTTATCGGGTTCTAATTAACAGAATCGATCCCCTCGGTACCCCTTCTTCACTTTATATCAATAGAAGAGCGTATATCTTGTTTATAGAAGAGCGTATATATATATATATATACGCTCTTCTAACTAAGGTATCTCATGTACCTCTACCATATGCGACCGGTTTTTCATAAAATTATTTTCTATATGATACTCCTAATGCTGAGGTATTAAAAGAAGCTTCACTGAAGCAGTAAGATGGCAAAGAAAGCGGAAAAATTACGATATAAGGCTAGCAAGAAAAGCATACATCAGCATAAGTGAGCGTTTTGTTGCTTGAATGAAACCACACGGTAACGTCAAACACCATCCTGGGGCTATAATGCCGAGTCTGCGGACGCGACTTCGTCATGCTATAACTTTTGTGTCCCCACACACATGCAGGCATCCAGAAGCAGTCCAAGAATCTGTGCAGTCCCGACAGCATCGTGCGGCTGGACAAGGATACAGGCTACACTTGTGACAGCTGCACCACGGCCGCCTCGGTTCTTACCGGGTCAGCGTAAAGGCGGGCCTCGTCGATGAGAAGGAAACAAGAAAAAAAATGAATACAATGCTCACGAGAGGGCGCAGAGAACTCTGAACGTGTGCGCGCCGCTTTACTTCTCGTGGCTATGTTCTCGTTCCGCATACAGATTTGCGTGGAGAGTGTGCAATTCAGCCGCATCAAGGTGCTCGCATTCAGAACGGAGGACGGGAGTGTCTGTGCACGACAATGCAAGGGCGTTGTGTACGGGGTGTTTCACAAAATTCACTTGAAATTTCTGAAACACAGGATATACATATTAGATGTTTCAATGATTTCCTCTGCACTACGTTTACTACGAAAGCATATGCTTGAAGGTGACTGGGCGTAATAACTAAACGAGTAATTATGCAAATTAGACTAACATTTTTTTTAACCAATAGAGAGCCCTGCGGCTGGTCCCAATATGAGACTTGAAGCGCGCCATCTGAGGAGCTTATACCGGTTTTCTAAATTGCAATAAAACCTGACGTCGCTAATTTTGACAGGCTAAGAAATTCCGCCCAGTTTCACACAGGAAAGCGAAACTCAACAGCCAAAAAGCACAACTGTCACGTCCTTACTACACGTACATGAGTGACGTACGACACCGCATGCGCCTCAGTGTAGGGCAGGCATGAAGCGAGCGCGATCTCGGCTTGAGAAGGACGCTAGCTTGATGGTGACCCACCGGTGAGGTGCAAGCAGGGATGTCACTCATGAACCTCTCCTTGGAATCGCAGCCCCACCTACAGTCGCACATGTCACACTCTTCCTGCTTACAGGGAAAACAGAACACACTATACAAAGAATTCATCTTGGGTACTAGGCGCGAAAACACACATGACAAAAGGAAGGAGACGGGACAGAGCGCCTTGTGTGTTCTTCCTTGTGTCGTGTGTGTTTTCGCGCCTAGTACCCAAGATGAATTGTGACCAACTCGCCCAACAAGACGTCCTTTTAAGCTATACAAAGAAATCAAACAGCACTAGACCACTTATTCTTCGATTCGAAGAAATGTGCCACAATGTCCCGAACGAGGCTTTCAGGGTCGTCGCAAGACCAAACAGACCGGCCACGTGATATGACGTCGCAATTTTTTTTTTTTTTTTACTCTGACATGCCACAACAAAAAAAAAAGCACCACGCGAACACACAATGCCAGACTTCGCAGAAGTGCAAGTAAAATGACTACACTGAGCTATACATTGACGGGTACAACGCAAATGAACATATCGGGAGCGCAGTCGTATCGGAACGGTGGGAAAGTTGTCCCTCGTTGCCGCAGTTTGTGGCAGTTTTTAAAGCCGATGTACATGCTCTTGTTATGGCTTTGGAAAAAATAGTAACATGAGATTCTAAAAAAGCGGTGGTCTAAAGAGATTCTGTCATATTACCAACCTCCCTCCATGGAAGATCAGAGTGCGAACCTCTTGAAAGTGACATCCTGAGGATACTTGGCTTAAGTGAACGCAATGGTAAAGTAGTTTGTCTCTGTTGGATTCCAAGTCACGTGGGCATCCCGGCAAACGAAAATGCGCACAAACGCGCAGAAATGACAACCGATAAACGACTAATAGAAAGAAATGTTCCATTCAAGGACTGCGTCCGGGTGGTCCGCGCTGCAATCCCCGCAAAGTGTCAAATGGATTGGCACTTTATTGTTAGCAACAAATTCCTAACAGTAAAACCCGTACTCCAGGAGGGGAATACATCATACCACCAGCAACGTCTCATGGAAGTTCTATTATATCGTGTTCCTATTGGGCACACACATCTCGCATATAATATTTTACTGAAAAATGAAGAACAAGTGGTGCGTAATGAATTCCAAGAACCTCTTACTACGAATCACATTTTAATAACATGTCCTGCGTTGAACTAGATAATACAGAAATAATTTTATGAACTTGACAAAACGCTAACACCACTTCATCTGTTTTATTTTAAGCGAAAATGGACTATATCTAAACGATGTTTTTTTGGGGTTCCTAGACGAAAGAGAATTTTCAAGCAAACTCGGAAATAATAATTTTTGTTGCTTCAAGCGCTACCATCAAATCGTATAATCTCATATTGTGGCTGGCGTATCATAGCCTTAGTTGACTGTTGCGCCATAATACCTTACAAAACTAGTCGTTTCATCAGAAGCCAACAAACCAAGACACCAAGGACAATATAGGTGAAATTACTTTTACTTACTAATTGAATTAAGGAAATGATAAGTTTATGGCAGTGAAAGTGGATGAAAAAACAACTTGCTGCAGGTGGGGAACCATCCCACGCCTTCGCACTACGCTTGCGCTGCTCTAACCAACTGAGCTACCCTGGCGCCGTTTCCCCAACCACTTTCTTGGGTATTTATGCGTTACTACTAGAACTAACCTGGGGAGTGTTAGCCAGCGCCACCACTCACAAACCTTGGAGGCGGATGTGAAACATCCTTTCTGCCGCAGGCGTCACGAGTACGTGATCTTTCTGGGTGAAGTCAACCGGTCAATATACCCGCACATGTTACCTGAAGGCATCAATGTTGCCGGATTCAAGACCCTCGCTATTTAAGAACGAGAAGAAAGGAGGTTAGCCGAGGGGCCCTATCTTTACTAATGTAATCATGAGAAAGACAGGGAGCTTAGCCAGTTCTCAGACCGGCTGGTTACCCTGTACTGGAAAGAATGGTTACGCACTATCTGACAAATCGCACTAGAGAGTTCCTACAGTAATTTTTCGCAAGTTAGCAGACATAAACAATAGATACAGAGATAATGTGTGCTTTTCTTAACTTTTTCTTGTCGCCAAAAGCGGGCGTAACGTCGAAAAGGCTCTTCCATGCGTCTTTCAGACGGCTCGAGGCCCCTTTCATTACTTCGAGTCGAAGCTGTCTCATTGGTTGTGTACGTAGACGGCCTCCGATGCTGGCCTGAAGTAGAACACATCAAGTATAGCCTTAGAGGCGTTGTACCTAGATGGCGCCTCAGATGAGACTAACGGTTACTTTCCGTTTCTCTCTGACCAGCTAATGCATCTTCATCTACAGAGCAGCTCCGCAGGAACGCCAGATTCAGAATCAGGTTTATTACCTTCATAGCAGAAGCAACGTGCAGATAAATATACAAAAGGAGGTCCGACGGCACTAGGCTGCAGGCGGACCTCATGTCCAAGGTTACCAACATGTGTAGTGGCTAAACTAAATCATCATTACAACAGCAGTAAACGTAGTTGAATTAGTGCTAATCGTGTCTGCTGGGCACAACGCTCATGCCCGCAACGCAAGCCAGAACGCTGGCCTGCCTCCACCACGAAGCCGTTTCAGTGGAGCGGGGGGGAACGCTGCGTTCGCCGAAGAGTGCGGACGTGCTTCACATGCGCTCCGTGATTTTGGGGTCCTTTGACCCGGTTAATCCCATCGGACTACCGAAATTCTGGTCGGAATCGACGTCGGAAGTGAAGAGGACCACGAGGATACCAATTTCAAGCCGGTGGGTCCCCTTTTTTCGGATTTTATCGGCATTTGAAGTTCCCACGTGGTCGGCAGGGCGTTACGTACGGGGCTCCGCGTCCTTCCCGGCTTCGGCCCGCGGTGAAGACGCATCGGAGCGATGTCCCGAACGAGCAATCCGAGCTACGACCAACCCGTGACCTTAAGACCGACAAGATTTTCGGCTGAATCCCAGGAAAACATGGAAGAAGACTTCCACGACACCATCGAAATGGCCCACATGCAGCAAGACCGAGACGGCCTCGCTGCAGCAGAGATCCAAGCCCCGGGAAGCAGCACCTCAACGATCCAACGCTCACAAGTAAGCGGAATCGACAGAGAAAAAGAAGACGACTGGATAGTCGCCATGTCGAAGAAACAACGGAAACGCCAAGACGGCGGCGGCAAGCAGCAAGTCTTGGCGGGAAACGGCCTAGATTGCGCGCCTTTTTCAGGGGCGACGAAGAACGCAGCTGGCGCGCCAGCCGCGGCGGAGAAAAAGGAGAGGGAGGGAGCGCCGAGGCGACGCCTGCCTCCGCTCCCCAGAGACGACTTTAAAATCGTCCTCCGGCCGAGAGGACTCGCAGTCAGAGACTTGCACCAACACCACGTGGCGCGGGCGGTAGTCGCGGCTACCGAGCGGGGATGTAAGGAAGAAGACCTGATCATCCGGCTGCGCATTGGATCGAACATCATAATTGTGAGCACCAGCAACGAAGAAGCGGCCAAGAAGATTATGCGCATCAAGCAGCTGAGCTTCGGAGGCAAGAACTACGCCGTAAACGCACACGTAGCGGCGCCGGACGGCACGCTACGCGGGGTGATCCACGGAGTGGATCCGGAGACTTCGCCCGAGGAACTCAAGGCAAGCCTCAGAGTTCGCACGCAAGGCGTGAAGATCCTAACAGCCAGAATGCTCGGGAGATCCAGCACGGCCATCATCACCTTCGACGGCCCCACCCTCCCGAAGCAAGTTCTCTACCACAGCGGAGAATTTTGGTGCTACCCGTACCGGCCCACGAGGCAGGTATGCTACACCTGCGGCCAACAGGGGCACCGAATGGACGTCTGCCCGAATCCGGAGACTAGGGCCTGCAGACAGTGCGGTCTCCAGAACCCGGCGGCAGACCACCCATGCACACCCAAATGCCTGCTGTGTGGCGGCGACCACGTGGCGGGCACGAGAGACTGCAAACAGCGACTCAAGTCGGCGAGCGAGCTGCGGTGGGGCCCCCTGCAGCAGCAACGCCGTAGCCGGGGCCGCAGCCGGGGAAGAACACCAAGATGGTTCCGTGACGAGAGTCAGGAGTCGGGCCGGAGCAGCCGCGGGGGCAGCCGGAACCGGAGCCAGAGCCGGGGATCCGAAAAGGACGAGTCCTTCCCACCCCTGGGCGGCAACGACAAGCAACAGCAGAAGCAGACGCAAGGGCAGAGACAGCAAAAGAAGAAGAGCGGCGGCGTTAAGGTGAGCTGGGGAGACGGCCCTCCCAAATCACTCTTTGCTCCGCACTCGAACACAAACAACACACAAACCGCACGCGAGAAACAGCTAGCGGAGGAAAATACGACACTTAAACGTGAACTTGAGCAGCTTAGGAAGCAGCTAAGCGAGGTTATCAGAGAACTACGTGAATCGAGGACAGGCTATGCCCCGCCTAGGACTCTGACCCCACCGCCTAGGGCGATGGAGACGGGGCAACAACACCACGAGGGAGGGACCTCCAACGATGACCTTAAAACCTTCATGATGAACATGCAGAGGCAGATGCAAGAGCAGATGCAGCAGTTAAAAAGCGAAATGCAGCAGGGACAACAAAAGTTTGCCCTGTTAGAACAGAATGTCAGGACGCACATCAAGAGCCAAAACACACAGAGAATAACCAATGATGCTAGAGACAGATTACTTAACGAACGCAGGTTCGGCACAGAAACCCCCAACGCAAATAATGGTAACCCATCATGGCAGAACGCCTCCAACAATTAGAGATGTGGCAGTGGAACTGCAGGGGGTACAGGCAAAAACAAGGCCTCCTGCAGCAATTCATCTATGCCAGAGGAACCCCACCAGACGTAATTATGCTACAGGAAACAAACTGCACCCCTACGCTTAGGGGCTACACGTGTCAGGAAAATGGCCGTACGGCAACTCTCATTAGCAAACAAGTAGTAGCCATAGCACATAACGAAATAAAGGACACCCGGATCGAACACGTGATCACGGAGATAATCCCCAAAAAGAAAGCACGATCTAAAAGCACTTATATTATAAACCTATACAGCCCGCCCAGACAGAAAGATGGGGACTTTATTAGGCTCTTTACGGAGGCGAAAAAGTTCGCGGGGAACAACACCCTAGTAATAGCAGGTGATTTCAACGCCAAGAGCCCGAGGTGGGGCTACAATAAAGACGACAAGAAGGGACGTGGCATTTGCGCTGCAGCAGAACAGGCAGAGTGCGAATTGCTAACCGACGAACACCACCCAACTAGACAGGGGAACAGCGTCAGTTCAGACACGTGCCCTGACTTAACCTTCGTAAGGGGCGCCAGACAAGCAGAATGGGAGAACCTGCTCGAGAACCTTGGAAGCGACCACCACATAATAAGGATCAGCACAACCGCAAACAATATCAAGCGGAAAATAGGCAAGGTCCGCCTAACGGACTGGGACGCCTTCAGAGCACACTGCAAGCAGATCAAGGGCGACATTGTATCTGCGGAGGAGTGGAGCCAGCAACTCAGACAGATCCAAGAACTCTATACTAAAGAGGTGGATAGAACCGAACAAACTCCGGAGGTGGACAAGCGGCTCCTCAAGCTATGGGAGGCGAGACGCGGCCTCACCAAGCATTGGAAAAGACAGAAGTTCAATAGGAAGCTAAAGATTAAAATAGCCGAAATAACTAAACAAGCGGAGGAGTATGCAACGCAGCTGGCTAGGCAAGGATGGCAGCAATTCAGCAACGCGCTGAACGGCACCCTCAGCACGGCCAGGACGTGGCAGATCCTCAAGTCCCTCATGGACCCGAGCAAGAACAAATCAGAAAGCGGCAAATCGATTCAGAGGCTGGTGCACCAGTACACGGGCACGGACGAACAGCTACTCGAGGAAGTCCGGGTCAAATGCTACGGCAGAGACCAGGTCGAAAGCTACCAAGAAGAGTACCAGGGCGAAGAGAATCCCACCATGGATCGGCCCATAACGAGAGAGGAAGTCGTCGAGGCGATCAGGTCGGCAACAAAAAACACAGCAGCGGGGGCGGACAGAATCAAGAACTCGCTCATACGAAACCTCAGCGATGGCGCCATAGATCAGCTCACAGCCTACTTCAACAAGCTCTGGCACGAAGGAAAAGTGCCGGCCGAGTGGAAACACGCGGTAGTGGTAATGATCCCGAAGCCAGGCAAGAAACTCCAGGTCGAGAACCTCAGGCCGATCTCCCTCACGTCGTGCCTGGGCAAGATGTACGAGAAAGTAATCACAAGAAGGATCCAGTCGCACCTAGAGAGGAACCAACTGTACCCAGACAGCATGTACGGGTTCCGAGCCCACCTGTCTACGCAGGACGTACTACTCCAACTCAAGGAGGAAGTACTCGAGAAAATGCCGAGAAGTGGCGAAAACGTTGTCATGGCCCTCGACATAAAGGGAGCCTTCGACAACGTGAGCCACGCCGCCATCATGGAAGGCATCAACAACACCAACTGCGGGGGAAGAACCCACGACTACATCAGGGCCTTCCTGAGCGACAGAACAGCGACCGTGGGACTAGGCGAGCTGAGAAGCGACGTCTTCACCACGCCTTGCAAAGGAACACCCCAAGGCTCCGTGATATCGCCCGTCCTGTTCAATATGGCGATGATCGGGCTAGCAAGACGCCTCAAGGAAATCCCGGGGATCCAACACGCGATGTACGCCGACGACATCACGGTGTGGGTCACCCAAGGATCGTTAGGGGAGAAGCAGGACAGACTACAAGAAGCTGCGACCTGCGTAGAGACCTACGTCAGGGAGAGAGGCCTCAGATGTTCGACGGAGAAGTCGGAAATCATCAGGATCGGAAGAAATCCTACCAAAGCCTCGCTGGAAGTAGTTCTAGAGGGGCAATTGATCCCAGAGCAGAACATGGTACGAATCCTAGGCATGTGGCTGCAGAGCAGCCGAAAATGCAGCCATACCATCAGCCTGCTGAGAAGAGCCGCGGAGCAGGTTGGCAGAATGATCAGTAGAGTCTCCCAGAGAAGGTACGGGATGAAAGAAGAAGATACCCTCAAACTCGTCAACAGCCTAATCGTTAGCAGAGTTATGTACTCCTTGCCCTACCACGCAACAACAAAGGCGGAGCGAGAGCAAGCCGACTGTATTCTCAGGAAGGCATACAAGATTGCTCTACACCTGCCCAGAAACGCATCAAACGAGAAGCTACTCCAACTCGGAATCAGCAATACCTTCGATGAGCTTGCCGAGGCTCAATTGGGGGCACAACTCATCAGACTCAGAGGCTCCTCTACGGGAAGGGCGCTCCTGAGAAGGTTGGGTCGGAACACGTGCGGACTGGTAGACAGATACGCGGACGTACCGGACGACCTTAGAAAGACCTTTAATGTAGGACCCCTGCCTAAAAACATGGATCCTAACCTACACGAGGACAGACGAACAGCAAGGGCCGAGCAGCTAGAAAGGAGGCTAGGCCGGTCAGAGAACACAGTCTATACGGACGCCTCCATGTACGTACATGCAGGGAAGCGCTTAGCCGCTACGGTGGTAGTTAATAGCACAGGAGACATGGCCACATGC
The DNA here is from genome assembly GCF_023375885.2 of Dermacentor andersoni. Classification (NCBI taxonomy): domain Eukaryota; kingdom Metazoa; phylum Arthropoda; class Arachnida; order Ixodida; family Ixodidae; genus Dermacentor; species Dermacentor andersoni. Next base: position 137,032,010 of record NC_092820.1, read on the forward strand.
GCCTCAGTGGAGGTCGTGGGCATAACGGAGGCCGAGGAAATTGCCGTCGCGCTGGCGGTAGCAGAAGGCTATAGGAAAGGCCGATCCTTAAACATCTTAACAGACTCGAAAGACACGTGTAAAAACTATACGAAGGGCAGAATTAGCGGCATGGCCCTCAGGATAATCAGTGGGGCAGCAGCCTCTGCTGAGCAGACACCCATACAACACATAATCTGGGTCCCAGGCCACGCAGGAGTAGCGGGGAACGAAAGAGCAGACAGCCTAGCTCGAGGGCTTACATACCGAGCAGGCATGTCAGATGTTCTGGAGCTTCAGCTACTAGCATGCGAGGGGGGATACACAGAGACATTACAACTATACAGGGGGACTAGATTCAAGTACCCACCACCACACAAAGCCCTCACTAGGGAGGAAGCAGTCGGGTGGCGTAGGCTACAAACAAACTCCTTCCCCAACTTGTACATCTATAACAAGATGTCACCAACACAATACAGAGCAAACTGCCCCTGGTGCGGCAACACACCCACACTATACCACATCACATGGGAGTGCGAACGAAATAAAGCATTCCACCAACACGAATTCCCGAGTGCGGAGCAATGGGAGAGCCGGCTCACCAGCAGCGAGCTCGCGGCCCAAAGGGCCTTAGTGCGGCACGCTGCTGATGCAGCGCGACTCAGTGGAGCCCTGGACTAGGGGCCCAACCTTGCTGAAGAGAAGCCTCAAGTCGCCGGCGCCAAGAAGACGACGGAGGCTTCGAATCCGCGAATCTCTTAAACGATCTCATTAAAAGTTTTCTACTACTACTACTACTACTTCAGTGGAGCGTTTACAATGCGTTCACTTCGCTTCGCCGTTTATGCAGCCAAACGCTCTTCGCATTCTGTACAGACCCTCTCAACCCTCCTAGCGCGGTCTGCGCATGCGCCCTAGACTGCCGGACAGCGTGACAACAGTGGGTAGCGTCGAAGGCGTGAATGCGCCTCTAGCGTCCTTATGATTGCAATTCCAATAAAATGCTCAACTCTGTACACCATTTTATTGACGACGACGAACGTAGCCTCGAACCACCGCACCGCGCCGCTCTCCTCCTCGCACTGGTATGTGCGGATCGCTGTTGCTCCCAGAGGCAGCTTGGAACGGTAGCGGTTACATTAGTGCGATTCTAAGGTGTTCCAGCTGCGATTGCTGCAATGTGAAATGACTAAAAGCCAGCGGGCTACCACTCTGCTGTATTTGGGCCCTATAACGTAAAACTATTCCGATCTCATGGCGTCAAATTTGCGTAACCGCTGACGCAAGCATCAGGCCTACAGGGTTGTCTGAAGAGACCAATCAAACGATCTCCTCATTCATAGGAGGTCATTTCTGTTTGCTTTAAAAACGAATAACGTTGCCTACACTTAGCGGCTTGTCTTATCGAATTGGCTCACAAGAGGCAAGGAGCACACTCAAGTGGAGAGGGATCAGATGGGGCCGGGCCAGTACACTGAAAATCGATAATCGGTTGAAGGGGCTGGTGCCCGCGTCTGTGATTGGTCCGCTTTCCCTTACTTAGCTTACGGTAGCTGGTCGAAAATCGCAGCGGCATGCAACTGAAGGTTAACAATACTGCTAAAACGGATTCTCAGCAAAAAATAGTAGGCAGAGCGATGTTGTAAGCGTGCCGAAAGGGCTCGAAAACGTTATACGGCTACGCAAAAAGTTTTATTGTACGCAAATAAACCCATGCATGCTCTCCGGCAGGTGCGAGTAGCCAGTACTTGGGTGAACCGCGGCAGCCATCTTTTATTCCTTTCGGAACGGGGCAGCCTGCGGCTATTCAGAAAAGAAATTCAGTTTTGTTCGGCATATTAAGGAATCTTTAACGCGTACACGTCACTTTGAAGCGGTGAGTTTTCGCGGTTTTGTGACCCCTCGTGACAGACAGGCGAAGGGGGGGTGGTCCAAAAAAGTTTTTGACCAATCGCGGAGTGATGATTGGAGAATTGGAATAGAAAAGTTTGGAATAGCTTTACGTTTAGTGAGGACGCTAGAGCTTTGCCTTTTATATATATATATATATATATATATATATATAGTGGAACGCGATAGCATTCATTATTCCCAGGGCTTCTTACGCTTCCCATCAACTGCACCTTATGTAACCGTAATGTTTACCGTAAAACGGTGGCGGCGAACGCTATGCACGAAGGTGAGCTTTTTGGTTCTTTTTTGATGACGAGCAAGGAACCGAGGGGGCCGGGCCGCTCCCGCTCGCATGACGCGCTGCATTACTTCGGAAAATAATGTTGGTGTTGCGCAGAGTGGTAGTTGGTTTTTCATCTCTCTGAAGTCGGCGAGGTGCCCTTGCACAGGCACTACTCGCGACCTGTCGCCAGGTGATTTTATCGAATACTCCATGTTAACGGCCCTCCCGGTCGAGTTATCTAAGCTCTTTATTCGGTAAAGCTTGATGCACCTGGTGCCAGGTAAACGACGCTCAGAAAATCGAACCGCGAAAGTTAGGAGCACGAATGCCAGCAAAATGTGTGTGCTTGGAGCTTCGCGGGTTACCTGTATTGAGGTGTGCGCTGTTGAGGTAAACCGCGCGGCACACTTAAGACACGTGTGATTGTAGCAACCTTAGCGATACGTCAATATAGTGCAAGGGTAGACGTACAAGAATAACACGTTGCGCGTGTGTTGCGTATCGGCAATTTTAGATTTCACTGGCCTATTTTGATAGCGGGCAGAGCTGTGCCAGCACCTCTAGGTCCATTGCCGTTGGAAACTGCGGCCACATCTAAGATCAAAGCTCAGCAACGACATGCTAAGAAGTGTCCCAATCGCAAAAACTTGTTGCGACCTCTCAGGAAAACGCGAGAACTTGCCGTTCGTCGTCAACACTATGTAAGCCGTGCACCCTCCAACGCACTCCCACACACCAACATGGCGCCGGACGATGGACAGTGTCACTGATGGCAAAATAATGGCCTTTGATCGCTCTGACGAATCTGAGTGCAGTTAGAGTCCGGTAAACGTCACAGTAAGAACGTCGGTTGAAATTTCCTTTCCAGTACTCTGCACACATTCCTTGCTCTTGCGGCGCCGTGGTGCAGTGTTACGAGGTTCACTATAACAATTTTCGGTGTTCTACTACTCGGATGCAACGGCTAGTTAAACGCATATGACAATGCACAATAAATATTAAATGTTAACACCCAATGTCATAGAAATTAACTGAACATGTCAGACTTAAGAAATCATCCAACACTGCAGAGGCTTCCATAAGCGGCAGCATTTCATGACCGAGCTGCTTTATTCCGTAAGCAAAATTCGGTCAGCCGCCCATCACCTTTCAGCAGCTACAGGAACCTAGAGCTGCTATAGATGAGCTAAAGGTAGTTCAGCTGGGAAGCAGACTCCTTCAGAAGCCTCCCGCTGCCGTTGACAATAAGGGGGCAGCTAGAAAGCTGAGGCTGGTGAAGGTATGTGCTCGCTTTTGCGAACAACAGAAGCAGCTGATATCCTTGGAAAATCAGCCGTCTAGGCTATTAAATGCTCCGAGACACTAAGTGCAAGTAAACAAAATAATACAAGGTTGCTCTCGCGAAAATAATGCGCTTATTTTAAATAACACTGTGAACAATTAGCGACAAGAGTAAATCATAAGTTCCAACTCAAGTGCACATTCTGTCCAAGTGGCGTGACAATATCAACCTACCCAACAAAAGTTGAACGACAGAGACAATACGCGACAAATACACGCGTTAGACCACCTACGGAGCTTATGCAACTAAGCAACAGTGACGCTATCATTAAAGAAAAGAACCCTTCCATAACTACTACTTTTGCTTTTATCTTCAGTTCGTGCATCAGCCACGACGTTTAGGATATTGAAACAAGAGTTTTAAGCGGTCCAGGGTATCGTTGCTAAACATCATCGTCGAAATCTTACGGACAGCGTTTCTTACTATTTCTCCAGTAAACAGAGAGCGCGCCCCAATTTCGGGCGTCACTGCACAACCCGACAGTGCCCTGGGGTGCATATAATCCCCAGGCATGCACTGGAAGGTGTTGCCGAAGTGCCACATGCGTCGAAGAACGTCGTTGCACGTGTCGCTGCTGGTGTCGTTCCTCGCGCAGCCGCGAAAGCAGAAGGCGAGGAACAGCAGCTGGTTCTCGTTGAGCGCCTCAAGTTCTCCTGGCAACCTCAACGGGTTCCGCTCGCGACCCTTCATACTCAGCAGTTGAAGGAGAGCTTCCAGTGCTCGACCAGCGGGACCGGACGTGTCGTTGCAACCTGCGGTTGGTGTCGAAACCGGTTTCACCGCTGTAATGCCGACAGCATGCTCGTGCTGAATCTCAAGCTTGAACCCGGATCGAACCAATGCCTCGAGAACGACGAAGCCAAGGCCAGCATAATTGAAGCTTCGCGGGAATTCGCGCGAAAACCATGGCCGTGTGAGCAGAGAGGTCGGTACGGTGAGCCGGTCGCCTTCAACCACTGCCCGGTAGGATAAAACGTCTTCAGTGCTGAGAGCGGGATCGGAAGAGTCCAGGCCGTCAAGCTCTCGTTGCCTGGACGTCATGAGGGCTCGGACGTAGGACGTCAGAAAGGAATCGCTTTCGCCGTCTTCCACGCCACTGGTCTCGCCGTCTTCCACGCCGAGAAGACGTTTCGGGTCAAGCAGTCGCAGGGTGACGTTTGTGGCGCCCACGTCCTGCAGAAGCGTCTCCAGAAAGGTGGCAGCAGCGAGGACGGTGTCGGTGCCGACGTCCTGGGCCATGACGACCGCGAGAGGCGCGAGGCCAGCGACTTCGTACACGGCGCGAAAGCAGCGGTCTTCGGTGTACGCGTCTGACTCGTAGGGCACCCGCAGACGGAAATCGGCGAACGGACCGAGCTGCCGGACCACCTCCCAGGACACGTACTGGGCGATGGCGAGCGACGTCATGTCTCGGAAGATGCGGTTCAGAAACGCCGCCACGGGTGCGCCCTTCACGGCGACCCGGTTCCAGACGTGACCCAGGTGGGTCCTCCACTCGGGACGGTCGAGGACTCCGCGCTCGGTGAGATTGAAGAACACCAACGTGCCGTCGTGCTTCTTCATCCTGGAGAAGAGGCGCAGGACGATGTCTTCCGTGTGCCAGACCGACCCGACCATAAATGTTATCACCACGCGGGTCGTGATGCCCAGCAGGGCGAACGTGCTTCCGAGGTACTCGTCGTACGTGTGGTTCTTGATCAGCGCCAGACGCCGCACCGCCCAGTCGGCGAGGTCCCGGCGGCGGCGTACGACGAGGAGGCGATTTTCCACGGCTAGTTCGAACAGCGTCTTGATGTCGTAGCGAACGGCCAGCTTCAAGATGACGTCCAGGGGATCGGCGCTCGGTTCGTGCTTGAAGACGTCGATGCGGTGCTTGCGCATGAAGTGAAGGAGGTGTCTCATGCCCTTGATCTGGTCCCTGGCGACGGCGACACAGCGCTGGTAGAGAGACGCGGAGACCTGCAGCTGAGTGGGTGTCCTGTACTCCAGCGCCCAGTCAGTCATGAGCGTGCGGACCCTGCGGAGTAGTTGGTCGGGAGGGTGGCCGGTTGGCAGGGAGGTGCCCGTGTGGTTGTAAGCGCCGCACGAGAAGAGGTAAAAGTCGTCGCACGGGTCGGTGCCCATGTCCACGGTGGCGACAATCTGATCGGCCAGCCGGAGGCAGCTGGAGGTGAAGCAGACGCCCCGCTTTGCCTGCAGCCACCGAAACATGTCCTCGCCGAAGTAGAAAGCGGCGCACGAACCGGACGCGGCTGCCATCAGGAAGCACAATACGCAGGTGGCGTTCCACACGCACGATGTCCGGATTTCTGTGGTCACCTGATACTGCTGTAACGGCGGAAAGCGGGTGCACTTTAAATGGGGAAAAGTGGTGAATTATGCACACAGAGTCCGCTCGACTCCAAGAGCAAGCAAATTACAGGATGCCCACGCAGTTCCTGAAACCAATACGAAGTACAAATCCACTGGCATATCCAGGAATTACATTCAGGGGAGGAGAGCACCCATTTGACCGAGGTCGGGAGGTGAGAGGGCGCTGAGCACGCGGCATGCTGGTACACAAAAATTGGAGTTGGGGAGGGGGGGGGGGGGGGGGCGTTCGCCTGCCTAGTGGGCCCAACCCCCTGGCTATGCGCCTGTATGTACTCTTCTCAGCTCCTCAAAACCTGGCCGCTTATCCTCAGCAGTATATACAGCTTCGCTGTAAAAATACAGTTCGTGCCTTCTGACGGACATGCCACGATAGTGCTTATCGAACACTTGAAATAAATACGCCTGCTTACCGTAGACTCGGGCAAAGGCGAGTCGTCCCGAACCAGAGCACTTCTCTTCCGTGGCATCTCTTCTTCTTCTTCTTCTTCGAGTTCCTAGCAGGTGCTCAACACGAGGGCGTTGGTCCTATCTTCATCTTCGCCGACCTTAGTTAGCCAAAAAAAGTGGAGCTGCACTAAATGGTCGATGTGCGCTAAGCAATTCCAGGTATTCGAAATGAAACCTTTAATCACGACCATGATCTGATCACGAACCATAAAGATGTCTAACGCAAACATTTATTGCTCTGCAAAACATACAAAACACAGCGAAAATATAGATACGCAAAGAAAAATATTGTGGAAACTTTTTCAGCAATAGGTTATTTGTGGTCAGCATCAGGTAGCCAGCCCACTGTGTTGTCACTGATATAGTTGAGAGCATTTGGTCGTTTCATTACATGTTTTCGCGTTTTCCCCCCGCAGTACTCTGGAGGCGAGCTTCATTCTAAATCTCCTATGGCTTGGCTTGAAGCTTGTAAAGATACGAAATGCGAACACACCCGTGTACTTAGATTTAGGTGCACGTTAAAGAACCCCAGGTAGTCGAAATTTCCGGAGTCCTCCACTACTGCGTGCCTCATAATCAGAAAGTGGTTTTGGCACGTAAAACCCCATAATTTAATTTATAGTCCTCGATGGAGGCTAAACAGAGGTGAACATTGCATTTCGAATACACTACATGGGCGATACCACTACAACCGGCGATTTCACTATTAAAACAGTTACACCCTTTGGAGTTTGCATTTGTCCCACGAGAATAATTGTCATCTGCCTTGCTTCTGTTTTCTTTCATGATAATGCTGCGCTTGCTACATTCCTGTCGGGAATGATATATCACGCTGATAACGCGCATGCTTAAATAAAGGAAATGTGGCCAAGACAGATGACGATTATTGTTGCGGGACAAGATACACCCCAAAGGATGCAAGCTTTTTTTAGAGAGTGTTCCATCGCTGCCGTTCTCCTCTAATCACGATTTCAAAAGAAAGTGAGTCACGTGCCAAAACTTCATCTTTCTCGTCCACTGTTCCTGCTCTAATCCAAAAAATTGAGACTTGCGGCCTGTCATTCAGTGTTTGCCGAAGAATTTAGCCAGAAATACTGGCTCCCTACCCTTGGCAAAAGCTCAGCAAAAAAAGTTTTTCTGAGGTTTGTTTATTGCCTGTAGGCAACATTCCTTTATAGAGATTAAACCTGACACTTGCAACTTGCTGTTTGTCATGGCCTGTGTGTTATTTCGCGACATTATAGACACCGCGATGTCATGTATGCCGTATATATAACATCCTAATTTTTTTCCCTTTAAAGCTTTTATCCAGGGTGTGCCAACTATCATGCACCAAAATTTAAATATATGCAAATCCCTCGTAGCAGGACAGAACCAAGGTAATGTTGTTTGCGGTCGCTTGGAGATACTCAGATTATTTTTTGAATTCCGCCTAAATACATAAATAATCCTAATTTATTATTCAACTTCTTGAACATTATAATTAGATGAAATGTGTCAATGAAAAAATTGTGTAGCAACATGAAAAACTCCCGATACAACCTTCTGTTGCTCAATACGTGCTACACGAAAGCATTTTTCCGAACGTGAAAGATGCCCACAAATACACGCAAAAATTATCGCGCGACTGACCGCTCCACTTTGTGTGTATTCGTGGGCTTCTTTCACGCTCGAAAAAAAAGCACTTTTATGTAGCGCCTGTTGAGCAATAGAAGCTTGTATCGGGAGTGTGACGCCACAGATTGGTCCGTAAGTGATTATGGCACGCTTGTCGAGATATAAAACATGAAATTCGGCATAAAGAAACGCGCACTTACAAGAACAAGGACTCTATACCGTGAACCTATTCCAATCTGTTCTTATTCCAAACTAGTGACGCCAAACTTACATAATCGCCGATGGAAGCACCGGGCGGTAAGAAGCAGCGTTGTTTGACCCAACCAATCTACCGCTCATCTCGTTTATAGGAGGCCACTTTTTTTTTTTTTTTTGCTTTCGAAACGAATAGCATTGCCTATATTGATAGGTTTTTCTTATTCAATTGGCTGACAAGAGGTGAGGAGCACGCAAAAATTGCGAGGGTGTTCGCAATAGAGTCGAGCTAGAGCAGTGGAAGTAGATAGACGAATGAGGAGGGCGTTTGCCGGCGTCTGCGATTCGCCCGCTTCCGACTGCTTCTCTTGCGAGGGGCTCGTCGAAAATCGCGGCGGCCTGCAACAGAAGATTAAAAAACGCACGCAGAGAACTCCTCTGGGAGTTGTCTAAGTATACGCGTAAGCATTTTGCCACTTTCTCACCCTCCACGCAGCCTGGTGTCATTATCAATGTTATTAAACTTGATCCGGCCAGTCGAAAACGACAGCGCTGCGGCGACACGAACTGGTGCGGACGGTGGCGTTAGATGCAACATGACGCAAGCAAAGTACCGCAGGTGGCGGAGCCAGGTGCGCTGATGACGCTCCGATCATGATATGCCGTTATCGCTTATTAGTGCCTTATCCATCCGCGTCGGACCATTATGAAGCGGGATCAGTCGTACAACGGTGGCGGCTGCGTACATGGAACGGCCACGCGGATGGAATCTTGAAAGCAATCAGCGATGCGGACAGAGAGCGCCGTCGACTGATAGCTTCGCGCGCTGTGTTCTCGCCGCTTCAGCGTAGGAAGAGAGACGTGCGGGCCCACATCTTGACAGTGATCTGCGAAAGGGGCAGGGTGCGGCTTGTGCTGCGAGCTTCGTGAGCATTGTGTTCTCGCCGCCCCGTTCGCGTTGAAGCGACAGACAGCGTGAAAGTAAAGTCGCTCACTGCTGCGGGCTTTGTCTTGTCTCACTGGATGGACGGATAGACGGATGGAGGGATCGTCTCACCGGACGGACGGATGAAGGGACGGACAGACAGACAGAGAGACATTTTTGATCGTTCGGTAAGCATAGAAAATGCTTACGCACTCAAAATGCGGCTAAACCAGATCTGCAGCGAAGAATAGCCGGCAATGTATTAAACATGCCGAAAGGACTTGAGAACGTTATACTATCACGAAAAAGACGTTTAATATACACAAATAAATTCATGGTCGCCAGCAACTTCGTGTAGTCAGAGCCCGAATGATCGGTAGGCAGATGTCTTCTACTCCTTTCCGAACGGGGCAGTCTGCAGCTGTTCCATAAATAAAGTCGTTTTGTTCGGCATGCTAATGCATCTTTAATGCGTGCACGTCACTTTGTCGTGGGAGTTTTCGTAGTTTTGTGACGTCGCGTGACAGATAGGCGAAGTGGGTACAGCCCGAAAGCTTTTCACCAATAGCGGAAGGCTAATGGCAAGAAAAGGTGTAGAATCGAAAATAATTATTTTTCTTTTGTTTGGTATAACAACGCATAAACAGTGTGTACACGTCATATCGGTGTTCGTGACGGCGCGTGAGAGGCCGGCGAGTTTGGGGTGGCCCGAAAATATGTTTGACCAATCGCGGAGGGCTGATTGCAGAAATGTAATAGAAGCAGTTTGGAATAGGTTTACGTTATAGCAACCCGGTAGTGGTAAAATATTTACGATGTATAGCCACGAACCGCAACATTCTGACGGCCGCTTTGTGGCATGCACTCGTCGGCACTCACACGCGTCGATGTCGCGCCCGCTTAAACTCGCTCACATTCACGCTCACGCTCACTCACGAGTGGTAACTTCCACTCACACTGACCTGTACCTACTCACGCCTATACTCGCGTCCACTCCCACTTACCGGTACTCACTAGTATGCATAGTCATGCCCAATCGCACTCGCTGGCAGTCGCCCGCGTTCACACTCATGTCCAGTCAAAATCGCTGTCACTGGCTGTCGTTCGTACCCCCGTTAACGGAAACTCCCGCTCATACTACTTATACTATACTATACCTTTCATATCACTCACACCTTTCGCCACTCGCTAACTGTTCGTTAACTAACATTCGCTAACTCTCTCTCTCTCTCTCACTGCTGTGGAATTAGTGTGGAGCCAGTGTGAGTCAGAGGGAGAGAGAAAGAAAGACAGGGAGGTTAGCTATTGTAGACCGGATGGCTACCTTGTTACTGGGGTCAGTTTGAATCAGAGTCTTGGCGAGTGAATATGCTGACCTATGATACAATCTTCTGCACCTTGCAATTTTGAGCCTCGTAACATCGGTGTGTCGATATGGATTTTGAGGTTTCAATAAGCGGTTCCCTCTTATCGTTACCGCTGTGCTACCGGTGGAGTAAGGGATCGAGCCTGCTAGCGCCTCTCCGGCGTACAAAAACTTGGAGGACGCTTAAGATTCACATTTAAGAACGGAACGCGAAAGTGCTATCGGGCCCCGTTGATGCCGACACCGAAACCGGATATACTGCGACGCGGGGTCTGACAGAAAACAATAGTGGGCCAACAGCAATGGCTCATAACCCCGTAAGGCTGAGGCTACAACCAGTGACTCATCAGTGGTCAGAGAGAGAGTCATTGAAGGCGGCACTGCACCTTCAACGGGACTCGAGCGTGGCACTACGGCACATTCTCGACCGACGGCAAAGCACCCCCTGCGCATTACGCGCCACGTAAGCGCTAATGACGTTCTTTTGGGCCACGAGCTTTAACGAAACAGTAAACATCTCTGTAGTGTATGTGTGCATGTGATTGTATGTGCTATTAAGTGTTTATCACTGTATATATCAGAATCATCTATCCAGCATATGGAGTAGCATGTCAGGCGAGAGAGAAGTGGTTCTTGTGGGAAAGGAGAAAAGGCTAGCGCTATTTTCTGCAACCCATGTGGGAGCACGGCTCAGCGCCAGGAGGGTGGAGGGGATGGGGTTAAAAGAGAGAGAGTGTAGGAGGGAGAAAGGTAGAGGGTCGTAGAGATGGAAGCGAAGTAGTGGCCGATCAGGAAGCCCAAGGTGGTGGGATAGCCGTTAGGCCATCCGTCTTTGTAGAAATGTCCTATAGTCTCGCCGAGAGCCCCGACGAGTCGAGGTACTCGACGACACTTAGGAAGGCTGGTAGCTGATTACGACAGGGGAAGAGGATATCTTCCTGTCGTGAACATGGGAGCCCCAGGCGGTGGAACTCTTGCAGAAGTCGACCGCGATGCTGCAGGTGAGCAGGGCAGGCCAGCAGGAGGTGCTCGAGAGTTTCTGGTTCACCACAGGAGGCACAGGCTGGCGAGGTGGCTTTCCCAAGGCGGTGCCGGCGGGCTGCCGTCCAGCAGCAGCCAACTCGCAGTCGGAGTAGCAACGAGGCATCCCTTCGTAGGAGGCCGTGCTGTGGAAGAGGCCATGGAGGCCCGCCCAGGGATACCCGTTTGTCCGGGTGGCAGGCAATGATGTGCCGGCGCAGCCTGTGCCTCGAGAAGTCTGCGGCCGTTACAGCAAGGCTGAGGGGGACGCTTGAGTGGTGGGCACTTTTTGCCAGAATGTCAGGCGAAAATCCAGGCTAACATCTCCAGCATATCATTAAAGCTTGTTTCTCTCTCATTTCAATGGCTCATACCCCCTAATCAACAAGAAAAGGGGGCCTGAATTATTAGGTTTTCTCGTATATTGTCACTGGAATATTTCCACCACTGGGTAGCACAATTCAAAGAGGATGTGGCTGGGGCCACCATGTCCTTAGTTACTGATCTTAAGGTCTACAGGATGGACAGCCGTCTAGCGCACTTGCTCGAAGCTAAAAACGCCCTTCTAGTCAAGTGGGAAGAACAAAAGCTCAACCGCAGGCTCCGCAAAAAGATTGCTGAGCTGAATCACGAGATTGAGGAACACGCTCTCTAGGAGAGGAGACGCTCTCTAGGCAACAGTGGCACGAGGTTTCTAGTTCGTTTGACGGCCAGATGCACACGGGGCGCAAGTGTAACTTGCTCAAGCACCTGCTCAATGAGTCAAACTTGAAATCCAACCAGAGAGACCAATCGACAAATTTATCCATGTGGCCACACAGGAACACTCAGACCAAGAAATACTAAAAATACTTGCGCAAAGATATCTGCCGATTGATCTCTCATGCGACGCCGACTATCCTCCTTAAGAGGGTTTGCACGCGGAGCCTCTAGACGAACCTTTCAGCACGGATGATGTGAGGGAGGCCCTCATGGGACTAAATGGGCGCTCGGCCCCGGGCCCGGACGGGGTCTCTAATAGGTTCCTTCGTAATCTGGGCGATGCTTCCGTACAAGCGCTCACGGACGAGATTAACAAGATGTGGTAATAGGGCGCCGCCCCAGAATCGTGGAAACTGGCGTGAGTCATCCTTACTCTGAAACCGGGACGTTCCCTGGCTCTGTTTAATATCAGGCCTATATTGCTTACATACTGTATAGGCAAGGTAGCCGAACACGTCATTACCACCCGCATTTCTAAACACATTGAAGAACACGTCTCTTTCCGTACAAATGGTTGGCTTCCTTCCAGCCGGCACTTTCAACCCAGGACAACATGAAGTTAATCAAACTTCAGATTATGGACGTTCAGAAGACAGATGTTAGGGAAATCTTGTCTTCCTGTCTTGACCTGGAGAAAGCCTTCGACAATCTCTCGCACATGGATATTCTCAAATTCATCTCTAGTTTTGGCTGGGGGCATAGATTCCATGCATTCATCAGCTCCTTCCTCAAAAACAGAACTGCCACGATTAAGATAGGAGATCTCGATTCAAAACCCCTCGTACTTGGCTCCAAAGGTACTCCACAAGGTTCGGTGGTCTTACCACTTTTATTCAACATTGCTTTCTGTGGGCTTTCCAAGATGCTCTCGCAAGTCGAGGGCATACATCATGCCATTTACACCGACAACATCACCGTCTCGTGTACGGGCGGCGGCGAGGGTATAGTAGAGGATGCACTTTAACAGGCTGCGGATTACACCGAGGCTTTGTTTAGTGGAACCGGACTCCGACTCTCTCCGAGCAAGTCAGAACTTTTGCTGCACGGACCCAAGAGAAGGGGTGTCAAACCCAAGGGTTCGGTCTCCCTCTCGGACGTCAGTATAAAGCTTCTCACCAGCTCTGGTCATCTCATCCCTTGGGTAGAGGTCATCAGAGAGAGAGAGAGAGAGGAAAGGGGAAAGGCGGGGAGGTTAACCAGAGAAAAAGATCTGGTTGGCTACCCTACGCTGGGGAGAGAGGGGAGGGGGAGGTAAAGTGGTAACAAAGTAGAGATAAGGAAAGGAAGGAGCATAGACACACAATCACAATCGGTCACTGTCATCGAATACTGTCATCGCACAGCACAGTGACACTTGCAGCACAATGAACATCTGTTCAGGCTATAGCCGCCTGTCCAATTCTGTCGCCCTCAAAAACCGCAACAGTGCCCTCGTCGCCCTCTGCTGCGGTGGCTTATGATGGCGGTATCTGAAAATAAGTTCCTCTGTGAGAGGTCTTTGGTCAAAGCACGCTATCGCGGTTGCGAGTGATTGTCTCTGTAAATTATATCGAGGACAGTCACAAAGAAGGTGTTGAAAAGTCTCCTTGTTACCACAGTCCTCACACGAGGCGTCGTCGGCCCATCCAATTCGGTAAGCTAAAGACTTGGTGAAAGCCACCCCTAGCCATAGTCGACAAAGCAGGGTAGCTTCGCGACGGCAGAGTCCAGCTGGAATACAAAGGCGTAGAGAGGAGCCAAGATTGTGTAGTCGGTAGTCGTGAAAACTTCCAGCGTTCCACAAGGAGAACGTGATGTCACGGCTGATCATTCGAAGTTTTCGAGCGGCATCTGTCCTTGATAACGGTATCGGCTCCTCTTCGTCCCCTTGAAGAGCCGACCGAGCAGCGTTATCAGCGTGTTCGTTCCCTATGACTCCGCAGTGACTTGGAAGCCACTGAAATGTCACGTGGTGTCCTTTCTCATTTAATGTATGAATGAGTTCTCTAATCTCAAATACCAGTTGTTCGTGTGGTCCGCGCCGCAAGGCCGATAGCAAAGATTGCAGTGCAGCCTTCGAGTCACTGAATATTGAGTCATCAGAGATCTTGACGTCATCAGAGATCTTGACGTGCTTATGGAGGCTAATGGCACTAAACGCAGACCATCAACACGATCACAGCTAAAACGGAAAGCATGGTTCGGCTGATCACTAGAGTCTCCAACTCTCGAGTTGGCCTCAGGGAGGACAATTTACTAAGGATGTTCTACGCTTTTTTTAATGAGCCACATTACCTACGTTGCTGCCATGCACTGCTGGCAGAGTCATGAAAAGACTAAGCTCAATCTACTGATCCGCAAGAGCATCAAGAGAGTGCTAGGCGTCCCTTCGCGTGCTAGCACGGACCGGCTCGCGCAACTGGGTAATTACAACACGTTGGAAGAGATAATCGAGGCACAGCATACGGCTCAGATGGCCATGCTCTCCTCCTCAGCCGTAGGTAAGAGCATCCTGGCCATCCTAGGGTGTAGTCCAGCTCTATAAGAGGAACGCAAACATAATCTCAGCAAGGAGCAATGGGCTTACATTACGGTCTCTCCTTTTCCCCACAACGTACCCCTGCAGATCAATGTGGGGAGGCGGAAGGCCAGTGAGGAAGCCCTGCTCAAAAACGTTCGTGCAAACCAGGAGTCTGCATGCTTCGTAGACGTGGCGCAGTACGGCCGATCGGCCAACTTCTCGGCTGTCCCGATTGATCACACAGGTTCTGTTCACAATTCCACTTCTATTAGGAACGCCACTCCCACTAAGGCTGAGCAGGTGGCTATCGCCCTCGCTCTCCTCGACGATTCTAAGCAACAGATCTACACACTCACGAGCAGCTCTCAGGGCCTTTGCGTCACGATCGGTATTAGCTGAAGTAACTCGCATTTTAGGTCATAGGGGTATTTCTCCTCACAAAATCACCTGGTTTCCGGCTCACCTCGGATCACATCTGTCCTCCATGGCCAACCTGAACGAGATCGCCCACGCCCGAGCGCGCGAATAACTCACCACGCTGGGCAGGCTGGGGGATGTTCGGGCTCCAATCTAGCGGTCTTTCGGGACGTTCTTCTCACTTTTAATGAAATCATCAAATATTATTAGTTGGGCAGGAGGGTCTTCCCCCTTCCTCACGAGAAGCTCTCCAGAGCACAGTCATCCACCCTCCGCATGCTTGATACCAGGTCATGCGCTAGTCTTTATTCCCCCAGTCATTTCATCGAAAGCCTTGATCCAGCATCCCCAGATTGTGCCACCGCTTGTACATTAAACCATCTCCTCTGGCAGCACCCCTCATTACAGGGTCCTCAACGCACGACCCAAGAGGAATGTAGCTCCACGCTCAGGAGCTCAGACCTTCTACATCAAATCCGGGCCGTCCAGTGGGCCCGCGACGCGGCGGTGAGGCTCGGCCTATAGATACCCGTCCCGGTGTGGGATCGGTACGCTACTCTACCGCCTTGAGCGGTAGCGTACCTCAGGACCTAAATAAAGTTCTTTGTCTGTCTCGTATATTCAAAATACAATCCGACGCTATCTTGTCTGTACGTCGTGTTTAAGTCGTACGTTACGAATTGTCTGAAGCATTTTACTTTGAGAAATTAAATTATTTTAGTAACGCCTCTGCGTCACGCAAAGGGCGTGTCTGGTCGTGGTTCGGTATGATCTTTTCTCACGGACAACGTGGTGGACGGTGGACGCCAACATCAAATTTTCTGCGACACGGACCTTAAAGCTATCACGCTAAAATACGCGGTTAAGTAAACAAATAACCATAATCCACAAAGTATCCGCCCACGGTACGGTCACTTTGTTCGAGTTTTCAATCCCCGGCTGGTATACTAGACATTCTCAGATTCAGCCAATTTCTCGAATTCGCCATCTGCTCCTTTCTGATTGGCTCACACTGGTGCTACGCCTTCGCTGATTCGATCGAAACACCAACATGGTGGAATTTTACTGCCCGCACAATAGCACCCCTGTTAGCAACTTTCAAGCCAACAGTGTAGCTCGATTCTGTGCAAAATGATACTTGGTGGCGAAATCGTTGGCCGTTGTAAAGCACTGGCTTGGTCGGTTTCGTCGACTCTGTTTGTATAAACGGCAGAAATAAAAACTGCTGTGTTTTCACTGCCGAGGAGGCGTACCGGCTGCATTTCATTCTAGTCACGTCATCCTTTAGACACAATCTCCGTTGTCGCTTCTTCGGGCGTCGTGGTTACCAAAGTGCCGTAGAGATAGACTGAGCTTGATGGCGAGAAAATAAGTGCTTCCTGCTTATATCTCGCCTACCAATAACATGGCCACCCTTATATTCAAGCTACAACTTAGACCGGCTCCGCACTTTTGTCGTATCGTAAGTACGCGCTCACCAGATCCCATCTCGTAATTCATTGCTGCTGAGTCCTGTCACGTCGTTTTGTTTTAAAAAAATACAGAAAATAAAGAAAGCAAGAGAGAATCCAAACGTCAAGGACACGCATTTAACCGAGCTTCAGTCGCAACGCTTGTCACGTGCAAACCGGTTAGGTCAGCGGAGGAAAATCCCGCACAACAAAAAAAAAAAGATATTCAACACGCGTCTCCCAGTCAGGTGAGTAAGCTTTCTAAAGCTCCTTGTTAGCGTAACTTCCTTGCAGTGTGACAGAGGCACACGTTTGTTGACGGAGCTGTAGAAAAACCAGTCGAGAGTGCCTGGAAGAAGGTTCCGGACGATGTGGTGTTACTCCGCCCTGCTTCGTGAGTTTTTGAGGCTTCGCTTCCGCCTCAAGAACGAGAACAGCAAAACGTCGGTCCGACTTCCCATGAATGAACGGGCGTGCGCCCTCAACAATGATGCGCTGCACCGCTGCCCTTCGTGTGGCGACTTGGGACTACATTCTCTCGCGTAGAGTGCGAGCTGTTCCTACCCTCCCGCCGTGCGTTACCTACGCTGTACGCAAATATCGGGACAAGTTGTGCGTGCTATGTCCTTGTGGTATTTCCTTACGGTGAGGCTCTACCACAATGCTGTGAACAACGAAAGGCGTCTGTTTCGGGAAAGCGAAACCTCGGCGCCGTGCCACTGAAAGCTCAGTGGTGGTATACATTTCGCGGTGCCATAACTTTGAGTATATAGCTCGGCAGTCTGCATTCCGAGACGGTCGCCATGCATCCTGCTGTCGTAGCAGCTCTCATAGGTGAGTCAGGTGTTTGCCTTTCTTTGCGTTTTACGGTGTACCTAGAATTCGTGATACAGTTCTGTTTTGGGCGAACATTTTGCTTATCCCTTTATTGTTTGTTAAGCCTCTTCTCAGCGCTCCCTGTGAACACGAGTTCCGAATACTGATAAGTTAACAACGGCGATTTCATTTCATGGGGCGTACAACTTTGAATCAATGAATATCCCGACGCAAGTCACGTTGCATTCCGAGTTTGTAAACAAAATGGGGACAGATTTGTTTTTGTTTTTTTTTATTCCTCGAAGTTTCTTCAAGCGTCTCCAACGGCAGGTCTTCATTGCTATACAGGGTGTTTCACGTAACTTCAGCCAAACTTTAATAATGTGCAAATGCCACGTAGCTGGACAGAACCAAGGTAATGTTGTTTGCCGCCGCTTGAAAATACTCAGATTACTTTTTTTACATCGCGCCAAATTAGTTAATTAGTCTTAATTAATCAACATTTATAATATGGTAGTTAGATGAAAAGTGTGAATGAGAAAACTGTAGAGCAACATGGGAAACTCCCCATACATATTTCCGTTCCTCAATACGCGCTACATAAATGTGTTTTTCCGAGCGGGAAAGAAGCCCGCGAATACCCGCAAGATTGCCGCGCGACTCGCCCCTCGAGGAACTTCGCGTGTATTCGCGGGCTTCTTTCACGCACGGAAGAACACCTTTATGGAGCACGTATTGAGCAAAATAAAGCTGTATCGGGAGTTTCTCGTGTCGCTCTACAGTTTACGCATTGACACTTTCCATGTAACTATAATATTTTAGAAGTAGAATTATAAATTAAGACTAACCATCTAATTAGGCGGAATGGGAAAAATAGTTCGAGTATCTCTAAGCGACAGCAAACAACATTACCTTGATCCTGTCCAGCTACGTAGCATATGCATATTTTTAAACTTTGGCTGAAGTTACTTGAAACACCCTGTAGGGCAACGAAGACGTGCCATCGGACACGCTTGAAGAAACTTCAAGGAATAAAAAAAAATTACTTCTTTTGTTCGGATTTAGTCTCAGTGGCGTTGCAGTTATGTTCTGAGAACATTTCTCCCGTTTTCTGTTGTTAGTCATTGTTTCGGGTTAGTATTACTGCTTCTTGATATAATAGATTTATCTACTTAGTATCTTCCTTTAGCTGCAGTTTTATGACGGTAGTTATACTTCGAATATTGCCACAGTTGAAGGAACACTAAAGGCAAATACTAAGTCAAGCTAAAGTGATAAATTAGTGCTCGAGAATCTCTAAGGCGTCAATATTATAGCGAACAGAGCTTTAATAATTGAGAAATCGAGGTAAATGCGGGACATGATTAGAGACTCTCCCGGGGCATTCAAGCACTTGCCTGATGACGAAAGCACTCCTCAGTTAAATTCTGTCACTAGTACTCAACAAGTCGTTGCAAAAACATCCTCGTATTGTATTGCAAGATGGAATGAAATGCTACTTACCCATTTCTATGTCATTTTTAGAAAAAAGAACTGAATGAAATTACCGTTGACAACGATGCGGGTGGTCGAAAGGTTTCGTTTTCGCTCGACTCCGTGCCGCCCACGTTTTCGCGTTTCAGTACTTTCCTGATCGCCTAGTGCTGCGCTGGTTGTGCTGGCTCGCGAAACTCGCACAAACTACAAGCAGCAGAGAATTCAACTTCCATGTGATGTCGGGGATGCCCGAACGGTCTACGCCACTTGAACAAAAAGCAGCTACAGCGGCGAATCCACCGCTCTGTCTTGACTCGATACCGCCGTTTGTCGGGCGCAGCTTTGCTCACCGACGGCAGCAAAGAGATGGCGTATGCAACGGTTGGGTGGCGGGAGATTTGAATTTCGAAAAACGTATTCGGACCCTTCAGATGCAATTGTCTCGTAAACTAAGTCTTTTCTAGGCACGAAACAAGCGTTGCGAGGTTTCTGCAATGGTATTTTGACAGTTTACATCGACTTAGTATTTGCCTTTAGTGTCCCTTTAATGAGCAGCCGCAGAAGCAACAGCAGCAGCAGCAGTATAGTAGCGTAGCATTTGCTTACTGATTCATCCGCTGTAGGAGTAGTTGGTGCATAGCTTATGAAGAAACTTGGTAGCGCCTACTCCGACAAATACTGATACAGCAAGTCATTTGGATCGCTCATAGTTTAGCTCCTGCGTTTGACGCATTTTCGCATACTTGAAGCCTGCTGTTTTTATTCGCTTATGTTCGGCCAGAAATCCCGAGTTTAATTCATGTTTGTTTTTCACAGCCTTGGTTTATAGCGGACGCGCAACCTGCACCAACGTGACCTGCACCACTGTGAGTCCTATTATTCGTGCATATTCAATTTAATTTTATTTGATATCCTAGAAAGCATAGACAAGGTTAGCCCCCTTCTGGAGCTCGAGGCGCCCAATAATACAATAAAAGACAGTATAAACACAACAAAACAATAAAAAACGTGACGCTGCACGTTGTTTGCTGTTTGCCAGTGGTGTTAACCTGAACTGCTTTTGCGTTAAACGTTTTAGAACGGCGACTGCACCGACGGAAAGATGTGCGTCACGCATTACAACTACACCTCCGGATCAAGTTGCAAGTCGCAGGGCCACTGTGAGTGTCAACATCCATTATAGTGTCTATCTTCGAAATATTTTAACTATTTCAAATATCGTGAGATCATTGGGGGCGCCTCTGAAGATTCTGTTGCGGACATCCTCGTTGAATGCCCACAGTTCGAGCAGCGGCGAGAGACATCCGTGTTTCCGGTAGTTCAAACCTAAGGTTTTTATTAAATGAAGGAAATGCAAATGACACGTATACTGAAACGTGCGATACGTAGTCCAGATGCTTCCCTTCTTTTTCTTTTTTTTTTGCAATGTGACGGAAGTTACTCGAACTATGGACGGTGAGCACATGATTTTCTCAAGTAACAATAAGAACATCGTAAAAGTGAACATTTTCGGAGTGTAATTTTGAGAACATATGCGCGCTGTCTTGCTTATCGAACCAAGTGGTATTTAGGTTTTTATATACAAACGGCTCTTTTTTTCAATTCTCTAAGTACACATTTCCGCAAAGCAACCAATGTTTTCACCGCGATACCAACGCCTAGAATAATATGTTATCAAATATATTGCCCAAGTCGGATCAACTGAAAGTGGTACTGGCTGATGTTGTTGTCATATTCAGAGTAAATATGTTTAATTGCAGCTCGAACGTAACCCAGTCATGAGCAGATACCTTATTACCGGCAACTGGCTATCGTTCTCGCGGGTCAGGGCCTGCGTGTACCCCTTTTGTTGTATGAGCAACGATCTATGTCAAAATGTGGTTTCAGACTGACTTACTTAGGAGTGACTACAAATGCCTATTTAATTCCATTGTTACTATGTATGCCTGTTCTTGTTTCTGACAGCTGAAAATGTTTGTTTTTTTTCTTTGGGAGGGGGGGCACTGTTATTGTTTCGAAAGCACATTCGGTTAATTATTTCCACAATAACTAGCAGTTTTTTCGGACGCTGTGGTGCGGGCAATGCCCCTGGCAAAGTGCCTGCAAGGAAGTGCTTGTGCTGTCAACAATAATTGAGCTTTTAGTGCCAGTAGCCATCTGCCCAACACTGGTTAATAATTCCAGAGAAAAAGATCACCGAAAGCCTCCTTCTCGGCCACAGTACACGAAATTCCATGTCACACTGTAGGCGGTGATTGTAGACAGAAACGCGCCACTATTTGAGAAACGTGTACACTATAGACATTAGCCTGGAAATGCTGTAGGCTGTAGAGGGCGCTGTGGGTGTGTCGGGCGCGTGCATGCAAAGTCCGCTGGAAGCACTCTTCAATGTAGCTACGCGGTCCCTATTGTCGGCGTCTCCGCGGCACAACCAAACTGTGCAATATACGAGTAATAATCTTTTCCCCACTCCATCCCCCCCTCCGCACCAGCTGTGGAGGATCAGCTAGTTTTACCTAAATATTGGCTTGTAATAAAATAGATACTCCTGTGCTCCAACAGAGAAAACATTTTGCGAAAAAATAAGGCTATAGCGATATACTAAAAGCGTTTTAGGAAATGTTTCCGCGAACAGTCCACGAATCGTGATTCGTACTTGACACAGCCGCCACACCATAAGTTTTCCACAACATCGTAGCGTAAGCGTGGCGCCAACTGTGGAAACAGGTTCTCGCTGGTGAACGCTAGAGAATGCGTGAGCGTGAAGCCGTTAAACGCACTGAAATACAAAAATTCATACATTCACCTCTGTCGATCTCGACCTTTCGCTTTGAACCTGATGCTTGTTTTGGGTGAGATGAGGCACAATCTAGAATTCCAAGACCTGGAGATAATAATTACGAGTTACTATTCTACAACTTTTACAAATACTTGTAAGCGCACACTAATCAACACTTCTGTTCTTGATGGAACATTTGGGGATTTTAATTTAGTTTAGTTTCGTTAACCGTTTAGCAGCTTTCCTCCCGTATTTTGTGTTTTTCTGGATTGCTCTACTCGATGTGCCATTGTAAAGAGAAAAGCTTTACTAATAAATTTGCAATATCTGTTCATCGGGCTATAATAAATGCAATAAGTGTTTTGCCAGTAATATGTGGATTGACAGCGGACTGTCATTTGCCCTTCAAAGCTCTTAGAAGCGATGGCCTTCACATTATGGTGGCTGCCCTTAGGACCTCACAAGCGAACGCTACGTAAATTTTCTTACCATAAAAATGGGCTACGTGCATTCAATACATATACATGTCGGGGTTTACGAATAGTTTATAGTGCCTATTTCGACCCCTATATATTCTGTGTAAAACTAGGCTTTAAGTGTCCGTTCTAGGCGCTTAAAACGTACACTTTTATAGCCTAAAAATATCGCTTCTAGTGCAAATTGTGTGTTCTCGATATCACCAACTTGTTGCTTTACTTCAATTTAATCGATAGTGCATTTTGAAAATACTTTATTCGCTCAGTCCCTTCATTTATGAACTGTATACGCTGCGTAAATAAACATACTGAGACGCTTCCTCATTTTTAGGCGTTACTTCCTAGTTCGTGAAGAGAAGACGATATTTTCACTAGTAGAATAATGCGAGTACTCTAAAGTGTACAGCTATTCAACTAACACATTGTTCTAAGGTCAGAAAAGCAAAAACTGTATTATGAGGTGTAATATCACTTGCAAAAAAATCACTTTGGTACTAGCGCTCATCAAATCCTGCATTTGTATTGCGTATGCCCTTTCAAATGCCACAAGATAACATGTTAAAGTTTGCTTCTTGACGTAATCTTTCTCTGCAGGCATCTCTGTCACCGGCAAGACGTGTTCGGTAGGTATTCAAGGCTTCTATGGACTACTTTAAGTTCAATTTCAGTCTATTTCTATTTATGACTACAAAAGTTGCTGAAAATCACCTGAGCCCTTAGCAATACTGCTAGTTCTGGGCCCATGCAAATGAATACAAAACACAACAGCAACTCAGGTTAACAGGTAATGTGATTTGTAAGTACAGATTCCGCTAACATTTTTGTTAGCATGATATAAATAAATGTGCTATAGCACAGGAGAAAAACCAACAGTAGCGAAATCCGTTACTATGACACTACGGAAACAAATCCATAAGGAATTATAAATTGCTTAAGAACATGAGAAAATCTTGGACTCTCGTTTATCCTCTTGGGAAGATTATTCCATATTTTCGTTGCAATATAGGCTAACCTGCGCCTACCATACAAGTTGCTGACAGGTGGTACGTTCAGTTCAATTGGATGGCATGCCGCAACTGTTACGAAAGATGACCACGCAGGAAGCTGCGAGCCACAGGAATTACCATGCTCGTATGCAGAAGTCTACGAGACATTGCATTCTCGCTCTACTAATTTCGATGAATGCCTGCGCCAGGTGGCGTAATCCATTTCGACAGCTCGAGAGCTTGAAGAGGCGCGCAGTGTATGCAAAACACATGAACATGTTATCTAGCTAACTACCATGATTATTACAACAATTTCAGGTTTTACGGAACGTCACGTAATAATGAAACCAAAGCGATCCCATTTCAATTCTGGTCAGTGTTTGGCTACATGGCCACCTTACGCCGGCTGCGATATCTTTAGAGATGCGATATGCTGAACATGCTTTGGATAGTTCTTCAAGCCGCGTCGTTTAAAAAATGCAAACAGCACCAGTTTTGAGATATCCGTCCCTGAATATTGTGGTTAACAGTGGTATAATCGATGGACCGAGAGAAATGTAGTTACACAGTACGATCGCTTATTATTTATTTATTTATTTATTTATTTATTTATTTATTTATTTATTTATTTATTTATTTGCTTGCTTTTCGTCGGTTATCGTTTACTTTGTTGGTCACAATGAACGGAATTCAGCTCTGCCAAATCACATTTGTACAGCCTGTGAAATGTTCAACGAAATAAATCGGCGCTCTAAGTGGATCGGTCTCACAGTGTGTGACTAATATGGGAAACAAAAGAATTTTAAGGGAAACTAATATCTAAAATACCAACATATTTTGACGCATGTGTTCTGCGCGGATATCTCGAAACGGGTGTGTGTCTCAGGACTTCTGGCAAATGTACATGATCCTTGCACTGGCTGGCTTCAGTTTTCTAAATGCAACGCTAGTCGTACAATAGTTAAATATATTATAATTGCTAAAATGACGTTGTTCCGTAATTTCTCCTCGTTATTTATTGCCTCTATTTAGGCGAAATTTATTGTCTCAATTTAAATTCAATCAATCTTCAATCAATCAAATAAATCTCAATCAATTCAATATCAGTATAAATTTATTGCCTTTATTGAATTTATTTATCGAATGTATTGTCTGAATTTAGATGAAATGACGCTATCTGCCTCGAACGATTTAAATAATTGGGTAGACCAAATATACGCCTCGTATAATTTGGACAAAGCGAGCACATGTAAGTATTTGACACTTGACTTTTCCTTTGCGCTATGCTTGGCCGCTACGTAGCCCCGTAGTTGATTCGCAGCAACCCCAGCACACGTTTTGACGATGTCTTTTTTTTTAATCCTGTCAAACAAGTGCTAAATATCCTCTCCTTTCACGTCAGATTACTTATTGGATCTTAAGTTGTGAATCGGTAGATGCACGCCTAATGGAAACCAGCACGAAAGCAGCACTTCTAACAATTCTTACCCAGCGAACACTTTCATCTGGCCTCCACTGTCAATGATTTAATTAAAGCGTTTTTAAAAAGTCTCTACCAACTTCTTTCTGCAAAACGTGCCGATAGACTACAATCATAAATGGCCTGTGCACTTCTAGTTCCACACTTTGTGTCGAATAATGTCGGTCAGCTCATGTAAAGGGTCCATGCAGAAGTCTAGGCTGCATGGCGCGTCAAAAATTGTTTAAAAGAATTTTGTATACAGAGGGTGTATAAACAAACTATAATTGAAGGAGACGATTCAAGAAGCGACGTGGCCTACACTGAGTCTATAGGGAGTCTGCCAACTCTCAAAATTCATTTTGTAAGAATTTTAGGTTAATATTTACGCAGTGGTAAAAGCGCTCCGAAGATGTTACCAGCAGGACGGATATATGGCTTGCTGACAATCTCACGCATGTTTGAAAACATACGCACTATTAACAGGAAAGGGAAAGCGAGGAGCAGGCTGGCAACTGCCACCGGAAGGGGCACAACGCCTGCCTACTCTTCAGAAGGGAGGTGACAGCAACACAGAAATGGAAGATAGGAAGGAGGGGAGGAAAGAAAGAGCAACTTAGTTCGCATAATCTATGCATTTTAAAGCAAATTGTACCGATCAAACACTGTCACTTTTTCTAAGCACACAATATATTTGCGAAGGTAAATAGAGAGGTGGCCTAATTAATTTTTTCTGACTATCGCCCACAGAGTTTGTCTTTTACGGAGCAGCCACTAATAAACTGAAGCTATTTTAATAAATGAATCAGTCACTCACTCACTCAATCAATCAACCAATCAATAAATGTTTATTCAACATTTTATTGATATTTGGGGCATGGACAAAACACCTGATAATGATTGGCTGGGTCTATGTCTCGGAAACATAGTATACACTGCTAGGAAGCTTGAAAGGGTACAGCGCATATATTTCTCACATTTTATCACGCGACATCATTTTTCCGCGAGAAACGCCTTCTCAGACAACTCAAAAACCTGCCCTTTATTTCAGTGTCTCGAAGGATACACCTGCCGACAAAAGGACTGCCCTAAATCACCTTACGAATGTAAGAATTCAATACTATGCATTTGTCATCACAAATGGTCTAACAAGGGATGTCTCAGGTTTGAGCGAACGTGTCGGTAAGTGCGCTTCTCTTCACCAAACCAAGGTCGCCTTATTTTTATACATACTGCCACCCTAAGATGGTTATAGCAGGAGTGGGGTACAAAATTAAGGGTACCACGCACACAGCAAAAGGAGGTAAAAAAATCAAAGGTACAAGGCACACAGCTAAGCAATAGGGAACGGGATATAAAAAAGAAAAATGAAAAAGATACGGTCTCAATACACACATATATTCATATAAACATAGTACATAATACACGGTCCTAGGAGTCACGGGCATCGACTAGTGACTGCCTTAACAATATTATCAGGCGCCAATTTTCGTATGTTAATAGGAAGCTGGTTCCACAATTCAATGGATCGGGAGAAAAAAACTATATTTGTGGGAAAGGAAGGAAGGAACGAAAGAGAAAAGCAGAAGGCAGGGAGGTTAAGCCGAATAACGTCCGGTTGGCTACCCTCCACTGGGGGAATTAGAAAGGGGAAAACAATAACAGGGAGAGAGTGGAGGGAAGGAAAGAAGGAAAGTAGCGGTGAGTTCACTGACGCGTGTGGTCTAATAGTTATTGCACTAATAGTCACAGACGTTCACACAAGCCCGTCGTCGTCAAGAATTTAAACCTTATCTCCAAACATGAGACATCTCTTGTGGCCCATTGTTCATCTGATCACTTCAGGTATCCATCTTGCCATGAACCTCAATTTTATCACGATTAAACAATGCATTGCGTATTATGTTCCGTAAACTATCGATCGCGTCGGTGCTTCGAACTCTGGGCGAAGCTGCAACTTTTCTTGTAAGGACAATTTTCCTCATCTGGTTGTTCTGTGCGCACGGAGCCTAAATCAACGTATTTTTCACAGAAAAACATGCGCACGTTTGATAAAAAAAAATATGCTCTTTGGAAAAGTGCTCTATGTGGCCCATTGGTTATAATCAATGCTCTATAAACACAGCGAGACGTGAATAAATGTGTGTGAGCGTCAGAGCCTTGTACGACGAGCTTGTCCCTAAGCGTAGTTTCGAGAATTTCCTCTAGGGAACAAATTAGGACGTGAAAAGAAAGTCACAGCATGCCACACTGCTTGTTCTGAGAAGGAAAATGAGCTTAATAATATTCCCTCGAGGAACACTTAAGATAATCTGTAAACGTACGACCTGTCTGAATCAAATCCGCCAGTCGTGCATAATGTTTTGACGCGTCGTGGCTTGGGAGTCGGCTTAATTCAATAAAGCCTCTCGGAGAAATTGTTTGAAAAGCAGGACAATGACACTGATTGCAATCTTTTAGAAAGTACTGATGATATATTTCATTGAAACATTGTGTCCCGTTTTCCGCAAAAAAAAAAAGCACGCATGACAAGCGTCGTTGAACACTCACCACGTCTTCCACCGTAAAATAAACAAAAACCTTCTATATTGTGGCAATGCTTTCTCATAAGACTGGAGTTCTGGGAAGTGGCCTTCCGATAAAAACTACATATTGCATTGCGCACCTAAATAAATTATGACACTGCAATTTTTATTGGCGGATTACATTCGTTCACTGAAGGTGTCTCTTAAGAGTTCGTGCATTCTTTTGTTTAATTAGTTAGAAGGCACATCGAGCCTGTATAAATCTAACGCACAAGTTGAACGCGGCTAGATAATTACGCTATAGACAACGAATGAAACTGGCCGAAACACGGTTTTCCGTGACCATTTCCCCTGACACCAGTCGCGCAAATAGCACAATTTTATTTCCACGGATTTCCATTTCCAGGTGTCATCATCGAAAACCACGAAACAAGATGCGGCGGTAAAAACGTGCGTATTGCCCCTCATATTTCATTTGCTATTCTGAGTGCGTCGGGCCTTGCGCAGCGTTTTCTTTGCAACTCAGATGCAGCAGCATTCTTTTTTTTTGTTATTGTTACTTTATTATTGGGCCGACGCTTGCCGGCCGTAGCTGCTACGTCGGCCTCGGTGGTGCCGGCGCATTTCAGCGATTCGCCATCGGTGTCGGCTACATGATGACGTTCTGGTATTGAGCGCACGAGGTCGCGCGATTGGCTGCGGAGTGCGGCGACCACGTTATAGCTAACGCAAAACGAACCGATCCTCGTGTACCGTGCTTTGGATACAGGTCAACAACCCCAGATGATCGAAATTGTTCCAGGGGCTACTGCGTGCCTCAGAGTCCAGTGCGCATAATGCACAATTTCGGCGCCTCCTTTTAAGCTTTCCGTAAAACTCGCAGGAGAACCGAAAATGTTACGACATCTAAACGATGCAATGTGAGCTGCTGAAAGAATGGCGAAAAAGGTAGGTGCTGCGATTCCGTAATAACATAGGTGCGCGTGCAACTTCGAATGTGAATCGAATACGATTTGAAGATACAATATCGAAGCTAATATCAAATAGTCAGATGCATACGTGTAAATTTACAGCAAGAGTATTTATTTCGGCATAATTACTTGCCGCACCTATACAGACTAGTTCAAAAAGCGACAGCTATTAGGAACACGGGATCATTTTTTGAACAAAAGGTCACTAAATGTCAATAAAAAAACTGCATTAATAGCCGCTCAACGTCTTCAGAGCTTGGTTGCAAGCAAGCTACCTGAGAATAAATGGCTGCAGTATGACAAGGTTGCATAAACGGAAAATAAATGGTTTGCCGAAAAAATGATCAGAAGTTGCAGAGCAATAAAAGCTGCTGAAAGGCTTGTGTGCCGTAGACACGTGAAAAAAAGGGAGCGCTGCTAGGAAAAGAACCCTGGTTGTAACGCAAACGATACAACTGCTACGTGACTACATTTGCAAAAACATTGAATGACAGACTGCAAGCGAAAATCGCGAGTTCTCATCTAGGCTTATACGTCAAAACCGAAAGCAAAGCTTGCATTGCCCATGTCCTTTCTGCGTCGCTTCCAAAACTTTTGTCTTCGTGTCACTTATGACAATTTGCGTGCGATTCATTGTTTAGCAGAAGAACAGTAATCCGACTTTAACAGACGGATGTTGGGAAATAATTTGTTAGTTTTGAACGATCGAAAATGACAAATAGTTCCTCTTTGTCAAAGCAAACAGCTCTAAAAACACGCACGAGAAATGAAGAAGACAGGACCAGCGCGGTCGGCGGAACAGGACAGAGTTCGTCCTGTCCGAGCTTGAAGCTTGGTTTTCGGACATTCGAACGCATCTTAATGTGAACAATGGTTCCTCGATTGTGTTTACATTGAATGTGCCGGTGAAGATCACTCTCCAATGCCGTCAGGAAATAATTCCGCAAGTTACTTTTTCAAATACGTAGGTGTAATGTACGACGCAAAAGTGAGCTGGCGAAATCACATTGATTAAGTTAAATCTAAGGCAGCATGCGCTGTTAGCATGATAAGCAAACTGGGCCGACATCACTCTGGGCTACGCGGGAAAACTATAATAATGATTTATTGCATTTGCATTCAATCAATGCTGCCATTTGGGTGCGTGCTATTCTCTGGTGGGCCAGCATAGAAGTTTAACCCCCTGGTTCTTCTGGAGCGGGAGGTTCTACAAAATTGTATTGGTTTAGTAAAAGTTTTTTACAAAGAATGTTTTATATCAAGAAGCAGGACTGCCTACTTTTCCCGACAGATTCTGCATCCTAAAAACAACAACGTATTTAAACATTTATTCATCTCCTTGGAGACGATCACATTTTATATTTATTAGTGAAATAGGGGTATCTTTCGATTAGCATTGGTCCCGCTTACATAGACCTCAGGTTTTGTTTTTACGAACTCAGCTAGATCCATCAAACGTTATTCTACGCTAGATCATTTGACCGGACAAGCCACTGCCTAATATAATGATTGAAGTGTATTATATATTTCCATCGAATGGGGGCCAAACTCCTGCCCACTGAATATTTAAATGACATGTTACACGATCATTTAACACACTTGGGAATAGATAATGTGATCGCGACTGATGCGTCAATGAGTGAGGAGAAAGCAGATGCGGGCATTTTCGTGGTCATATGCATTACGCTTTTCCGGATTTCACATCGAGATTTCTGGCTGAACTACCAGCCATTACCTTAGATCTTCAAAAACTTCCTCCAAATTATTCAACAGTGGGTATGGCGACTGATTCACTGTCACCATGCCCATCACTCACTTCATCTTCAGGCACTACTGTAGCCAATGTATTTAAATCATTAACCCCTCCAAACTTAAGCCTAGTTCGATTGGCATTGGTTCCAGGCATCGTGGTATAGTTATTCTTAAATGAAATGGCTGACGCAGTTGCGCGGATGTCTCATGATGGACCAGTTATGTCCGCTATGCCTACTTCTGCCGATGTCACTGTGGTTATAGGTTTAGAAAAAATTCCCTTTTCCATGATTCTACGAAGCTGAGAATCCCAACGCCGGAATTTAATCATTTGTACTTCTTATGGGACAATGAATGGTGTGCCACACGTAAATTAGAAATCTCCATAACAAAATCACGCTGCCGCCACCCACCATTAAAACTTTACCTACACAGTTGTGGTCTGGCACCATTCCCCCTCTGTGTCCTACCTGCCAGGAGCCAGAAAACATTGATCAATTTCCACTCGCATGCGGTAGATTTAGAAATCAGAGAAATAAATTTGAATTTTCATTCCGAAAATTGCGCATTTCTTTAACTTCTCAAAATATCCTCTCCTTCGGGGCTTCTTCATTGGGCTTTAGCCACAGGAACGTCTGCGTGGCCATTTGCGGCTACCTCTGGGAAGGCTGCCATGTTAGTCCCTGAAATCAATAATTGGATGGCTCACGACATCGCGGATAGTTTGTTCGAAATTATTCTAGTAGCATCCCAAACATATCTTTTATTTTCTTTTATTTCTGTATCCCCCAGGTCAATCATAAATTATCATAAACGTTATACCTCACCCTGAATAACTTTCTCGTTCAAGTTTTTCTCTGTCGCCATTACCTTTGACCTTTAACCTCCGGCTTCTGGGGCCAATGCCCCGTATTGCGCAAGCGCCACAAGCGAGGAACAAGCAAGCTTGTCCGGTCGTCCGTGTCTGGCGCTGTTTTTATTCGATGCATTCGTACCAACGAGCTCGCGTTCAAACCATCTTAAGTTTCCTTTTCAAATACGGGTAAAAATAGTGCGAAATATTCGATTCATACTTGAAGCCTTCAATATACACCGACCCCTACTTATACTATAGTAGAGTGTTTGTAACAATGGCTTTCTTAGAGCGGCTCCGTAAAGACGTCGCATGGGTAATGTGTGTATATATATATATATATATATATCAAACCGACTGAAGCTCTCATTCGAGAGCGTGATTGCCATTAGAGTACTACCTCAAAATATGCTCGCGTATGACACCACTGCCGTACGTGAGAAGTACCGCAGGCTGGGGCATTTTTTCTCTCCGCAGGTTGCGTCGTACGTCTCAATGCCGATAGCATAAAATTGCTGCTCTGAGGTCTCAGATTTCTTGCCATGTTTCTTTTCCTCCATTCCCATATTTCTCCCATTTTCATCAAGGTAGGTGGCGATGTGCGATGGCTTGTTGGCATTTATGTTACGATAGGTATCTATCGTCAAACGATAGCGCTGTCACTTATTAGAGATAGGTTGCAGTGCCGACTTATACAAAAACACCAGCGAGTTATTCCCATGCGTGTATCTCCGTCAGCCTTATTTTGCTTCCCTCAGGTAGCAGCGCTTTCTTTTTATCCCTAAAAAGGGACTCAAGTTTATTGGTACGTCCAGCAAAAGCTTCGAGAACGTCCAGCTTACGGGTAGCCATCGTTTAGAACCACCCACGGGACGCCGATAATTCCTGAAACTTAATCTTGCCTCGAGATGATCTCGTTGCTCACGCTTCTGAACTCCGTTCTCACCTTTCTTTTTTTTTTTTTTTCGCCCCAGGCCCCCGCCTGCAAGGACGGCGAAGTCTGCGCCTACGTCTTCCAGGACGTCTACTGCTACGAGTGTCCTTGCTACTACACGCACGATGTGACGTGTTAGTCTAGCTTTTCTCTCCTTTATTCTCTCTCCCTCTTTCTTTGTCGCTGTTAAACACTGCGGAGATCTGGCACAGAGTGCTGGAGTAAAAAAAGAAATACATCGTTCTCTTTAAGTAAATACGATATTATTTGATGTGAGTATTGCGTCATAAAAAATGCACTTGCGGATTCGAAAGCACGAAATAAGAGTGTGTGTCTTGACAGCCTTGAGGACTCAATTGCAGTGCATAATATAGACGAATTCGACAGTCTACGTACTTGTGAGCCAGCGTGAGAACTGAGTGCCAGCGTCTGAGAATTAGGTGTCTTGTGCAACGAGTTGGGCCCCCGATGGGTCCAGCCGAAACTCTGTACATGGCCATGCGGTTTGAGGGGAGCGCATGCATACCCCAGAGTTCTACCCCACCGATGCGCCCAGTGAGGTCACAAGCTGATCACGTGTATCTCAAGTTTAGCGACGAATTTGCCGTAGCTCAAAGCCGGAGCGAGCATCTGCTACTGAAAAAACTGACTCCTCCGTTCCCTGCGCCATGTGTTACGTCACTGCTGTTGGCGTTTAAAAAAAAAAATATTCGTCACTGGTTGCTCATCGGCTTTTAACGCGCTCGTGTCACTGGCACTTCCGTTGCACGCAGGTCTCAAGATCACCAAGCAACATGGCGCCTGCGGCCCGAACGCCATCGCCGAAGTCAGCGGCCGCCGGAAGTACAGCTGCGATGGCTGCAAGTCGGCCACCGCTGTGCTAACCCCGCCTACAATCAGCCCCGGACCCTGAACACTCTCCTCCGCGCGTTACGAGAAGCGAAAGAAGCGTGCATACAACTCTGGACTGCTCGTAGCCCCGACATTTCCTACCGTACAAACCCAAAATAAATGGGCCTCTCTGAAATCGACCGAAACCGTGTGCTGAGTGATTCGGCCGACAGCCGGGTAGCCTGATCGACTCATCTTCTACTGATCGTTCCAAATATTCCCTGAGAGACGTCGCTTTGCTATGGACGTTTGGTGAGACGTCACAGGCACATACAGAGACGTTCAGGCGGAGCAGCTGCCCGACTCAACCTACCACCTAGCAACGGTATAGAGTCACGTAAGAAAGAATCGAAGCCCTATTTGGAAAACATATTGGCTGATTTAGCATCTTAGTAAAGCCTAGTACTACTGCTATAAGCGAGCATTGAAAGGCTACCGGAGCGTTCTGAAACGATCAGTCCAAAAACGTTGTTGGGTCCTCAAAACATGGTTACATGTTTATGTTGAGTCCTTTTCAACAGGGCACATAGCCACGATAGGAATTGGCCACGCAAAGGAGAAATTTAATTACTGTTCATGAGTAACAATACTTTGAAAGACGCAAAGAAAAACCAATTTTATTAGAAAATATAGCGAACGTTAAAACAGAGAAATAGAACCTCTAGCACTGTAACCGGCTTGATGATGCTTCTATAAACTTATGGAGTTAACTGCAAATTGCACTATGGATGCAGGCAAACTGCGCAACTTTTGTGATAATAACAACTGTAATAGCCATGAAGAACGGAAGACGAACGTTCAAGGAAACGTCTGCGCAAATAAGTGAAACGGCGGCATAAAAAAAGGAAACAATCAACGGTTTCTTCTTTATTACAAAAAGCAAAGGTTAGAAGTAGAAAGTCCAGATCGACAATGGAAAAAAAGAATTTTTGTGATGGAACTCTGCGTCGGAGGTTGGTAAACGTAACCTCGCATTGACGTGAGAGGCATTGATCTGGGTGCCGTGGGTAACGTTCAGAACAACATTCATTTGGGCTAGATGGCGCGTACTTTAATGAGGAAGGAACGGCGCCAACTAAGACGACCACGAGAGGGAGAACGACACAGGACAAGCGCCAAATTCATCTAGAGACGAAGTCAGCGGGTAACGCAAATGCTGGAAGTCAACCATCAATAAAAGGGTGGATGACGCAGTGCAAGAGGGGTCGTTCTTGAGTATGGAAAAGGGCGGCACAACATAAATAGGTCCTAGCAGGAATGACGACGCCAGAGAACCAGATTCCCTAAGAGCGGAAGTTATCTTCGTTTACTTTTTTTTTAACGTTGCAACGACTATTGTTACATATCGGCCATTCCACCCTACACTACTAATGTAGACTTTTA
This sequence comes from Dermacentor andersoni, assembly GCF_023375885.2. Classification (NCBI taxonomy): domain Eukaryota; kingdom Metazoa; phylum Arthropoda; class Arachnida; order Ixodida; family Ixodidae; genus Dermacentor; species Dermacentor andersoni. The sequence continues at coordinate 137,065,920 of NC_092820.1, forward strand.
TAACATAGGTGAACTTACCACATTGATAAGACGGGCTTTGAGACACATGCTCTCTTGAAAATGTATAGGAATCTCCGAAATCGGTGCTTATCCTCCCAAAATAATACGGAAGAAGAATTCAAGCGACGACGTTGTGCGCAAAAAGATACGAAATCATGAAATTTAGATGGGAAATTCTGTAGGAAAAACAATATTCGAAATCAAGATTTGGACGATTGCCATATGAACTCCAATGTACACGAGTAGCTGATTCAACCGCACGTGCAGTAGCCTTGACAATTTTTCCAAAGTCACGGTTAGTACGATCAAATTTTGATTACTCTCTGATTAGTCTGATTACTCTCCGATTACTCTCTGAAGTTTTGATTAGCAAAATCAAACTCATTTGAAAGGGTAATAGCCGGCGTTAGAAGGCATAAACTGACTAACCGACAACTATCCCGTGATGTTTTAACATCCGCATTCATGAACCCGAACAGACACAGTGAGCGTAAGGTTACATTTCGCTCGGAAATCACCGTGGTGTGAATGAATCTCAGCGACCCGTCGTGTCGACAGGTGGTGCTGACATTCACTTTCTCGTCCTAACTAGAACGACTTAAGAATATGACAGAAAGTAAATGGGCTGGGAGAGTGTTCGGATAGTTATACAGGAAAAATATTGATGCACAGTGGAGAAAAAGAACTAGGATGCTTACCATCAAGTATGCGACTGGTATGGTGAACAACGTGGCAACAAAGAACGTCAAGCGGGAAGTCAGAGAGGCTGAGATAATCCCATGAGTGGCGGTAATGAAGAAGAAAGCTGCTATGAGTAACTGCTTAAGATAAAAAGAACGAAATGAGGAAAGAAACGATTTATGATAACTCAAAGGGAAGCTCAATGCTTTTTGAAGCGCGAACAGGGTGCCTTAGAACACGCCTTTATAAGCGAGGTACAACAAGAAGGAAGAAGCATGTGCTTGCTGCGGTAAAGATAGGGAAACGATGGACCATGTTTTATTAGAATGTGAAGATGTCTACCCGACGGTCAATTTAATCACTCATGGCCTCCTTGAAGCCCTCTCTCTTTCAACGAGAGCGAGGGGAAGGTAAACTTGTCCGCCATAGACATTAGTAAGAGGTGATTGGAAGATTGGTGGAAGAAAAGTATAGGAAATGACAAACAACGGAGGCGTAGAAAAACGAAGTTCCCAATAGGGGTTCAGAAAGTTTGGTGATGTGAATTCTTAGAGTGTTTTTTTTTCTTTTCCTTTTTTTAAACATAAGTAGGACATTAGACAATATAATAACAAGAGCTTGGTGCCGCAATCCACCGCCCCGTTCCAAAGGGGACACTCACAGCATCCATCCATCCATTTATCCGGATGGCTCGAGTTAATCAAACTGCTTACCATGAAAAGCCATCGTCGGCAGACAAACATGTTCCTGTGTCGCTGCTTCGGCGTCGTGGCAAATCCATGGGTCATTGATCGCGAATAGTTGCTTATTCCGTTGCTGGTCGGGCACAGATGGTTTTGTAGCTGGAAATCAAGAGCTGCATAAGTACATTTGCAACGAATAATGCATATTCATGTTCACTGAACACAGTCACACTTTCTGTCTTTAAAATCAAGCGTGTACAATGTGCGGAGCTGCGCACAAAGAGATATTGCCATTCAGAGCGCAATCAGGTTGCAGGCCGCACATCTGCTTGCAACCTCGCATGCAGCCCTTCTCAGATGCATGTTACTCTCAGTCGGCAAATAGCAGAAAAAATTATGAATTTTTACTTTATCGGCAGTGGTATACCATGAGCCTACAACTAGACCGATCAGCAGACTCGCCGGCAGCAGACAGACGTCAGGGACGTGCAGCGGAGAACCGCTCGATCGTGCAAATTACAGATGATCCACCGCTGCTCAGCGTGTGCAGTATTAGTAAGATGTGCGCAGTAGTTGGCTGCAAAAATAGTGACTGGCATGTTAAGGAATGGAATGAATGTGTGCGGCCAAGTTCGCGGACCGCTGCTGTGACTGTCCGTACGTGTTACCGGCACTTTGAGATGTGTACGGCTTTCCTCGAGGATACAGATATTTGCTCATCCTCCGGCGTTGTATCGCTAACCTTCAAAAAATGGGCTTCAGCCGCGGAACGTTAGCGAGAGTGAGTAGCGCTCGTTAAACAATGACAAAGGGAGTAGCGCCGCTTCCTGTCATAGTGCGTTTCTCGCACAGTATCTACACATATCTACACTAACTTGCACGAAATCTTACGCCCACTCTATCACCGACGTGTCTATAACTGAACGGGCGCACACTTGAATATATGCGCACCATATACGCAGAATAAATGACCGACTACTCCGATAGCGCACGAATGGTCGAAGCTTATATGTTTCGTGATGGTCCACAAACGCAAGCGAGTTACTAGGGATAATCCATCTTAGCTACACGGTATCACAATGCACAAAAAAAGCTACGTTTCAAGCATTCCGCGTAGCTGGAACAAATCTATCGGAACTGGGCACACCCACGAGCGATTAGGCAGAAAATAATCAGGTAGTGACCGCACCGAGGAAATTTACTGAGTCAGAAACGTGACAAGGCGGTGCTTAAATATATTTGCCAAATAACGAAAGAAGAAGAAAACACACTAATCCTGATTTAGTTCATGAGCGGAAAGTTTGGATAGCTTGGAATACATAATTAGCCCCGCTTTTAGAACAAGTACCATATACGCTGCTCGCGCCTTTTGAACATAGCTTAATCGGCTCCGAAAGCGCTTTTGCATGTTCTCTGAAGCTGTGGCCAAAGGTTCGTGTCGTCCACCCTGTCAGCGTCTAGGATATCTCCCGAAACAGGGGTTTGCTAAGGCGTACCGGCGTCATACACACCCATTGTAAACGCGGAGGCAGTTGAGGCAAGCAATGGATGCGTCACCACGTGATATAACATGGCAGCGTCCACGGGATCGCCGCGTAAAGGTTCAACAGGGAGAGCCGCTGACACCACTGACGAAGTTCGAAAGGAAAAGAATTGGTATGGTAGCACAACGATAACGCCAACCCTGGCTGCGAATTTTAGCCCGGAGCCTTTCACTATAGCGCGCACGTTATCGGATCGCGGCCTTTGTTCGTAAACGCCTCGCATAATTAATTTCCAAACCCGTCACACTCCTAAGTTGTTGCCCCCGATTCGAACACTGTTTAAGCTCGGTCTGGATACATCCCCTGAACATGAGCAATAGGCAGAGTAAATGACACCGGTAACGCGGTCCGACATCCTGTTATCGCAGTCAGTGGATTTTGTCATTTCTTTCCTCAATGCGGCGTAAAGCACCGAGCGAAGTTTTTCTTTCTTGAATTTTTACAGATATTCCGGTTTAACAAAATTCATTTACGTGCTCTTTCTGAACGACATAGCACACGTGTACGATCGCGTACTGAACTTGGGCCGGTTGTCGCATGCAGTGCTGTCCACTGAGATTGGAATGAGAGCCAGCCGGTACAAAGCATATTTAAACGTGTATTCTAAGTAAAATAATATAACCAAAATAACGTTGAAAAAAAGGAAAGACGTGAAATCTGTACAATAAAAGCGTAAATTTGGAGAAACGGGCAGTTCACTCGTATGAATAGAAGGGGGCGCTTTGAAAAGCGACAGGGGCTTCACAACGGTGCAACTGGCATGTCAGCTTTGGCCATTAAATTTTTTACAGCCATTCCTTAATTAGGATGCAGTTTTCTATGACTATGCATTTACTGTGCGACGCCATAGAAACGAGCATAATTTCAGGTGATATACCTGCTGTTGATGTCTCTTCCAGGTTCCTGCGTCTCCCATGCTGTAGATGTACAAGAAACGCTGACGGCAATCCTAATAAAAAAAGCTGCGTTCAAATCCGGAAGGTGAAAGTGAAACTTAATTGCTTTTCAACGAAAAGAAGGTGCCAGAACAAAAGTCTAAGAGCCTGACAGTGTCACTGACACACGTAAAACAGTCGACATTGTGTACTTCACAACGTGTAGTTGAAAACAATTTTACAATGGACTATACATATAAGTACGCGAGCAGAATGATGAAGGCAGCATGCACTAAATTTCTAGATGAAATGTAAACTGGAATGTATGAGCAACCTAGTGCACGAAATATGCAAATTTATTACCATCATCATCATCATCAGCCTTATTTACGTCCATTGCAGTATGCAGGCCTCTCCCTGCGATCTCCAGCTACCCCTGTCCTGCAACAACTGATTCCAACTTCTGCCTGCGAATTTCCTAATTTCATCAACTCACCTATTTTTCCGCCGTCTTCGAAAGCGCTTCCCTTTTCTTGGCAACAATTCTGTAACTCTAATGGTTCACCAGTTATCTATTCTACGCACAACAGGGCCTGACCAGCTCCATGTTTTTCTCTTCATGTCAATTAGACTATCGGCTATCCCCGTTTGCTCTCTGATCCACACCGCTCTCTTCCTGTCTCGTAGCGTTACGCCTAACATTCTTCGTTCCATCGTTCTTTGCGCGGTCTTTAACTTGTTCTAGAGTTTTTTTGTCAGTCTCCAAGTTTCTACTCTATATGTTAGCACCGGTAGGATGAATTGACTGTGCACCATTCTTTTCAATGATAGTGGTAAGCTTCCAGTCAGGACCTGGCAATGTCTGCCGTAGATGGAGGAGACATAATGCTTGAATAACCAGCGGCCCTTTATACGAACTCTCTGTCGACTTGAAGAGTCCGAGAGAACTGGAAGAATGCTCACAATATACTAATAAAAAAATACGGAGACATTAGAGAATTGAGCAATTATAGACCCATTAGCTTACTTTAAGTATTGTATAAAATATTCACCAAGATGATTTCTAGTACAATAAGGACAACACTTTACTTCAGTCAACTAAGAGAACTGGCTAGCTTCAGGAAAGGATACTTTACAATGGATCACACCCATGCCGTCAATCAGGTAATCGAGAAATCTGTAGGGTACACTCAACCTCTCCATATGGCTTTCATAGATTATGAAAAGGCATTTGATCAAATATGGAGGAGATATCATGCTTGAAAAGCTTGGGGCCCTTTTTACGAAATGTCTCATGACTTCAATGGTTCCTGACAACTGGAAGAACGCCAACATTTTATCAGATAACAATTTTATAATATACACAACTGTGTATATCAAGTGTTTCCATATTAAGTATAAAGTCGTAAATAGGTACAAGCATGACAAAACCATTTTAAAGTCAGCAAGAGTCACGTAAGGCACATTTGCTAATTAAGTACTCCATTCCGTTTCTTCTTTCATTTTTATTAACTAAATGAAAATAAAAGGAAGAGACGTAGTCAGCGTGTAATGGTGACGGCCACTCCTTCTCGCATAGCGGAAAGAACAATAAAAAAATATATGTAGGAAAATAAAAAGAAACCACGTCACGGTTTGTTCAATTGGGTGTTGTTGATTGGCGTGTTTAAAATATCTTGATGAGCGCTAATAGTCAGTTACAAAATGAAATCGATTTAGTTTTGGGATAACTTGGTAACTTAGTCATTGCTTGTCGTAATTAGTGCGCTTTATCGGTACGCGTTTACGTTTCTCACGGAGAACATATCGCCTGCGGGAATCATCTGCACACGAAAAAAGAATATATATGACGATGGACATGATGTTTAAGTAGACAGACAACGACATGTTCCAGCTCTTAAAGAAAAAAAGTAGAAAGTGCGGAAAAGATAGGCGGCTGGACATGTACGTAGCTCCAGCGTTCTACCTGTCCAGTCGGCTTTCCTCTCTACACTCTTTTACGCTTTTTTCCTACAGGCTGTTGTATGTATTCGTCTAAATTCCAACTAGCCCAACATATGGCCTTAAGTCGACGAAAGATTACACGCTTGGCTTCCCTTAAGGACGCCCCGATTCCGATATTGCAGCGACGATATTTAAGGGAAGAAACATGGCATTGGGAAACGTCGAAACAGTGGTGACGCTATTTCAGTAGCGTGTAAGCTTCAGCAGTCTGGTAGTTCATCGCAGTGACATGCACACCGCGCAAATGGTTTATTAAAGTAACATGGACCAACGCAGAGTGAAAGAACGCCGTCATGTAAATAATTTTCACTGCCATATACACTGGCGCCGAGAAACACAAGGCGAGAGGCAACCGAAATCGGGAGTAACACCAGGGCTTTTTCGCTTTCTACCTTTATAGTTTTTTTTTTTTTACCTTCGTTAAACCATTCGTGATTTGTGGTTGCCATTGCAGGCTGTGTGCAAGCTTGTCTAGCACACACCGTTTCTCGTTTACCTTTCTTTTTTTTTTACATTTCAAAGCGTGTATGTTTAAAGCTTCCGTGCTCGCATGTGCCACGCTGACACCGGAAAACGCTGCGCCATCCAGTACTTAGAAAAGCTTGCATGAATCAGAGATAGAAATGTTCGGCACGTGGCTGGCCACCTGGTGGAGAGACTAAGGTCCATGTACGCGCGATCGACCGCCTGTTAATTTAGCTCGCAGCACCCCGTGCGATTACAGTTTTCTAGTCGGCGTGTTTCGGGCCTTTCGTCTGTTATTCTGCCGCCGCGCAATGGTTTTCAGGCCGTCCGGAATCACCGTCGTCTCCTTCGCTGCTTCTTTGGGTACGTCTCCACTGGATGGCTGCTTACTGGTTTCTTTTCTCTTCTTTTATTTTTCCTTCTTTTTTCGTCAGCGAACTTGTTAAGGGGAGTTCCAGAATAATTTTTGTTGGGCGGCCGTGGTGACAGCCGATGGCTGCGTGCGGTCACGTGGTATCCAATGTCAAAAGACATGTTTTAGCAGAGCGTTCACGGTCCGCGTTATCCTAACCATTTGCACAATGCCACTCAGCGCATTCCACGTGAAAAATCTGTCTTGGGCAAAAAGAAAGCAATAATGATATTAATAACACAAAAAAGGCAGTGGCGATACCAATAATTACTTCCTTTTTTATTTATTTTTTTCACAGGGGGCGGAGGAGGGGGAGAAGGAAAACAATGTTCCTCGACAAAAGAGAAAGGCGCAGCGGCTGTCTTCTTTTACTTATTTTTACAAATTATTTTTGGCGGGGCGATCAAAATGGACCAAAATTCTTTCTTCGGCAAAATAAGACAAGGAACATGAGCGAATTTCGTTTACAGCTTGATGTACGCGCCGTGGTTGCTTAGTGGCTTTGGTGTTGCGCCGTTAAGCACTAGATCGCGGGATCAAATCCCGGCCACTGTCTACGCATTTCGAAGGGGGTGCAGTTCAACATCACCCGGATACTTACATTTAGGTGCACGTTAAAGAAGTCCAGCTGGTCAAAATTAATCCGAAGTCCCCCCCCCCCCCCCTCTATTGTGTGCCTCATAATCAGATCGTAGTTTCGGCGCGTAAGACCCTATTATTTAATTTTGTTCATTTTACAGCTTCATGCATTCATTAAGCGACCACGTTTACGAACCCACAGCCAACAATGTGGCTACGATAGTTCGTATTCCTGAATCGCTCTATAGCGCTTCCTTCGTTGTGCATATTCTGTTTCTTACAGAGTTAAACTACTGTAGCGAAGTCTTGCACGATAATTTCGATAGTATATTACGATACAAATTCTCCTTTCCGTGAGCCGCCGATCGACTTGGCACCCTTCTTCGCTCAAGAGAAGTTTCAACAGACCTCGAGATCATAGCTTTGTGCTAGGTGAATACTCTCTGAGGTCCACACAACGCGACGTCAGTCATTAACTGATCAGGCTAGAGAATAGATAAGGTCGGTAATGCCATGCAAGGATATTTACCGTGTCAGAAAACTTATTTGTCGAAATTACGGCACCGGACGTCGTCATGACATTCGCCTCCGTAATTCGTAGTGGAATAAAGGCTAGCAACCCCGAGAGACTTAAAAGCGCTCTGTATTTCTGACGTTTGCTCCTGGCCTGCCTTTATGCTGGTCCGATGAGTTACGATGGTCGCTCCCATTGCTGCCCCATCTCCACGTACTTGGGACCGCCACAGCTGCGTCGTCATGGACTTGGCGGCGTAATTTTTTAGTCGGTAAACACGGACCGCACTGGATATATAGTGAACTTAGAAAGTTTCAAGAACATCTACTGAGGGACAATGGCTAAAAGAAATGAAAAAACAAAGCTCTGAAATCTGTGACGTCATGTTGACTTACCATTGCTGGTGCGCCGACATAAAATACAGAAATGCAACTTCTAACAATCAACGCGTTACCCCAAAATTAACTAAATTACTGTTTCGAAAGGAACACTTCATCAGTGTAAACTGATACGGGGTCTCTTTAGTATGCCTTCTGTCGCCCGGTGCTCGGTTTACTACGCAACACAATTTGCCGCCTGTGAGCAGTATTTTATTTACTATGGAAAGGAACTTGTTCGTGTTTTCTAACATCATTCGCATCGCTTTCCCCCACGCTTCTAGCGGCTGTGCTGCATTTATGTGCCGCCAGCGTGCCTCCCACATGCGCATCGGTGAGTTGTGACGTTTTCATGGTTCAAGTTATTGAGGCGCTTCTTAACTAGGGTACGCTAATTGGGCTTTTTTTTTCTCTTCCTATTGCCACCAAATACTGAATGTAACTCATCTCATTGGTCGGGCTTTTTTAGGGATTGATCAAGGGATACTCAAGAGCAAAAGAAAACAAAAAATGTCGTGGTTGAACGCGGCTAAAGCAAGTTCGTCGAGCGATAGCGAAGTTTTGCTTGCTTTGGGAAAGTGCACAGACGCTGCTTGGTGCGGCAGCAGCAGCGAGTGAATTGACCTTCCTGCTGCGTCTCGCTTCAACGCGAACTATAGCGTCGAAAGCCCAGCGCATACGAAGCTACCAGCACTCGACGCACTTTGTCCGCATCGCAGATCGCTTTCAGGATATGGGCGGCCACGCGGTGCTTCCAGTCCCAGTTTGACCTTGGCTGAGCTTGAAGGTCAGATTTACGGAACCAGGCGTTTTCCGGGTTTGTGCCTGGAGCAGTAGAGCTATCGTTCTGAAATTAGGCTGATCTAACGCATACATTGACATCTTTGAAGCGAAGCTTTCGTGGAGAGGTTAAGTGTTATATCATCATCAGCAGCAGCAGCCTGTTTTATGTCCACTGCAGGACGAAGGACGTCCACTGCGATCCTCAATTATATAAATTCTTCCCATTTCATCCCCGCGTCTTTGGCGGTAAGGGAACAGGGGTGCACACGTGCTGTGCCCAATGTTACACACACTGCAATCATCCAAAAGAGCTACTTGATTGCTAGAAGTACAAGTGAAGTGGCGCCCTAGCGTTAGAGTACCGGGCTGCTGCGTAAGGAGACCCGAGGTTCAGCCCCACCATCGGGTAGGTGAATTTTTCTATTTTTTTTTACTACGAGAATACACTGCACCAGCAGCAGCCACGGTCAGGAATGGCTGGGAGCGTTCGCAAAGAAAACTTCGCTTTGCAATTATTCGAGCTGCATTAATTACCTCTCACAAGGAAAGGCATGTCTTGACGCGAGAGGACAGCCGCTAAGGCAGAAAAGATGAAAAAAAAACTGAATACCGGTGGCGACGCCGCCGTCGAGTTCTCGCACCAACTCCCTGTGACGTCATGGGTTTTGGCCGGGTCTGCTCGAGTCTAGCGATGTTTATCGGTGAAGATGATTCGCAGTAGTGGCTCAGTGGCTATGGCTTTACGCTGATAAGCACGAGGTGACGGGTTCGATTGAATTGAATTGAATTCCAGGGTTTTACGTGCGAAAACCAAGATTTGATTATGAAGGACACCGTACAGCAGGAGACTCCGAATTAGTTTTGACCCCTAGGGGAACCTTTGATGTGCCCACAATGCACAGAACATGGGCGATGTTTCATTTCCTTTTTTTTTTTTTTGCACTTGGCCTTCAAAGAAATGCGGCTGCCGTGGCCGCGATTGGCCCACGGGATCAATGCACAGCCGCGGCTGCTGGATTTCGGTGGAGGCGAAATGTCAAAGCGCTTGTGTACCGTGTAATGGAGGCACGTTAAAGATCACCTGGTCGTCAAAATTAATCCGGAGTCCCCCCCTGCGTCATGCCTGTTAATCGTATCCTGAATTTTGCACGAAAGACTCCGTAATTAACTAGAAATCGATAAATATAGACTGAATGGTGTTCTAGAAGAGCCAAATAACAAACATGAAAATCTTCAAGAACGTCTGATGAGTCAGAATGACCCGAGTACAACGAAAAAAATAATAAGCGTGAGACCTGCATCGATGTTATCTGTGTTCATAACCTACCGGTTACTGCCAAGTTAACGAAAGTACTATTGAAAGAATGCTTTAGCGGTCTAAGCTTGTTTAGCATTTCCCTTTAGTGTCCTGTTAAGGCGGTGTTTCTCAAACATTTCCCAGTACGTGGCCCCTTTTTAGTAGTACGAAATCCACCACGACAACCCCCCCCCCCTCCCTGTTTATTAGCTTTCTGACGATTTACTTTCTGACGACTGACAACACTGTAAGATAACCGGTGGAGCCACCAAGCTAGTCTTGTGCGTAGCGTGGAGTGCCGAGTGCGTTGTGAATTGTGCGTAGAATTCCCGAACTTGTGTTACGAATTTTCTGAGTTTCTGATTTCAGTGAACTGTGTTTTGTTTGTACGTCATGGATAGTAAAGAGGAGCAGAGAACAGCCATCAAGTTTTGCGTAAAACTTGACAAACCAGCCACCGATACCATGAGCATGATTCAAACAGCTTACGACAATGATGCTCTGGGCAAACCAGCCACGGAGACCATGGGCATGATTCAAACAGCTTACGACAATAATGCTCTGGGCAAACCAGCCACGCAGACCACGGGCATGATTCAAACAGCGCACAACAATGATATTTTCCTATGGTATCGTCGTTTTTGCGAGGGTCGGGAGGCGGTCACGGCCGACCTTAGACCTGGCCATTCGGTAAACGTTCGAACTGACAAAAATGTTGAAAAAGTGCGGGGAAAAGCTGGGTGAATATCGTTCAGTCCCTCAGGATGATTGTGGAAGACTTGAACATTGGTAAGGATACTGCTTCGAAAATCGTGGAACAAGATCTACAGAAGAAGAAAGTTTGTTCCAGATTTGTGCTCCACAGTCTGACAGCCGAGCAAAAAGAAGACCGGGTGTCTTCGTGTCAGGAGTCGGCCCGGCTGGCCGAAAATGACCCAGAATGGTTTAATAAATCATAACTGGTGATGAATCGCTCTTCCACGCGTACAAGCCTGCCACAAGGAGACAATCAGCAGCATGGGTAGGGAAGAATTCCCCACGACCAAGAAAACTCCGCATCCAGAAATCACGTGTGAATGCAATGCTAGTGGTGTTTTTCGACGGGCAAGGTGTTGTGCATAAAGAATTCATTCCAGAAGGACAAACTCTGAATGATACGGTGTAAAGATACATTTTAGCTTGCTTGCTGCAGAGAATGCAACGGGTCCGTCAGGAAATGGTTCATTCGGGTGTCTGGCTCTTGTTGCACGACAATGCACCGCTCCACCGAGCCATTGAAGTACAGAAATTTTTGGCAAAAAAAAAAGAAAACAGGTGACATGCTTCAATCATCCGCCCTATGCACTTGTCCTGGCCCCAGCTGACCATTTCTTCTTTCCAAAGTTCAAAATAATGTTGAGAGTAAAACACTTTTACTAAATTTCGCATATGCAAAGGGCTATGATGGCAGAACCCTACACTGTCGGTAATGACTTCCAGGAAGGTATCCAGAAACTATACAGCCGTGTAATTGCCTGTATACAACAAGGAGGGTCATATTATTGAACATTAGCAACCAATCAATGTAATTATATTTTCCATTATTTTCTGATAATGCCACTCTTCAAATTTAGTAGCACATGCACACATTCAATAGTGTACATGCATCTCATGGTCGGTAACACGATATCGAAATGCAGTTTAGGTTCGACCGATGTACTGCAACGGACAGACGGAGAATTGAAAAAAATAATGTTCATTGCGTCCCACGCAAAATAATCCCGAATTTATTGGCTAAATTTCCTCGTGGTGTTCTTACCCACAGCAGCCGTCGGTCTCGGTGCCGATACTCTTCCTACGTAGTTTTATTCAAGATGAACATGTATATTCCGAGACTTAAAATTCATATCGGCTACGGAAAGCCGAAGGTACATATAATTTGTACCCTCCATTACCCCTCAGAAAAAGGGTCTTGGCCCGCTGTTTGAGAGACACCGCTTTAAACGATAATGCCTGCATGACAGGGTAACTGCTGCTCTCTGACACGTCAAAACGAGATGACGGTTGGTTTAGACGCTTGTTCTTGCTGAAGTCGCAAGAACAAAGGTCTAAACCAACACTGGGACCATTCTTCATTACGTAAATTACGTCTTCGCGCCGATCGTGTTAGCCGAGCGTGAACCATTTCAAAGTTCGTGTCGCGCGTCTATAACGCATTTCTCGTACGCAGGATTCTGACTGCTCTGGTGGCCAGCGCTGCGTCACACACTACAACATGTCGGTGAACAGCAACTGCGACAGCTACAATTACTGTAAGAGCTCTCTCGCTCGCTTGAGAGAGAGAGAGAAAACGTTTGTTTGGAAACTTGTTCGGAGATCATATTTTTTCTCCTTTATTTCACTATACTGCTCATTCACGCAATCGACGCGATTGCAAAATGCTCATAATTGCTTATTCTTTCATGGTGTCATGCTTATTTCACATTTTATGAACGAGTTTGTGTCGTATGTAATATTTAGTAACTTTAAATGAGTGCCTAAAGGTCGAATAGCAGGAAGATCTTCATTTTTATTAGCAAAGCGTTAATATGACAACGTCTACTGCCGCGCAGGCCGTACGGCTGTTGACAGGCGCGGAAATAAAATATCTAACATTTATGTGTTTGAAAAGGACAGCCATGAGATTAGTTCTTTCGCGTTCCTGATGTATATGCCCCCCTTTCTTTCTCTCTCTCTCTCTCTCTCTCTGTCTATGGATTTGCCAGTGCATACGGATCTGTGCCACCATCTTGCCGCGTGTAAACCGACTCAATGCGCTCCATGACGTTAGTGGCCCCGCCTTTAACAGATATAATTTCAAGCACAATATTCTGTAGGTTCAGTATGCACGTAGTTTAGAAAGGAGCACACTTACGAAAAAAGTTTCTCGCACGAAGGCCCTGCCACGACCGAAACGAAAGCCATTAAACATGCCTTTTTCATAGGTGTGCTCCTCCTTTCCAAACTGTGTGTGCGTGCGAGCGTGTGTGCAAAGATTTAATGCCGACAGGCAATGAAGCCAAGGAAAGCACAGAGGTTTAATGTAGTATATATTTCTAAAATTTTAATAGATTTAACTTTTAAGAATTAACGACAAATATATATATATATATATATATATATATATATATATATATATATATATATATATATATATATATATACAAACTAAAAATAATTAAATTCTACATTTTTTTTAACATTTCAAATATATTTAAAGTAGTGTGTGTATATATATATTTATACACGCACATATGCCGAACAGGAAATGTCCGCGAAACTAACTCAAGGTGGACCGGCATTTCGCGCTCGCTTAACTGTCTGCGTGAAGGTCTTTTGCAACGTAGGGACGTCTAGCATCATAGAAGCGGCACATTGGCTAACGCTTCTTCTTTGTGGCGACAGATGGTGACACGTAGACCGTGGGAGATTTCCTGCTTCTGTGACCCGCCTAGTTTGAATTTCAAAACAACGTGCACGATACCTACGTGCATGGCTTTCGTCGGCAATTCCAGTTTGGTCGATTTAGCGAGGTTTGTCGTCGCTATTCGCCCATTTATCGCTCGCGTGGCACTTTCATTACATATGCAGAGTCAACAAGCCGCAGTTAGTCAGCGGTGCATGTTTCGTACGTCAGCTCGCACACTGGCCATTGCACAAGATAGCTTCATCTTATGTTTCGGTCATGACAACCTGTTGCACAAAACAGTGACGAGTTGAATTTATGGTGGTTTCAACACGCGTTTTCTTCTTTACGTTACCTTTAGGTATCGACGTATCCGACACATCCTGCTCCGTGAGTACCTTGGTTATTGTTGCTTTATAATTGTGGACGCAGCGACAACAAACATCTGTTTCAACTTTATCGAACTCGCTGACCGACAGAGTAAACAAACACGCGCAAGTTAGCAACGGGTCATTCTGTCTAGCTACCCTGTGTGAGCAGTGTCCGCGATTAACAAATGTTGAGAGTAGACAGCACAGGCACGGGCGCGAACAAATGCGAACAAATTATGCATATAACTATAATCTACTTTGATTAAAGAGTAATGGCAACATAACACGTCCTCCTCTACGCCCTCCACTACCACCTTAGTGCCTTCCTTCTTAATACATAATATTGTGTTTTGCAGAAGTCACGCTGGCTATTGTACAGCACATCGGATTAAGAGATGTTATATTGAAAGCCCAATTAAAGCGGCACTGAGTCACTATGATAACAAAAGTCGCATAAGTGCCCTAAAACATGTGATAAGTGAAACACTAAATACTGCGACTCAAACACGGGTCATATTAGTACGCTAAGTACAATGCACACGCGCTAAAAAAAAAAAAAGAAAACTCGGAGTCTGGTCACAAAACGACACACTGTATTGTCCACCACATTTTACGCGTGGGGAAGGCTATACTATTATCCAGAAGGGCATTTTTCGCATGCAAGCGCCATGACATTGGAAGGTCTTCTGCCTTTGTTTTCCCTGTATATCGTTATCCCGATACAGATGCAAATTAACCGACGTGTGTGCAGTTCGCTAATTTTCGACTGCTGTTTGCACAATTCAACTTAAGTTGCCTGTTATTGCGCAACGTTGTTGACCCAGTATTTTGCGATATTGTTGACTCAAGCGACAATAACCAAAGCGCCTAGGTGCTGACCTAGCAGATGCCTTTAATGACTACTTTCTTTCTTTTGCGGACACATCAAACAGCGATGTAAATCTGTCTAATATGAGTGCCCGAAATAGCGAAACAATATTTCTAATGCCGGTTACAGTAAATGAAGTAATTACAGAATTTTTATCACTCAATAATAGTAAAGCTACATATGCGTCAGGTTTCCAGATACAGCCCATAAAATTTACTATCGACATTCTTGCACCTTGCCTTGCCCATATCTTCAACTTAGCTTTAGTTTCCGGCGTTTTCCCGCGTCTTATGCAAAGGGCAAAAGTTATAGTAATATATAAAAAAGGGAACAAAAATGTAGTGGGAAACTATCGCCCGATATCCATCTTACCTGTGTTTTCTAAAGGCCTCGAAAAAGTTGTTCTTAAACGGCTATCTTGTTTTAGTGAAAGATACAACATTATCACTTCAGCTCAATATGGCTTTCGTAAAAACAGATCTACTGAGTTAGCTCTCCTTGCTCAAAAAGAATTCATACTAGAAAATTTTGAATCAAAAAACATGGTACTGTTACGTTTCGCCTACAACGCGCGGTAATGCCGGCGCGGATGCAACGGACGCCGGGGCTTTGTTCAAAGCGGCGGACATTTTGGCCCGTCCGACGCCGCCGCAACGCCTACCCGCCAAGCGTGTCCAGGCGTGTTTCAGTGCCACGTGTCTTCGTGTGTGCGTGTGTGTGTGTGTGCCCTCGCTTGTCAAAGCGCGGCAGCCGGGGAGCGGAGTTCCCCGAATGAGGAGCCTGGAGGTCTCTCGGCTCAACCGTTCGCGCCGTCGTGTGGGCGGGTTGGCGATGCGTCACTGCACTCGGTTCAGCAGGTCTCTCGGCTCGACCGTGCGCGCCGTCGTGGGCTCATGCTCCGCCGTCCCGTGACCTTCATCCCGTGACCTTCATCCCGTGACCTTCCCTTTTGGACCGCGACGCCGAGAGTATAAGAGCAGCTGCCCCCGGACGCCAGGAAAGAGGCTCCGATTTGTACTGTTGAGTTACGTGCTCTCGCGTCTCTCCACTTCGGTCGACCTGACCGGCCGCTCTTTTGCTATGTTAGAATAAACAAGTTGTTCTGTTACCAGTCTTCTCTTGCTTTGCCGGGACCTTCGGATGCTTCCAGTGCCCCAGGCCGCCAGGCCAACGCTACCCTTGGGGCTTGCGACCCATTGGCAATAACGGGCGTCAGCACCGAGACCCCAACAACTCGTGCCAGCGGTGCGATTACAACATCTGGTTGCCAGCGGTGAGATCGCGACAACGGAGGCCAGCAGCGAAGAGATGCGGTTGACTGTATGCTGAGCAGCACATCGACCATCCGGGAGCAGTGCAACGAGCCCTGTGTGATGACTGGTTGCCTGCAGCGGAACGACTGCGCTGAAGTCTTGGCTGCAAGGTTTGGTGAGTGCGGGACTTTCTTCTTCTGAGTTTTGCCAGGCTTTTGTTAGTGTTAGAAACAGAGCTGGTAATTGTGGTTGTCGTTGCTACCGGGTTAGTTTGCGGCAAGACAATAGTAGGCAGTAGAGAAAGCAGCATTCAGAGCAGCCATGGATTTGAAGTCGTTGCGCAAACCGAAATTGCTGGAGCTTGCGAGAGAGTTGGGTCTGGATGTCTCAGACAAACTCAGAAAACCAGAACTGCTAAGGGCTATTCTTGAGTTAGAAGCTGAGGATGACGAGCTGTCGGAATGCCTTGAGACCATTGAGGAGAGGGAGGAGCAAAAAGAGAAACAGGAGCGCGAACTTAAAGAACAGAAAGAGAAAGATGAGCGCGAACGTAAAGAACAGAAAGAGAAAGATGAGCGCGAACTTAAAGAACAAAAAGAGAAAGAAAAAGAAGAGCGCGACCGTCAACACGCTTTGGAAATGAAGCGTCTCGAGTTAGAGATGGAACGCGCTCGTAATGGAAGTCAGGCACACGGTGCAGGAGAACGAGTATTGTTCAAAATGACTGACCTGATGCGGCCGTTTAAGCTTGGAGAGGACATTGGTTTGTTCCTGGTTAACTTTGAGCGAACGTGCGAGAAGCAGGGGTTCTCTCGGGAAACGTGGCCACAGCGCTTGCTCACTTTGCTACCCGGTGAGGCGGCCGACGTAGTCGCTCGCTTGGAGAGAGAGGAGGCAGAGGATTTCGACAAAGTGAAATCGAGTCTGCTAAAAAAGTACCGGCTGTCAGCGGAGGCGTTCCGTCGGAAGTTTCGGGAAAATGAGAAAGGCAGAAGTGAGTCATATACAGAGTTTGCGTACAGGCTTATGTCAAACATGCAGGAGTGGCTCAAAGAAGAGAAAGCGTTTGGTGACCACGAGAAAGTTCTGCAGTGTTTCGGGCTAGAACAGTTTTATAGTCGGTTACCTGAGAACGTGCGGTACTGGGTCTTAGATAGGCCAGACGTTAGTACGGTGGCTAGAGCCGCTGAGTTAGCCGAGGAGTTTGTGATGCGTCGGGCTCGCGGAGCTAAGGACGGTCAAAAGGGTGAATTTGGCTCCAAGTTTGAGAGGCCGAAGTTCACACCCATGAGAGCAAAGGGGGATACACGTAGTGCGGATGCGAGTGAAAGCAGTCCGACCGAACGTAAGGAGACGGCGGCAACCGAAGCCGAACGCAGAAAGCGGTTCGAGACGAGGCAAGCGCGCGTTTGTTATACGTGCCAGAAGCCGGGTCACTTTTCGGCGCAGTGTCCAGAAACAAAAACACAAGTCGTGTTTTTGTCTATATGCAGCACTGACGAGAACATGAAGCTTCTCGAGCCTTACATGCGAGACCTCCTCGTGAACGGGAAAGAGTGCCGAGTGCTTCGCGATTCCGCAGCTACAATGGATGTAGTTCACCCCTCTTACGTAGAACCCGATATGTTCACGGGCGAGTGCGCATGGATCAAGCAAGCAGTGGAAGCTCATAGCGTGTGTCTGCCGGTAGCAAAAGTGCTTATTGAAGGACCTTTCGGAGCACTTGAGACGGAGGCCGCAGTGTCATCTATGCTGCCCCCCCAGTACCCGTACCTATTTTCGAACAGGTCCGATCACCTCCTGCGCGAGAAGGGGCTTTTGTTTGGTGAGGCTAGCGTTCAGGCCTTAACCAGATCGAAGGTTCGGGAGCTCGCTGCAAAGGCGGTAGTTGCGGGGCCGACGTTGTTGAACGATGAAAAAGGGTCAGAGGCGCAGCAAGCTGGTATTCAGGGCACGCCCGAACGGGATAAAATTGAGCCTGTAGCGTTAAAGGCACCAGATACTGGAGAGGAAATTCCCGATGCGGGAAAGTTAGAAGAGCTTCCGGTCGAGCTTCCGGGACTAGGCTCAGTGACGAACAGGAAAGACACCGATCAAGTCATTAGTGACTTAATAAGTAAAGCATCGCTGTCGCCGGAGCAGAAAACCGAACTACACCAGCTCTTACAAGAGTTTCAAGGTCTGTTCTCTGAGAGGCCTGGTAGGACTTCTGTCCTTACTCATGACATAGAACTTACCTCCCCAGAGCTAGTACGATCCAAGGCGTACCGGGTGTCACCCCGCCAGAGCGATATTATGGAGGCTGAGGTAAAGAAAATGCTACAGCTCGGTGTTATTGAAGCGGGTGAGAGTGATTATACCTCCCCTTTGATTTTAGTTGAGGTACCGGGCAAGGAACCTCGTCCTTGCGTCGACTACCGCAGGCTTAATTCCATCACTAAGGATCAAATTTATCCGATCCCTAACATCGAGGAGCGCCTTGAGAGAGTGAGTAGCGCTCAGTTTATTTCCACCCTAGATCTTGTCAGGGGTTATTGGCAGGTTCCACTTACAGAAGAGGCTAGTAGGTATGCGGCGTTCATTTCACCAATGGGGACATTCCGTCCTAAAGTTTTGAGTTTTGGTTTGAAGAACGCGCCATACTGCTTTTCAAGCCTCATGGATAAAGTGTTGCGGGGACAGCAAGAATTCGCTTTACCGTATCTAGACGACGTAGCGATATTCTCCGCATCCTGGCCTGAACATATGGCGCACTTGCGGGCAGTGCTAACCCGCCTGCGCGATGCGGGCTTGACAGTCAAGGCTCCCAAGTGCCAGTTAGCACAGGCCGAGGTTGTCTACCTCGGACACGTGATTGGTCGGGGTCGACGCCGCCCCTCTGAAATAAAGGTGGCCGCTGTGCGAGACTTCCCGCATCCGCGTACGAAGACCGATATTCGGTCGTTCTTAGGTGTCGCCGGCTACTATCAGAGGTACATCCCCAGGTACTCTGATATCGCGGCTCCCTTGACGGATGCTCTAAGAAAGACAGAGCCGCAAACAGTCGTCTGGGATGAGACGAAGGAAAGAGCTTTTAGCGCCCTAAAGAGCGCCCTAACAAGCCAGCCTGTGCTACGATCGCCCGACTACACAAAAGGGTTCGTTGTTCAGTGTGATGCTAGTGAGCGAGGCATGGGCGTTGTACTGTGCCAACGGGAAAATGGAGAAGTAGAACACCCCGTCCTGTATGCTAGTCGTAAGCTGACCAGTCGTGAGCAGGCGTATAGCGCCACCGAGAAAGAGTGTGCGTGTATCGTGTGGGCCGTTCAGAAATTGTCATGTTACCTAGCCGGCTCGAGGTTTATCATTGAAACGGATCACTGCCCTCTCCAATGGCTGCAGACCATCTCTCCCAAAAATGGCCGCCTCCTGCGCTGGAGCCTCGCTTTGCAACAATATTCCTTTGAGGTGCGTTACAAAAAGGGGAGTCTCAACGGTAACGCCGATGGCTTAAGTCGAAGCCCCTAACGTGGGAATCAGCCTCAAAATTGCTTGTTACTGATGTTTTTCTTCCTGAGGCAGGATTTTTTTAACCTATTGCTTTTGTGTAGTGTTTCAAAGTGATGATGTGCTTTTTAGTGCAATTTTTCCGATTTGTGGACGCGTTCTGAGTGCTGCTAAACTACTGTAAGGAACTAGGCAGCAGTATAAAAGGGGAAAGAGCCTCGCAGGGCTTAGTGAGGGTTGTGCCGTGCTTGCTGACTGAGCGGTTGACTTTTGGCGTGGTTCTAACGCTTGCCGGAAACGAGAACAAAAATGTCAACTCTCCCGAAGTCACTTTGCAGTGTCCTGTGTGCACCTGAACGTGAGAACGAGGCCTTCTCTGTGCGCTGCGCTCAAGAAACGCCCAAGGACGCCCAACTTCGGTTATGAGCATCATCGAGCGACATCCCTCCGGACAGCGGATGCAGTCCCCTGACCATCGGGATCTCCTTCCCCCGGCGGGGCGGTCTGTTACGTTTCGCCTACAACGCGCGGTAATGCCGGCGCGGATGCAACGGACGCCGGGGCTTTGTTCAAAGCGGCGGACATTTTGGCCCGTCCGACGCCGCCGCAACGCCTACCCGCCAAGCGTGTCCAGGCGTGTTTCAGTGCCACGTGTCTTCGTGTGTGCGTGTGTGTGTGTGTGCCCTCGCTTGTCAAAGCGCGGCAGCCGGAGAGCGGAGTTCCCCGAATGAGGAGCCTGGAGGTCTCTCGGCTCAACCGTTCGCGCCGTCGTGTGGGCGGGTTGGCGATGCGTCACTGCACTCGGTTCAGCAGGTCTCTCGGCTCGACCGTGCGCGCCGTCGTGGGCTCATGCTCCGCCGTCCCGTGACCTTCATCCCGTGACCTTCCCTTTTGGACCGCGACGCCGAGAGTATAAGAGCAGCTGCCCCCGGACGCCAGGAAAGAGGCTCCGATTTGTACTGTTGAGTTACGTGCTCTCCCGTCTCTCCACTTCGGTCGACCTGACCGGCCGCTCTTTTGCTATGTTAGAATAAACAAGTTGTTCTGTTACCAGTCTTCTCTTGCTTTGCCGGGACCTTCGGATGCTTCCAGTGCCCCAGGCCGCCAGGCCAACGCTACCCTTGGGGCTTGCGACCCATTGGCAATAACGGGCGTCAGCACCGAGACCCCAACAACTCGTGCCAGCGGTGCGATTACAACAGTACTAGGATTATTTCTAGATTTTTCAAAGGCGTTCGACCTTGTTAATCACTCTGTGCTGCTTAAAAAATTGGATCATTACGGTATTAGAGGCATAGCCCATACGCTGATTGCCTCATACTTGCGACATAGGTCTCAGTTTGTTAGTATTGCCGGTGAATGCTCCCAGTTGAAAGCGGTAGCTTCCGGCGTTCCGCAAGGGAGCATTTTGGGTCCGTTTCTTTTTGTTCTTTATGTCAATGATATTGTCCACATCGACAGCACTGCTAAGTACATAATTTACGCAGACGACACCAGCTTGTTTTTTTCGGGTACTTCAACTGCTGATCTCGCAAATCGAGCTAATAAAACCTTAAAAGAAATAAATACTTGGGCGGCTGATCATCACTTAAGAATTAACGTTAGCAAAACTGCAGCAGTCATGTTTCACCCACGTCACAAACACTTTGAACCTCCTCTAATTGAATTAAACAATACCAGAATAGAATTTGTGCAGTCTGTGAAAACTCTGGGCGTTTACTTTGCAGCAGATATGTCGTGGAATGATCATATTAATTACGTAGTTCAGAAACTTTCCAGAACAGTTGGTATCATGCGCCGCAATTGCTTTAATTTTCCTACATCAGTTAACTTGTTACTTTACCACTCTTTGTTCTCTTCCATAGCCAACTACGGATGTATGGTGTGGGCAACAACAACAGCTGGAAACATTAGCAAACTCACTGTCTTACAAAAACGTATTATACGCATTGCATGTAAAGTGCCGTATTTCTTCCACACTGCAGGCCTTTTCCATCAACACAACATTATACAGATGAAGTCCATGTATAACTTCAGACTGTGCTATAAATATAAACTCGCCATGATGAAAAATGATGACTCCTTGCTTAGACTTGCTGGGTTAGAGCAGAGCAGAACTGTGTATGATACCCGCACAACAGTACCTTGGAATGTTAAGAAATGCCGCACAAACTATGGCAAACACATGTTGCAGCATACCTTACCGACACTTCTGAACCATTTGTACTGCTACGAGAATATTGATTTATCTAATATTTCTCTGAAAGAATTGCCCCAAATGTTCGTGTAGTTTTTTACTGTACAAGTACAATGTACTGCGTACTGAACGTGCATGTCTCATTCTCTGTACCGAACGTACGTGTTTTTTTTGTTTTGTTTTTCTCCTCACGTTTTGTTTGTTGTTGTACTCCGCCGCCGTCAATGCTGCACTGTAAGAGGAAGCCAGGGCCTCTCAAGCTGTCTATACAGCTTTTTCCCCGGCTGTCCTCGCAACACCAGTTGCGGAAATAAACCTTCAACCTTCAGTGCCCGTGCACATGCGCATGGCGTTGCCTCGTGCTTTTACCTTGGATCCATATTTCAACCCTTTCATTGCGTCGCCTCCAATTTCTATTATGAATATTAATTGTGGAAACACACAAGCACAACACTTAAAAATAAACAGCAGCAGACTAGCAGTCGTCCCCTGAAAGTGGCACGAACGGCCCTCTGCGTGAACAGGATAGAAAGAAAAGCAAAAACAGAAGAAACACACCACAACACACTTTGAGCATATGTGTGCTATACACGATAGCCGAACCCCATAGGTGAGAAGAATTTTAGGCGCGCTTTGTGGGCCCCCGTGTCTAGAGGCTCGAAACAACGATCTTGCGGAAATGACAAACCACTGAGCGTGCGGTTCGAGAAGGGCGAAGCTACTGATGCTCCCTCAGCACCACAGAGCGACGAATCGACTGTACAAAGTTTGCGAACGCCTGTGGTGGGAGCTCCTTTTCTGCTACTTGCTTCCTTTCCTTTTTTTTTTGCTTTCTTTTTTTTCTTGTTGCTTGTTTTTTTTTTTCTCCTCTCGCTCTTTGTCGTATTTACAACCACTATATCCCCAACCCCAGTGCGGGGTAGCAAACCGAGAACGCGCCTTTGGTTAACCTCCCTCCCTTTCCTCTCTCTCTCTGTCTCTCTCTCTCTCTCTCTCTCTCTCTCTCTCTCTATATATATATATATATATATATATATATATATATATATATATATATATATATATATATATCTCGCTCTCTCTTTCTCTCTCGACATTTCGAAAGCACATGGCCGAATGTTGCTCCGAAGTTACCTCGCCGAATTTTACACGCTTAGTCTACGTTTCTTTTCATATTTATCTGCAGAGTCCCTCTAAGCCGATTCGGGAAGAAATGTCATGCACACGTGTTCATCCATTGTTTGCGACCTTGCGCATGAGAAAGAAACACATTCGAATCCTCACTTCGAATGTGCCTCGCAAGGTGCGCCTCTTTCGGGAACCTAACGGTAACGTTTCCTTTATTATTCCTTCCCTGACTATGCTCAGTGTGCTGATGGCTACACCTGCCGCCTGAAGGATTGCCCGAGTTCTCCTTACGAATGTGAGTCCCGAGACATTCTATAGTATATGCATCTATGTCTTTTCGCTATGCTGGTTGTCACAACGAGCTTATTGTCGGAAAAGCTGTTTCTCCTCTATCAGTGTGAGTCACCATCGTCAATCACTCGCTTTGTCAAGTGCTTGAAGGCTTTGCTTGCTCTTGTGGAGTTTCTGCAATAGTAACCAATACTTTCGTATACAGACAAATAAATCGGATTGGGAACAAAAAATGCTTGAGTTTGAAAGACGTAACAAATCGCTTCGTGCAGTGGTAAGCTCTTATTCTGCGCTGTGTACAATGGATTCTTGGTTTTTTTTATATATGTTTACGTAGCCTTGCGTGTACTGACTGCTAATTTCGATGTACGGAGCGAACCTGCGGTGCGATTCAACGTTCATATGTTAAAATATATCGCCCTCTGGCGATACATAGATTATGTAGCAGGCAAATTTTTTCAGATGTGATTCATTCAAGCTTCATTATTTCTCATTTTTATTTTTGTGCCCTATTGTTCTGTCGTTCTTGATTCTTCCGATTTCTTAGTAAATGCAATTTATATGGTTTTGTCTGGGGGATATTCTACACTCTGATAGCATATTTTTACTGGACTCGCATCACTCACTAAAAAGTAGTAGTCGACAGGCACAGCCTAACTCTGAATTAGCAACGCCCAAACGCTCTAAAGCTCGACTGAAGTAAAGCCAACGCGGGGGCCTAATCGTGCCGTGTACGTTTCCTATTCTGCAGGTCTATTTCTGCAAGACACCAAGAGCAGATGTGGTGCGGAAAATGTGAGTGATTCATGTTTATATTTTTTATAGAAAAGGCACTTCCGTGGCATCTTGTGAACGAAAGCTCAGTTTCATTGTTCCAACCATGTGCATTAACCAGCCGTCTCTAAAAATAAAACAAACGGAAAGTGGGGCAAATCTGCCATTCTCGATGCCATCCCTCCATCCACCCAATCTACCTTGTCGCCTAGGTTAAAGCACTCTCGCCTGCTAGCTGTTTTTCTTTATTCATTTACTTATTTATTTACTTATTTACTTATTTAGTTATTTACTTATTTATTTACTTATTTACTTACTTACTTACTTATTTACTTATTTATTTATTTATTCCTGATGTGCCATCGTTTATTTCTACGGCTTCAGACCCAAGGTAATCGGGTGTCGCTGTCTTTTTCTTCTTCTTTTGTTGTTGTTGTTGTTGTTGTTGTTGTTGCTGTTGTAAATATCATTATTATTATTCTAAACGAATTCCTGGTTTTGGAGAACCAGGCGTCGAGGCCTTACATTTGCTTCTCAAATTAAACCGTCAATTACAGGCTCCCGTATGCCAAGACGATGAGACCTGTGCGTACGCATTCAACACAGTCTACTGCTACAAGTGCCCCTGCTATGGACAGTTCAACGTCACCTGTAAGTCTACGTGTTTCCGGCGCGACATTAAAAGCCGTGACCAGGGCAGCAGGCGTCGCACACATTGCGTCATTCACAGGATGTCTGAGATACTAGAGAGTTTTAGATTAGGGGGACGCAAGCGTTATGGCCCGGTAGCGCTTGTGGGGCCACGGTACTGCGCATGCGCATATCGGTTCCGGGCATGCTCAGTACTGTGGCCCCAAGCGCTAGCGGGCCCCAAAGCTTGCGTCCTCCTAATCTATAACTCCCTAATGCTGGAGGCAGTGCCGAGATACGGCGCAATCACATGACCCTCTGCCGCATTTTCGGTTACGCGGATTGCTTGCTATACAGTGAACAGTTTTCAATTGGGGAGTTACGCAACTAGAAGACGTTCGCTCAGCGTACGGTGCGCGTAAACAAATCAACGGCGAGTTTGTGTCTGGCACGTGCCGAAGTGATGCAGGCACTGTTTCAGTGGCCCGCAAGTCTTCACGTGTACATGCCACTGACGTCGCCTAATTATACAGGGTGTTTCAGCTAACTTTAGCCATAGTTCCAAAAACATGCCGATGCACTCTAAGTCGACGCGATCTACTGGATGTTGCTCACTTTTGTATGTAGTGTATCCCACTATATTTTGTATTTTGCTCAATTAGATAATTATTCAAGTATATTAACCAAATTCTGAAGGAACGAAGTTAGGCGAAAATTTTCAATTAGAAAGTTATAGATCGCTTTGCAGAACTTCCGATTAGACAGTTTGTAACTTTACATCTGTTAAATATTCGTATTTTTCAGCTCACTGCCGATGCCCGCGAAATACAAAAAAAAGTACCACGTGACATACCCGCTTGCGCAGCGCGATTGCAGCGCTCCCGAACTGTCCGCGTACAAACTAACATAGCATCTAGCAGGGCGTGCTGCCGCTTAAAAGGGGACAGGGCAGTGACGAAGGCGTTGGCTGTGCGGTTTACGCTAGCGATGTGCTTCCCTCGCGGCTTTTATGGTAGCGATAAGCAGACGCAGCGGCAGCACACCAGGCTAAATGCTATGCAAGGTAAACGTAAACTGTTAGCGAAGCTTCCATAGGAGCCCACATGTCAAGAAAATGGCGGCTCGTTGCAACCGGCGCAATCTACGTATCGTGGGGATAACTAACGGCAAGCAAAAATTTTAAAAAAGTGAAGTCATAACTGGAAATGCCAGTGACGTCAAGTTCTTATGCTGCTTGGAGCGAATGTTTCAATTTCTTTAGCGTCCAGCATTTCGACCGCTACGTCAGCAGTCATTTTCCTTTTGAGGCTGAGGCGAGCTTGCGACTTGCCTCAGCTTAAACGTGAGCATGTCCTTTAACTATAGGAGTGGCGTGTGCCTTAATGTGAACATAATTAGGCTGTTACTGACGGCAATTGATCCAGTAACTTCCTTTGGAAAGTGAGCGAATAGGATGGAAATAAATGACACTGCCCCAGAGGTTTCAAAAGCAACTTCACTTTTGTTCGTCTAGAATAATGCAACCAATATAACTGACCAAACAAAACATGTTCCAATGCATGAAGAGTAGTACTGTGGCCAGCAGACAGTCGTAATGTATAGCAACATAAGCCTATTCTTTTCACAGAATCATTCGTACTTCCTTGCGACACCATCTATTCATATGCGACAGTTATCACACAAGACAACATTGCCCCACATTATCATTTATAAAACATTCGACTTACTCATTCTGCTGCCCGTCGGACACTCAGAGCCTGTGTTACGGGGAGTAAACGAACGTAGCGCGATGTTTCTTCGCGGAGCGTTCCGCGTTTATCGTCACGACGAGACAAGCGCGTCGGATACGCAGCTTAAACTTGCACGATAACAAAAAACCTGCACTCACACGTTTCGCCGACGAATGCCGTCTGCTAGGTCACGCAAAACGAAGTGGAGCGCACGCCACACTTTGAACAAACACGCAAGGAGATAAAAAAAAACTCCGATGAAACCACCGCGTTCAAGTGAGCAACGTCATTCCGCACGACGTAGTAGCTGGTTTGCACAGCCTTGCCATGTGTTGCGCCAGAATCACTGGTTGGTAGGGGTCACCAAGAACGAAGTAATAAATTGAGCAATAGAAAAAATGTACATTTGTTGTTTTAGTACAGCAAAAATACTTGGAATGGAATATTTACTCGTATGACAGTATTCTGATTAAAAATGTTCGAACATATTTTTTTTTTTCACATAGGTTTTCTAGTTTCAGTGTTTGTCCCCCCCTCACCTAGCCGCGCTTCAATCGTGCACCACTAACTGATATCTTTGGCGATAGGTTTTGGCACGCTTTTCTTTCCAAACTTCGCGACCTATCTAGATGGATCTTATGCTACGTTTGTGCGCGGAACGCTTGGGAACAGTGCAACCAAGACGCGCAAGCGGGCATATCACATGGCATTTCTTTTTATTTTTTGTATTTCGCGGGCATCCACAGTAAGCTGAAGAAGACTAATACTTAATAGATAGAAAGACAGAAACTGTTTATTCGGACGTTTTGCGATTCGCTCTGCAACTCTTGAGGTTGGTTAATTAATCATGAAAAATTACTTAATTAAGCAAAATACAGAAGATAGCGTGACACACTACATCCAAAAGTGAGCAACATTCATTTAGTCACGTCGTCTAAGAGCGCATCGGCATATTTTTAAACTCTGGCTAAAGTTAGATGAAACGCCCCGTATATATTTGTACCTACATATTTCATCCAATATTTTCTTTTTTTTTTTTGTATGTGTAACAGGAATGGAGAAACGAATATGCGTTCGACCCCCGTCTGTCTAAAGCAATCAACTTAAAGGGGCGCCTTGCGCGAACATTTAAGATCGAAAATAATCCCTGTTTTATTATTGTGTTATTAAGTGTTTCGTAGCAGTGTCCAATTTTGTACGTCATCTATACACACAGCTGCCTCCTAGCTGTAACTGCTCATTAAACGCACTGCTGTGCGTAACTCTGCGGCCACTTCGTAGACCAGTGGTGCGATATCGCACCAAAAATGCAGGCTGTTTCATCAATAGGAACGCCAAATACACCTGACTCTTTCGATCGCTGCAGTCCTTACTAAATCATTGTATAGCTAATGACGTTTCTGTTGACTTTTTCTTGACTTTCTGCTGCCTTCAATAGAATGAAAGTTGAGATGGTATTGAATATCGTGCAATATTTCTGTAAGCGTGTGGTGTGGTAAAAGTTCAATGAATTCTGGCGCATTCGAATTTCGCACAGCCTCTACGCGTCGCTTGGAACCTGTGCGATGCCTAGTAGAAAGTGCATAAGTGCTGTAACGGAACCGTGGTGCCCTCTGTTATTGTTAGGTTGAAACTACAAGCTGCAAGCGAAACACACAGCGCCCACGCGCCTTTGTTCGTTGTAGCAGCGACAGACGGCGCCACAATTCTCTTCCAACAAATTCTACGCTTTCGGCTAAGCACCGCCGTAGGCGATGCGTAACTCAGGCCAATCGTGTAGGCTGTAACTATACTTCCCAGTCGGTTGCCAGAAAAAGCAAGCAATAATATTTAAATAATGTGTTGTATACTATGTCTGAATTATGTGATGTTTGATTTCTTCGCCGTTTCACCTTTCGGCCTTTTTTCTTTGCTTATTTTTGACAATTGTTCTTCGCTGAAGTTTGCTTTTAATATTTTGGATAGACGGCCATTTGGTGGGACCTCTTTACTCCGTATTTCGTTATATAAAAAGCAGCCCACACGTTCACATTCCCGGAGTGCCACGCTGTCATATCACTGGCAGCAGCCGTGGTAGCAAACGACTGCAGCGTATTGCGCTTATACAGACGTTTGTCCCCTGCCTAGAATGTGCGTACTCGAAGACAAACGTGTTGAATGTCCAATTATACGAACAACAATGACTCATAGGGGACTTCTGAATCGTCAAGTATTAAGCTAGTGCGTATAGGGTCACAAGGTCGCGGGATCGAATCCCGGCCACGGCGGCCGCATTTCGATGGGGGGGAAATGCGAAAACACCCGTGTACTTAGATTTAGGTGCACGTTAAAGAACCCCAGGTGGTCGAAATTTCCGGAGTCCTCCACTACGGCGTGCCTCATAATCAGAAAGTGGTTTTGGCACGTAAAACCCCATAATCTAATCTAATCTGCGTATAGGGTTTCTGCACGCTCGGTTTTTTTTTGTCTTAATGGTTGCGTTGTGAGCTGCCTTCTTTACGAACTCTCAGCCCGTTTCCACTTAAACTTCGTTCGGCGTGCCTTCTTAGTTGTCGTCGTTTACTTAAGGATGACATCCCGCGCGTACTAGCCAATCTCCAGCCACTAGGGATTGTTGATAATAACGGAAAAGACAAATGAGGAAAGGTAAAGGCAAGCTCGAAAAAAAAAGAGAATGACCAAGCTCTCCCCTACCGGAAAATGGGGGTAAGCGAAGCTTGTCTTACGTGCAACTGACCTTCGTCACGGTTAAGTAAGCCACAGGTAACGGGTAACGGTGCCGAATTGCTTCGGCCTCCCGCTCCCTTAGCTTGGGATTTCTTCTCGCTGCTGTCGGATTGCCTGGGCTCTGGCGGCTCCGACGATTGGATCGGCATGCCGACGGCGAGCCCTTTCGTAGGCTAGTTCTCGCCGCCGCTCGTCGAACGCTGCCCGTCCCTCGGGGGATCGCACAGCGCTTGGCCGTCCCATCCGTTTTCCGAGAATGAACTGAACGCAAACGAAGCCGGCGTAGCGCGCGCGACATCCTTTCCTGCTCGTTCCCTCCCCGGCGGAAGCGAAACGGCTCTGATTGGTTGCGCATCTGGCGTGAGCGCGCGCCTATGCAGCTGGAATCCTTTCTAATTCGGCGCCGGCGCAGTTTTAAACTCATCAAACCGCCCTTTCCCACAGCTTCTCTGCTCTGGGAACAACTGGGTTTTTGCGTGACCACGACAACGCCCCTCGTGAACCAATACAAGCTTCGCTTGAAGAATAGCGGCGGTACAGAACATATTTTAACATAGGCTTAAACTGCTGCACAGAATGTGATTGTCAGGACGTGCCTCGTTCAAGCTTATGTGCTTTACTTGTTGATGCGTTTCTGAACCTTTCCAGATTGTTGGAACTGTCAGTTGTCACATGCATCAGCATTTATTTCCTCCAGATATTTACTTATATTTTGCCCACATCAGAGAGCTACGCCGGCACTCTTGGGCTGCACTTACAGTCACTAGTGAGCGTAGTCATTCAGCACAAAGAAATTTAAGTGGCAATAAAAGTGATGAGAACTGAAATGAAAGTTTCGTACGTACAAAACGTAGCCGCGCCGCAGTGAGTCACTGCTGAGCTGCAGCTATTCCCATTCAGTGTCTCTCTCGATGCGAAAATAAATGTCTGGCAAATGACCTTTCACCAAAATAACTGTTATCTACAAATCTCAAGAATCTCTTGTTATGTGACTCCCCGGATACGTACAGTATTCCGCAAGAGTTTGCGGGCAGCGCGATCTGAGAAGACGTCGAATTTCCAAGCAGTACATGTCGCCCTGAATAGCAAAACCATACAACTATACACATGTAGGTTGTTTGCACGTACAAGTATACTGGCAAGAAAACCGAATACGAGACTTCTCTCCGAAGCTGCGGAGATATTAAGCTTTTTTTGCTCGGATGTTACCGCCGTCCGTAACATTTTGCGGTTGAATGCACAGTAAGAAATTATACAAAAGCAGAATACGAACAGTGACCCTTTCTCCAAGTGCTATAGCATGTTTAACCTCCTAGTATGGAAAAATACTTTCTCAAATGTGATCCTATGTCTTCAATACCGTGTGCAGGTCTGAAGCACAGCGATCGGTATCCTGCCTGCGGACCTAACAGCATCGCCACGTTATACGGCATTGAATACTGCTGCGACGGCTGTAGGTCGGCGAGCTTCGCGCTCGTCGCTCAGAACTGAGCACACAAGTGTCACATCGGACGTCCAGCCTTTGTGCTGAACGCCAACGACAAGGCTAGACCCGAAGCTTAACCATGTGAACGCGTGGGCGTCACTTCGTGCAATCGCAATAAAGCCGCGAGGTACTCGAAGTTCACCTACATTTTTATATTATTTTTGTCCGTAATCAAAAAGGTCATGACAAAGCCGGGATGAGTGCATCTGCCACTTCGCCGGCCCATGGTTAGTCGCTCATCTGCTACTAGCCTTAGCATTCTGCAGTTCGATGTGCTCAACACTAACGACATTTTCTCGTATTAAACGTTTTGTTCTTTATTGCTATTGTCGTGACAAGAGCTGAAACACTTACATCGGGTGCTCAGTTTGACCGTGTATAGGTGTGGGCAAACATCTGACTCCTAAGACTTGCTTATTTTTTTTTGGGGGGGGGGGGGGGGGGCTGTAATTTTTGAGACACCTACCCCAAGTCATGTGGCACATATGCGTGTCACGCCGGCAGCGTTAATTCTCGAGACAAAAATATTTGAACGCATTTCCTCGGGCAAAGGATTCAAATGCCCGTGTGCTACGACTTCCATGCGCTTGAGAGAACGCAGAGTAGCAAACTCAATCTACAATCATTAGGGTTTGAGACCTCGCTAGGAGTTGTTCCATGTTACTGCGAAATATAACACACACTGGGACAAAGAGGAAAAGACTCTTGTCTTCCTCTTTGCCTGTCTGTCCCCGTGGATGTTGTAATTCGTAGTAAACGAGAAGAGAGGGGGTTAACCGAGGGGCCCAATTTTTTTAGTCATATCATAAGAAGCCAACAAACACTGACACCAAGGACAACATAGGGGAAATTACTTGTGCTCAATAAATGAAATAACCAAACGATAAATTAATGTAAATTAAAGTGGATGAAAAAACAACTTGCCGCAGGTGGGAACCGAACCCACAACCTTCGCTTGTGGGTTCGGTTCCCACCTGCGGCAAGTTGTTTTTTCATCCACTTTAATTTACATTAATTTATCGTTTCGTTATTTCATTTATTGAGCACAAGTAATTGCCCCTATGTTGTCCTTGGTGTCAGTGTTTGTTGGCTTCTTATGACGTAATTCGTAGTAGTCATTCAGAGTGTCCATAGAAATTCAGCTCTAGGGCGCGAAAAACTACTTGATCAGTGGTACGATCAATCAATCAAACTATCAATTAGGGAAACAGAAAGCATTGAGAAATGGCGTAACAGTTCACAGCTCAGCAACGAGTAGGTGTCGCGGAGAGGTGAAAGAAGAGAACACACTTGGAGACAACGCAACAGCACGAAAGAATGTATATATATTTTTTTCTGTACAAGTATCACAAATCGCACAGGGGCACACATGGGCATACGAGTGCACAGGTAACTTCCCGCTGGCGATCAGAACCACGTGTCACACATTTGCGACACTACATAGACGTATATTGCACAGTCAAATACGAAGCTCGGAACGTATGGGACGGAACGGGCGCTAGTTAAACGACAAAAAGACAGTGGTGGCTTAACACTGGAGACAACGTGACTACCACAACCAAGCACCTGGTACTTAGGGGGAAAGAATTGGGGGCAATAAGCTTTCGTTTCCGCTGGGAACATCTGTGATCTGACATCCAGGTACGTCCGTTTGTTTTGAGCTTGCAGCGATAAAGCTCGCCAGGGACTACAGGCACAGGAGAGATTGAAGTGCTTTAAGCTCAGGTTTGCGTAGCCTCTAGTGAAATGGTGCTGACCACAAGCTGTTGAGGTAACATTTGAAAAACGTCCTGCAGTGAAGTCTGCGACCTAAGTTTAAAAGAAAAACGCGAATGTTCAATACACACTTAAGGAAGCTTAATTTCTTCTCGGCACTTATTAATTGCTAGAGTATAGTTTAGCAAAACAGCGCGTGCTTCAACTGTTAGCGTTTCAACCTAGGCCATCTTCGCGTCGGCCAAATGTCGCATCAAGCCTCGATACAGCACTTGTCGTGCCAATAAAGTCTTTCCCATTCTCCCCACGTCGAGCCATCTTCAACTCTTCCCCAACGTCGCGTGCCAATCTGATCTGCAGGTATTGCCACTGCACCACCGCGTTAAATCACTCTTCCCCAATCTTCTTCGTAATGCGCGTATCGTGTCTGGTTCGATGAGTGCAGCACGCCAAAAACACCGAACCGCCAGTTTCCGCACCACGCGTTCCGAGCGTACGCGCCGCAGCACTCATTGCACATCGCGATTTGTACAAATGTCTCTCCGTCCCGTGCGGCGCCGCGTTTTAGCCCAGGGCAGCGGACACCTTGATGAGGGGCGTCAGGACGGCGCGGATGTTCTTGTCGCCGGGCGCCGAGCCGAAGTCGATGCTCTTGCACTTGTTGCCGGACCGGTAGGCGGTGCACACCGTTCCGAGCAGCTCGCCGGCGTACTTCTCGACGATTCCCTTGGCGAACTCGATCACCTCTTCGTCGCACTGGGCCTGGACGGCCTTGTGAGCGCACTCTTCGAACACGTTGAACTTGCTGCACAGCAATGCGAAAGAGGAGATTAGGTCGCTGCGCTCTACTGTGAGGTATACGAGAGAGCAAAGATTAAAAGAAAAAGAAAAAAAACGGAGCTCCACGGTGACAGAGAACAGTGCTGGCGAACACTTTGTTCTCAACCGAAACTGAATGACTTCGTCGCTGGCGACTTAGTTCTTACTGAGCTCTGTGACGACGACTACTCTAGCTTGAGAATCGGTAATCGTAAAGCTTTAGCACAGCTCGGTGTACTTCGACTCCCTCTTTCGCTGATGGCCCGGGCGACCGTTATGTATACGTACCAGCAAGCTCCGCCAATCCTCTGCTTGTTGGGAAGCTTCGACGCCAGATCGAGGTCAGCGGTGAGGGCGCGGAAACACTTGTGGAATGCGGAGCCAGCCTTGTTCAGGCACGGAGCGTGCTTGAGAAAGTCTGCGAAGGGAAGGTGCAGGGGGAGAGGAGGAGAATAGTTTGTCTTAATCGAGATAAGTGCGGCGATATATACCTCCCGTTACATGTCATTGGTCGAAATGTTTTTTCACATTCCGCGAGATCTTGTACCTGTGCAGCTTGCGTATTCGGCTACTCACGTACGAACGCGTGGACTCAGTTTTGTCTTGCTTTGCGGAACGTTTCCTTGTTTCGAGGAAACTTCACCTAGCCGGTTGCGTGGGCTTTGCACAGACAGCTGCGTCATCGGCAAGTAAGTATAAAATAAATAAAGGTACTGGTAGGGCCCCATGCCTAAGTCTTCGTAATCATCGCCGGCATAATTTTTCTCTACTTTGTATTGTCTTGCCCACGCGTCATCTAAAAACCCCGGTTATAGGGGCAGTTGAAAGTTGAAGTATTAGAAATGAATAAAAGTCCTCTACCAGTAGATCCAATTATCTTTGTCTTGTCCCCACATGTTCCAACAGATGCCTCGAGATGTCCTAATCTTTTAATGCAAATCCGAGTGCATTTTAATTCCTTTCGCACTACCCCAACGGAGTGGAGTATGCCTAAACCATAAAGGTTAGTAGGAGAGCGATTTCTTATCTTCTCTGCCACCAGCGATGCCTCCAATATGTACCGTACGGGTACCCACGAGCATGCTTCAACGACTTTTTAGTGCCCCGTCGAGGAGCAAGTTCCATGCTGCGATTATGTAGCACATAGCTAGAGCTGTTTTCTTGACTGATCACTTTCAGGGACCGGTTGGTGACCCAGGGCTATGCGACAGTGCGAATATTCGAAATTTTGAACACAAATTGAATATTCCTTTCTACTAGATTCACATCCTACGCGAGAATTCACTGTTTGGAGTTGTCTAACACTCGTTTCGTTCAACTACTATAAGGAACAACAATTCTTGCCGTCTACAAGTGGAAAGACTAATGCAAACGGGTACACTGAGAAATAATTCTGCCACAGGAGCACTGCAGTTGTTGCCAACACGAAGCGGTTCCTGACCGATGCGTGAAGTTTGAAATTTATTGTAGACTTCCTTAACCAGGTACATATGCGCTTTGGACACTTTCTGGGACCCCCCAAAAATTGAAGATCAGTCCTTCACAAAGTTTTCAGTCGTTCAATGAGCACTGCTTAGGCAGCCCTACAAACTTGTTTTGCCAATCTCACCACATCTATCTTCTTTAGAAACTACGTGCTGTTCTCTAGTTTCGTGCTCTAGTTTTCTTCCAAAAGCACCATAATGTGCTTCTGATGACTTGCGATTCCTTTGTTTCATTACTGTCTTTGTCCTGGCGCATCAGATACCACCGGATTTCCTTAATTTTTTATTTTCAAGTTTGTCGGTTACCCTGAGATCCAGTTGTTAACGAAATTACATGTATCAAATAAAGTAAATTATCCTTTTTTTTTTTTGCTAAGCAAGCCCTGCGGAACCTCTCAATTCACTTTTTTCTTCTTCTTTAGAAACTGGAAACATACTGCATTCGATTCTTTGTTCGAAGATCGTTTTTTTTTATATCGAATATTCGCTTTCTACTCAATTCGAAACTTTCGCTATGCGAATATCCCTGCTTTTGCATGACGTGGCGTTGAGCTCGAGGCCTGTGAATAGCTCCGGCAGCAGCCACATGCTGATCGGTAACCGTTACCGGTTACTGACGTCACACGCAACGTCGAGCCGGCGTTCGCGAAAATATCACGCCGAGGCCCGCTACATACGGAGTTAGCGCGGAAGATGACATAATCGCGGAGATTTATTCGTGACATGCAGGAGGATGACATTCGCAAGGCGATAGCAACGTGTTGAGGCCACAACAGCAACAACAACCAAAAAACGTGTTGCTTTCTTTTTATCAGCTATGGCTTTGGCATGGCAGGTTGGCCTGCCATGCCAAATTTGGCCAACCATTCGGTTGGCCAAATTTCCCCTTTTTTCACGAGTAAGCAACAGTTAAGAATAAGCAATGAGAAGTGGTAAACACCGTGTTAACAGCGCAAACAATGCATTCAATAAATTAAGTTAGCACTTGCTTTAAAACGCAGCTTCATCTGTTCGTCAGGGCTTTCAAGCCAAGGTCGCAGCGTCATTTGTCCGCGTCATAGTTATCCTTTAGCCAACCCTAGCACGAATTTCGAACACCTAATTCGTGAATCCTTAAAAAAAAGAAACTAAATTACGGGGTTTTACGTGCCAAAACCGCGATCTGATTATGAAGTACGCCGTACTGGGGAACTCCGGAAATTTGCACCACCTGGGGTCCCTTAACGTGCGCCTAAATCAATTCGTGACTCCTTAGTAGACGTGCATTCAGTGTGAATGCCCGTATACGCGTGGCTTGGCCGGTCCTCTGCCCTTCCGCGCGTGTCTAGGACTGTCCGTGTCTAACGTACGGCCACGTAATTGTCTCTTTAACGACGGTGGAAACGCGGTCGACGGTCGCACTCACCCTCGTGGTAGGTGGAGGCTTGGTCGCAGCGCCCCTCGATCTCGGCCTTGATGTCGTCCAGGAAGATGCTGCCGACGCCCTGCGCGATGCTGTCCGTGCAGCGCTTCAAGTAGTCGCGGGCGCAGGCCTCCGATTTGTGTTGCTTGCTGCTCGTGATTGAGAGAGAGAGAGAGAGAGAAAAGGAACAAAATTGAGAGCGTGCGTCGGAAGTTCCCTACGTTATGCGGCATGCACGGCCATTGATGTACGGTAATCGCGCACGTCGATCGATGTAGGACGATCGATTGTGTGTGACGTGAGCGGGTGCGTCTGTAGCACTATACGGGCATGACGGCGACGGCGACGGCAGCGCCATGACCGCTAATTTATTTCACTCCGGCGAAGAAACCTTGCAACCGGTTAATGCACGCCACCAGGCCCGAACCAGAAGGTGCTAAATCGCGCCAACTGTCTCGAGGCGCTATAGTTCGAAAAGTGAAAAATGGGCGAGTTGGTATGGAAGCAGGGCTGAATTGGGAGCGCTAACTATGGGGACACAAGCTAAGGCACAAGAAAAGACGGGACCTGTCCTTTTCTGTGCCTTAGCTTGCGTCCTCGTAGTTGGTGCTCTGAATTTAGCCCTGCGCCATAGTTGGCGCTTTTCTGAGAGAATTAAGTATGCATGCGTCATGGGGAGCTAAAATCTGATAAGGGGTCTTGGCCGACCTTGTCAATTTGAAACATCATTAAAGTGTGCCCCCACCATAAGCATCAATCATGGTGGTGGTTAGTTTGTTCATGTTGACGTTGCTCGATACGCAATAGGAAAAAGCAAAAAGAAAATTCTAGAATTTTACGTGCCAGAACCACTGATTATGAGGCACGTTGTTTGAGAAGGGGGGGGGGGGGGGGACTCCGGGTCATTTTCTACCATCTTTAACGTGCACTCATTGCACGGTACACAAACGTTCTTTCTTTTTATATATATATATATTTCACCCCCCTCAGAATCCTGCTGCCAGGGCCAGGGTCGAACCCTCAACCTCAAGCCCATCAACGTATCGCCACAGCCACTTACTTAGCCATCGGGGTGGGTCTAGGAAGAAAAAAAAAAAGCGTCTGTGGCCTAACGGGTTCTGATTTTTTTAATGAGCCTGATGCATCGGGATTTTATTCTCCTGTGGGGCTGCGCCTCTGCCGGTCCCCCTTTCACCCAAGAGGAAATGATGAAGCTCATTAGGGCCCAGGACCAGACTTCTCAAATCCTGGCAGACCAGAGGGATCGCGAGAGGGCCGTCAGGTTTCACCTGATGGTTCCCCCGAGTGGGCCTAGCCAGGTGACGTTGAGTTTACTCGCATATATTGTGGACCAGATAAAGTTGTTTCACTCACTCACTCACTCACTCATTCCCTCACTCACTCACTCACTCACTCACTCACTCACTCACTCTGAGAGCTGGTCCGATCGCATCGTCGAACGCGTAATAATTTCTTTATCGAAGAGGCCCGAAACAACGCGAGACGGGAACCTGCCAATATCGCAGATGGGCCGGCACGAGTTAAAGAACGCTCCGCATTAGAAGGTGCATGCGCTTCGGTTAAGCGCTTTGTAAATAGCCAAATGCGTGCCATAACCGCCACGAATTGACTCTCTCCCCCCAAGCACACTCTCAGCTATATAGATACTTGTCTGGCATTGAAGAGTTCGCCTTCCGGCTCACGCATGGGAATTATGCCGGCTCCTTGAAAACCAGCTCACCCGCAGCGCGTGCTAATTAAAGCAAACTGAGCCTCGCAGGCCCAAGAGATAGTGATCGCCCCTCAGCCTTCGATGGTGCGCGCCCGCATATCCTATCTCGAGAACAGCTAGGCGACAAGCTTACCGCTGTGACGTAATCGTTCTGGCAGACCGATCCACATTGAAGTCCTATCGACGCTGTCTAAGCTGCTTCGAAGGTTTTATTGCTTTATTTTCCTCCTATATGTCGTACATATCTTATTTGTTTCTTCGCCACTTCTTTCCTTTCATGGTTGTGTGAATGAACGGGATTTAAAACGCAAACTATTGTGCTTCGATTTGGGAACTCAATACTCGATGAATCTTTCACTTTTCGCTTGCGCGTATAGCGTAGGCCCACGTGCTGCAAGAGCCTGCCCAATGGCGGAAGGTGGGATTGCTACCGTCGGATTCAAGAGTGAAGTCTAAGCTAAGCCTGTAAATGCGAATATCCTAACGGGCGTTAAGTTACATTAACATTAGATGATGGCAGCCTTGCGACCGTCGTCAACAATGCGCGAAGCACATTGGAACGTGTCAAAATCAATTGTCTTAAAACGATCAATCTCGAGAAATGAATATGATTTAAAAAATATTCAAGGCTGCTGAAGCATAACCTTGGTGCGTCTGTTAGCACATTTTAGCGCTTCTGTCAGGTGGTTTTCGCAACGACTTCTTTGTATAGCTCGTTGACATGACTTGTCACTATGATTACCTTGTTGACACGATAACCTTACGCACAGAGCGAAGGAATATGCATAGAGCACCAGTGGCTCTTAAGAATTTTTTTTTCAGACTAGCTTTGAAAAGTGTATCCCATATGGGTTTGTTGTAGCTATTGCGTAATTTTACTTCACTTTAGTGTAGTAGCCCAGCTTACGAGATAGTCGCGCATCTTCGGTATCTTTAAATCTCGCCTGGGCCACATTACCTATACTGAAAAAAACCAGCCGTCACTTTAACGGTCACGTTTTTATCATTTTTGACAAGTCGTCGGCGTCATTCTCACATAGCGCTTTTTTATGGCCGTAAACACGGAGAGGAGACAGTCAAGAACACCACATGAAAAAAAAAGGAAGGAAAAAGAAATCGCTCCTGGTAATAACGCAATTCTAATGGCTACCGTGTGCAGTACGTCGTGGTGTATGCCTTAAAATTAAATGGTTCGAACTTGAGCTGTCAAGATATTCCCCACACATTACTGCAGCAATTTTTTTTTCTTTTTACAGTGCAGGAGCGGATCATCCGTCTGTGTCTTTCGGGATCACATTTAGTAAGACAATACACCTTTCGGAATCAGAAACATAAACCAGCCTTGCGGTATTCTGCTACATAATAGGCTATCAGAAATAAACTTCCACCGCGATTAGATATTGATATTCTTTGTCTTTTCAGACTGTTGAAGATACAGTTAGAAAACTTATAACGCTGGTTCCCGACGCCGCTACTTTGGTTGCATCTTTCAGATATCCTTGCCGCTTGTCTTACACAAGCACGTAACGACACGTCCAGAGCTGAAGGAACGAGTAATAGTTACTGCAGTATAAAACGAGAAGTCAGAGAGAAAAAAAAGCCGCGCATGTACATTTAGGCCACTGAATAACTCACCTGCAGAATCTCTCAAGCTCGCTCGATGTGGTCGGAACCTTCTCTGAGGTAGCGAAGATGAACAAGTCGGCGGCGCAGGCATCCACCTTCTTGACGTCGCAGTCGGGACCGGCCGACGCAAAGCCGGCGAGCCCTGCAAGGTGACACTCATTGGTCGCACGCACCGTTTTTTGCCAAGCGTGGGGGAATAAAAACGAACAAATTGACAAACGCAAATTACGCCAATTGACGTCGCTTATCACTATAAGCTTAAATTAGATTTGACGTGCAAATTGATAAACTGCGACAGACAAAAGGTAAATGCAACAAAACGACCCTAATGCCGCTGACAAGAACAACTGAATATCGTTGATCGTTCCTACCTCAAACATTAGGCGAATGAAAGGTCCTTACAAGAAACGTCGGCGTCGAAACGACTCCTGGGTCATCTCCGTCTGCAGTGTGGACGTTCTTGCAATGTTGATGCGTTGAATTTTATTTTTCGTTTATGCTTTCACGCTCTGAACCCTCTTTCGTGCATTTCTTTTTGACAGGGAATGTAATCGCGTCAACCTCATTTTGTCACTACAGGCGAAGACGCGCTTAATCCTATATGTTTGCTTTGCTTTCATTATGCTTTTCCTCTTACTCCTTTCAAGGGAAAGTGTATGCTGTCTTTTCATATTATGTAACTACACCTGCCTGGGTTTCTCAAAGGCAGCCGGCGGTATTGTTTAAATACTTAGCGTACATCTGTACATCTGCGTATTTATTTATTGGGTTGTTTGTTTAAAATTATTTGTTTAACTATTCATTTATTTAATAATTAATAAATTATAAAACGATAGCATATATATTTGCGGCGCAACTTGGAAATGCAACACGTAGGGAAAAAGAAATTGTGTGCGAGTAGAAAGCGCAGGCGAAGAGGAGCACGAAGCGAGAGAGGCTGGATGGGGACAAATCGTGTATCTGTAAATGTAGCGTTTAGGACAGCGTGATATTCCCGTCACAATGTCCACCATAGATTGCCTGCCATGCCGCGACCCCTACGGCCTGTTCGGAGATTTCGAAAGGCCCTCGTCAAACAATCTCGTGAACGGCAATTACGGCTACAAGCGCATTATATATGTGTCAAGTAAATTAACTTCGCAAGATGTAGTTCAATATTTTGGCGTGCAAGACGACGCCACCGTTAAGCTGTAACGTTTCTTCCAGTGCGTC
Source organism: Dermacentor andersoni (assembly GCF_023375885.2). Lineage (NCBI taxonomy): Eukaryota > Metazoa > Arthropoda > Arachnida > Ixodida > Ixodidae > Dermacentor > Dermacentor andersoni. The sequence continues at coordinate 137,106,490 of NC_092820.1, forward strand.
TGTCACATACTACGCCGAAATGGCAGTCTCTTGTAGGGGCGTCTACAAACATTTACGAGCACATCCTGTACGTTCAGGTAAAAAGCATATTGCCAGTATATTCCTCCACTCCTCTTGATTTAAGAATAGCCGCAGTGGACGCTATCGCGACAGTCGCTTTGTTGCTGTGTTTTAATACATGCTTGCGGTCAAAGACCAAGCAGAACGTGTGAGCGAGAAACGCTGAAGGAAGCCTTCCAGACCGAAAGACAGTATCTGTGACGTCAACTGTGCCTACATGCGCCTCAGCGCGATGCTTTATAACTGCGTCGCCTGGTGCATTCGCTGCAGTGAAAACAAGGACGATTTCGCGCTTCCGATTAGCTTTGCCCAATGCATGAGGGAGGCTTTGAAGACCTTGAGAGATGTTGCTCATTTCTTTATTCTCTCTCTCTCTCTCACTCACTCCCTCTCTACGTGCAATGCAGGAAACATTAACGGTATCAGAGAACCATCCGGTGAAAAGGCCAAGATTTTCTGGAAGAACACACCACACCAACGTTGGTGAACCACCAGAGAGTAGGGAAAGCGAAAAAAAAAGAAATGTAGACAGACTGATAGACAGAAACCGAAAAAAGCAAAAAAAAAGAAAGGAAAACAAACGATACTCAACAAGCGTGAAGAAAGAAGATAAGAAGCCTTTACACGATGGCAATGAGCAGCGATAAATACATGTGGCAGTTATTAACGCACGTGACCTTCTCGGCAAGATCACATCCTAACGTCGCTCCAAGCTCGTTGCATCATCCATTAAAAGTAAACATCGCACTTCTTTTATTCCTTCTTTTGTTCCTCCTCACCTCTCTTGTTGCAATTACTGGTTATATGTACATATATATAGTTTCTGATAGTCGCTTCATTTACGTATGTCTCCCCTTACGCAGTGCCACTGTGAGTCGGCATGGTATTGTGAAACATAGAGGATGACAAGCGAACACGCCATAATAGATACGCACATCATTCCTCAAGAGAGGTACAACCAGGTGTGGCTAGGCGAAGGCGCCCGAGGCAGAGAGAAAGATATTTTAGTTTTTTCCAGCTGGAACATGGTGCGGAAATAAGGCGAAAGGAAGCAAATGTTATCAAAGCCTCCAGAGACAGACACGATCGAGTCATGGCGCGCAAGACTTTAAAAATCCTACTTTATGAGAAAGGAGGCTCACTCGGCCTGAAAACGAAGCAGCTGAAGGCAATCTCCGGGCGTTTCCTGTCGCATCTTTGCCTTTTCTCATGCGCTTTTGTAAATAAAATACATTTCTTCATTATTTTTTATTACTGGGAACTTGCCATAGGCAAAGCTCGTTATGCCACGGCACGAAACCACGTACTCCGCAGATTAGGCAATTACCTTACTGTGCCTCCGGTATTTATCTCACGGCATTCGATCACAAAACGGCATCTACGAAAGTACAGGTTTCACTCTCGGGAGGTTCTGCGTTGGCGCTAGGCCAGCCGATCAGCGATTATCTACTGCCCGATCACTTGTGCTCTCGACGTCTCGTACTCAATGCGCACGATAGCTTAAGATTTTGCCTATATACGGGATGAAACTGTAATACGTACAACAGCAAAAAAAAGAAGACTGTTGTAATGTCGCGATACCATTCCACCAATTTTTGGCACCTTCCAAAAAAAAGCAATGCGTAATCACGTGCTAATAAAGATCAAGCTGCGCTAAAACGAATAGATGCCTCGTGGCGGCTCCCCTTCCCACCATTTGCTCGCGCTGTTTTACGTGAAGATCTCTATCGAACTGCGAAACTTTGCTCGAACCGGTGAAGTTTCGTTGTAATTGGCCCTCCTGTGTTTTCGTAATATGGTAGTGATACGGCTATCCTGCGGTCGCACGACACTTAGTTCAAGGAAGCGCCACCAGTAGAATAATAATAATAATAATAATAATAATAATAATAATAATAATAATAATAAGCTTTATTTCCATCAAACGATGGAGGGGCCGTGGGTAAAAGCTGCTGAAACAGCTTGACTAGAGCCCACGGTCCCCTCTACAAGGCAGCACTGGAGCATACATGAAACATACAGGAATACAAACATACAGAAACGCAAAATTGATTCGATTTAATGTATCACAAGGAAATCAATATTAGAATTGTTCAAAAACATGACATATCACGTGGCGCAGTTCGCGAACTGTAGTGCGACCTAAATAAATTCCACATTTATTCAGATCATTAAGAAGTTTAGGCAAAATGTACGATAGTGTACCCATAGAATAGTTAGCGCGGGGAGTGACCACCTTCCAGCATTCAGACTGACGTATAGTATAGGATGTAGGCTTTATTTCTAGCTTGGCTAGGTTGCGAAAGAAGTTTCGATTTTCTTTTAATTCGCACTTAAAGGCAACAATTAGTCTATAGCTAAACAATTTCCAGACAGGCATTATATCTGCTTTAGTGAACAGAGTATGTGTATGAGAATTGTAGGGGACATCAAAATTAAGCCTAATTATCTTTTTTTGTAGAACGTACACCTTTGTTAAGTTTGTTACTGTGGTAGATCCCCATACCAAAAAGCAGTAAGAGAGGTGAGAGTAAAAAAGAGAATTATATATCAGCTTTTTTACGCTGAAAGGTAATATAGACCTACACCTGGATAAAATACCAACGACACTTCACAATTTAGTGCAAACAGAATCTACATGAATATTCCACAGCACATTTTGCGAAAACGTGACCCCAAGAATTTTAATACTACTTACTATTTCTATTTTTCTAGTACCATAAATAAGTTCTACGTTCATATTTACCAGCTTTGATTTCGGTCTAAATAGCACAGCCTTAGTTTTGTTGGTGTTAACTTCTAACTGATTTGCTACAGACCATTCCAGAATTTTTAGAAGGGCGGAGTTTGCTATATAGCTGATTTGCTCACAGTCTGTAGCGGAAAAAAATATGCTGGCATCATCGGCGTACAATATATATTTGGCTTCAGCGCATGTATTTACCAGATCATTTATATAGATATTAAAAAGAAAAGGTCCAAGAATGCTGCCTTGAGGCACTCCTCTTGCAATCGGTTTTTGGTCGGAACAGTGCTCACCTATTTGAACATACTGCCGCCGATAGCCAAGGTAAGATTTTATAAGATTCCAACAATGGCCACGCACTCCATACAATTCAAGTTTTTTGAGTAAAATGGAATGAACAATGCAGTCAAATGCTTTCGTGAAGTCAATGTACAGGCCCAGTACAACCATCTTATTTGAAAACTGTGACAAAATAAACTCTTTTTGTTCTATCAAGGCTAGTTCCGTAGACCTATGCTTTCTAAATCCAAATTGAGCTGGGGTTAAAAGGTCATATTTCTGAAAAAAAATTGAAAGGCGCTCATGAATAATCTTTTCTAAACCCTTTGAAAATATTGGCAACACTGAGATAGGGCGATAATTCTTGATGTCATTTCGATCACCTTTCTTGAACAGTACCGTAACCTTAGCCACCTGCATTCGGATAAAACCCCGGATACTTTTTCGCTATTGAGTGTGAGTGCGCTGTTCCGTAAAGGTACTTGATTACGCTTCAAAACGGCTTCTGCACGCTGTTCCTGAAAACGGTGTAATTGAAGTACAAATACTAAATGCACGAAAAATTCGTTTGCATCACATTAAAGGCGTTCTAGAACATCGTCCCGATTCATGTGGTTACAGCATAATACAGTCTATCCGAAGTTGCGGCTTTTGAACAAATATGAGTGGTTGGTGAAAGCGAGACCGTTTACGCACCTGCGAGCAGGAGGCAAAAACCAATCCGAGACATGGCTGCAATGAGCAGGTGTGGAGCTGCGTCCGTTTAGTGTGGAAACGGCGGAGTGAAAGCAACTCTGAAGCTCTGGAGGACTCGAAGATCCTCATCGGCTCCAGTTCTTTTTATAGGCCTTCCAAGTCTTGCGGCGAGGGTGACTGGTGACGGGTGTCACCGGGAGCGGAGAGAAGCGACGAAGCAGGACTCTGTAGGAGAGGAGGAAAGGTGCGCGCTTCGAGAGCGAGCGCGTCGAAGGTGAAAGCCATTGCCACTGAAACCTGCCCCCCGCGCACGGTAAATGCCCTTGCCTGGAAGAATCGCAACGTCTTACGCGGCGTTGGTGCCCGTATTCGGTCGGCAAGGCCCTCCCGGGTTCGCTGCGGGGTCCGCCAATTGCAAGCTCGTAGAGAGCGTCCGCTGTACGTCATCGGATTGTGGCGCCATTTTGTGGCGTTCAGAAGCCGTGCCGGATCCCTGCGGGTTTAACGGCGGGTTTGTGGACACGACTGGTGACGCTTTGCTGACGTTATGTGGCAGCTTGTGTCCTATGCCCTGCCCACCGAAACGCCGGCGGGACTTTGGATTTATTATTTAGATGCTTCTCATGAATCGGTCTTCTCGGTAAGCTGTAACCAAGGTTCACTTCATGACATAAGAAGGGCTGAAGTTTTCGCCATCATCTTGTCTAGAAATATATTATAATTATCAGATTTACTAGCACATTTTGCTCACACTTTTCCCTTGGAATCGTTTAATCCCCTTCAGCCTTAATTTGCACAGTAGCATGTCTGTGGTTGTATGCATGCCGCAAAAATCTCTGCCTTCTAATGAAGACCTCCCCATTCTCTCTCTCGCGCTTCCGGGCTTAGGAAGGTTATCTTATGAATAAGAATTGCATTCATAGCGTCATTCATCTTAAACAGAGCCAAAAAAAAAATGGACGAAAAAGGAAGAGCACAGGACTAGCGCTGACTGCCAACAACGTCTTTATTGAAGCCTGCACAAATGCATAATATTCGCAACTGGCTGAAAGAGTGAAAGGAAGAAAGGGAAGATGAGTCGTCGTCTATCAACTCTTGCTGCACATGCGTCACAAATGTAAAACTATACAATTGTAAAATACACTACATGGACACAATCGAGCCTAACTTCTAAGGAAGTTCTAAGGAAGCTTTACCTCGGGGCCAACTCCGACGCGGCCAATTTAAATACATGTAAAACGCAAAAACGCTTTTCTTAGATAACCCCTGGAACAATTCTGATGAAATTTGTTGCATTTGAGAGAGAAACTCAAATTCTAGTGACTGTTCGAAGCGGAATTTCTATTTAGGGACTCAATTTCGCTAAATGAATTTTCAAAAATTCGAAAGTGCGAAAATAATAGAAGCACGAAGTTTACAAATTAATAGCTTTGCATCAAGAATAGATATCGCGGCTCTATAAACGGTATCCATTAGATCATTCAAAGCGGACAAATTCTATGCGCCAAGTTATATCTTCCGTGAATTTGTCACGTTGTGTACAAGGGTTCTCCAAAAGCTGTATTTCCATATTACAAATTTTTTGTAGATTCATGTGTAACATATAAATTTTGGCCCCTTTGTATGTACTATTAGATGCAATTAAAATAATTCTGCTATCATTTTTTATTGCTGAGTTACAGAGTTGTAAACTTCATAGTTTCGATTTTGAAATTTTGCAATTTTTGCCAATATTCAATGAGAAATTGACGACGTAAATCGAAAATTCGAAACAAACAGTCACTAGATTATAAGTTTTTCGTTTAAGTGCAACAAAATCTCGTCAAATTTGGTGCTGTGGTTGCCGAGAAAAACGAATTCTCCTTTTACATGTATTTATATAGGAGCACCGGAGCTAAAGCTTCCTCTTAAGCTACTTATCGCAAAGAGCTATAGAAGGGACGCTTACGCAAGTGGCTCCTAACTCACAAATTGAAAAGGCCTCAAAGATTTCCCTGGCCATCTGATCGCTGTACCTCCACAGCACACGTGTGAGCAGCCCCACTTTGCACAATGAACCGCTAGATTACTACCAGCCTTAATCTTGACACAATGCGCATGCTCACGGGAGCGTTCATTAAGGCAGCATCCTGTTTGCCCCATGTAAGTGCAGCCTCAGGAGTTGGGAACGGCATAAACTACATTAGTTTCGCAATCTACGGGCTTAGCGGTATTTCGCTTACTACATAGACCAGCCGTTTGCTGGCTGTCGTTACCTTCTTGCACAATATTCCCAGCTCTTTCAGTGCTGTAATCAGCAGCTTAACACCGGCCCGGCCCACGGCTTTCTTGATGCGGTGGGACACTAAATGTACATACCGGATCGCGACAGTCTTGCTTATGTCCTGTACCACTTCGCGCGGTTTCATGGGGGAACGAACCTCTTACAGCAAGACTTCCGAGAAGGATGACAGCAGTTGTGCTGGATAGCCACTTGCCTTAAGCCGAAGGACATGGTTGGCGAAGCTGCTGTACATGAAGTGGAGGCAAGAGCGAACCACACCATTTCTGAGAGCCCCTAGGGCTATTGAGCACTTCAACACTTTTGAATGTTTGGAAGTGTCGGGAAGAAGGTGTTTATTGGAACGTGGGGAATACATTCGACATGTGCGGTTCTCCTGGAGGTGCAGTGCAAAGGCGAGGAACGGATTTGGCCTTTTTCAGGCAATTCCCTTGTGAACGTCAACCCTCGAAAAATGCTCTTGAGTTTTTCGAAAACATAGTTGAACAGAGATGTCGCTTCATTTGGGTGGGCAGAAAGGATGAGCAAAATATCGTCAACGTAACGAAACACTTTCACAGGACCTGCTGTGCTGAGGTGATCCCGGAGGAGACTGTCGTAGTGCGTCAAGAATAAATCACTCATTATGGGTGCAATTCGGGAGCCAATAAATGTCCCACTTTTCTACACATAGAACTCTTAATTATGCAAGACAACCGTAGATATTAGGTAGACCTGCCGCAGATCCAGGAAATTGATGACGTTGGTGCCCACTGCCTTCTGGAACCAGACCTCGCCTATCACCTCAATGCCTTCTTGCACAACGGCGAAGAGGTCAACTTGAGGTAGGGAATAAAATAAATCCTTGATGTCCATCGAGAAAGCCTGTGTTCTTTTGATGCTGGATTCCTTCAGGAATTGGACTATACCTCTGTGGAGTTGCGTATTAAGAACGGGTCTTTGATCGACAGCTGCCTCAGATCTTGCAGGGGGTACAACCAGAGGCACTTCTGCTGAGTGCCCACTTCAGAGACAATTTCTCGGAAGGAGTCGCCCATCTTGTGAGTCCTGATGGTAAAACACGCGGAAAGGCACATTTCCTTGGAGCGCTTTATCGCACTAGACAACTCCTCTAGAGCAGCTTCTTCCCACTTTCTTTCGGAACATTACTGGCCGATGGTACTTAGTGGTCGCACAGACGATCATATTAGCCGATTATGTGCTAGCGATCTGCTTGCCGTAGTGTGCAGATAGAGACGAACAGTATTCCTCTATCACTCCCACGGCCCTCATTCCGGCCCCTCCCATCGCCAAACCACATCCCTTCTATAGCGCCTTCATAATTTCCTCAACACAAGCCTCTCAATTCCTTTTCACCGCCCTCAGGACATATCCCCTTCGGACAAACGGTCTGTTTTTTTTACGTGTTATATCATGACAAAGAAGCTATGTCAGAAGCTATGATGTCAGAAGCTATGCGCTTTTATGAGAACTGCGAGGAAGAGTGGCAAGGCTGTTATTCACTCGTTTCGCGACTGCGTTGGTTCCACCCATTCTCTGTCGCCTCTCCCTCGTCCTCTCTACCATTCTATCTACCTTCTCTCTGGGCTTGCACGTTGGCAGAAAGATAAGCGCTGAGAGAGAGAGAGAGAGAGAATAAAGAGGAAAGGCAGGGAGGTTAACCAGATATGAGTCTCCGGTTTGCTACCCTACACTGGGGATGGGGGATAAGGGTTGGAAAGATGATAGAGAGGAAAACGAAAAAAATTTGAAAAAAAAGGAAATTAAAGGAAAAAGGAACGCGCACACATGGAGACACACACACAAAAGGCGTTCCAGAAATCTCTGCAGTGCTTTTTGCGGTGGGTCCGGGATAAAACAGCTGTCAAGAGGCTAACGTGGCGACGCCCAGGGAGCTCCAGAGGGTATTGTGCACATTCGACGCGGTGAAAAGATCCAAAGGAATGTTTCGCCTCGCCTTTCTTCTCTTCCGCGCTCCTGTCATGTATACACACGCTCTGAACCAGCTCCCGACGCGGTGTGCCAGACAGCAGCACCAGCGTCCCCCGCACTTGTTAACGCGATCTCCAGATTAGCAAGGCAGTCGCGCCACACTTCGCTCCGTTAGGAACGGGCCGCACGAGACAGATTGTCCGCGCCAACCTATATATCACGAAATGAAAACACGTGTAGAATTCCGCTCACATTTCACGTTAGGGAGCATCTCAATCGCCACCTATTTCTTTTTATTATGTATTCCCTGTAGGGTGGTTACTTTTCATTTGTGTGATCTGTTACAACTGCCGCGTGGCGTTCGACCCTTTCTTACTCTCTAGGGAGCCTTACCTAAAAGCGGTAGTCCCATAAAGAGTAATGTTTACAACAATATCTTTTTTTTCTTTACATAAGGACGGAAAATTGCTTTAAGACATTACCTTAGTGAAAGCACAAAAAAGTAACAAACAGAAATGTTATTTCACTAAAAACGAAGTAGTTTCATTTTTCTGTTCTCTTCACACAAACACAAAAACAAATGCAGTACCTATATCTTTCTTCTTTTTAAAGTGTTACACCTATATCAAGCAATTGTTTTCATTTGTTTCTTTATCGGCGTATGTGATCAGTCTTTCAAAAGAATCATCCAATTATCTAAAGTATTACATTATGATTGCTGTATATGGTAAGAGCGCTTTGCGTCGTTATTGCGAAACATAAAAATCAAAGGGGACATCCGTCGGCTGTGTCTACCGCCCGCAATTTATTATGATGGTACTTGAGAATCCATCTCGCAGATCTGTGCCCTTATTTAGGCTTGTCCCAGCTTTAGCGCTTTTATTGTATTTTTCTTTTCATCTTTGTTTTCCCCTTTCCCATTCCCCCGGTGTAGAGTAGCCAACCGGACGTTATTCTGGTTAACCTCCCTGCCTTCTACTTTTCTCTTTCCTCCTCCTTCTTGTCATCTGCGCTGCTGTGCTTCAACCAGCTTTCTTTGGCACCGTTCCGATGGCTATAACACAACCACTGGTCGTAATGCTGTCACGCTGTCGCCCTTATATTCATCAGCGGAATCTGTAATGTGCTTTAAAGAGGCATCAAAGGCAAATACTAAGTCGACGCGTTCTGTGGAAATATCGTTCCGGAGACCTCGCAGCGCTTGTTTCGCGCCAAGAAAAGACTTAGCTATTTACAAGAAAGTCACGTATGAAGGGCTCGCACACCTTTAACACCAATCAAATCGCCCACCCCGGAGAGGGAAGTGGTGACGTTACATACTCCCGGCTCCCGACAGATGGCGCTATGGGCTTTTTTTTTTTGGGGGGGGGGGGGGAGGGGGAAAATGTGAACGGGCGGCCGTAGAGAAACCGAGCCCAGACGGGGCGTTGGATTCGCCGCTGCAGCTGCTCTTGGCCAGGTGGCGTGGACCGTTTAAGGAATTCTCTGCCACTTGCAGTTTGTGTGAGTTTGCGCAGCAAAACACGATAACGAAACTACTGAAACGCGAAAGCGCGGCCGGCGCAGAGTGCAGAAAACGAAACCTTTCGACGGCCCCTGTCGTTGTAAAGGGCAACGTTAGTGATTTCTTTTTTTTTTTTTAAGCATATAAAACTGGACAAGTAGCTTCCTCCTTTGTATTATAATGCGGTTCAATTACCTTTCATTACGAGTGTTTGACTACTTCTGACATAATTTTAATGAAGAGCGCCTTCGTCCTCGGGCTAGTACTTAAATGTTCCGGGGTGAGTGTCTCTAACCGTGTCCTACATATACATCAATGTCTCGGCTACTCAGGCTCTGTTACGCAATAATATTTACGCTTTAGACGTTCTCGAGCACCAATCTATCACTTTAGCTTGACTTCATATTTGCCTTTAGTGACCCTTTAAACTGCATTAGCGGCCACGGCGGCCTCATTTCGATGGAGGCGAAATGCGACCAGTGTGTACTTAGACTCAAGTGCACGTTAATGAACGCCAGGTGGTCCAAATTTCCGGAGACCCCCTCTACGGTGCGCCCCATAATCAGATCGCGATTTTGGCACGTAACCCCCCGGGCGCCCCTCTTAGGATGCATTGGGAACTTCACCTGGTTCCTGATAAAAAACGTCAGAATTCTCTCTTTTTTTTTTTTTTGTAGACGATGGGGCACTTCTGAGCTGCCAGCTGCCATTCTGAAAACCAATTGCTAATTATTCTGCAAACCCTCAAAATAAATATGAATAATAGTGTGGCTTGTCGGTGGTCTGTGCTCTCTAACAAAGCATTCGCTTTCACCCCTACACTGGAACAGACAGAGAAAAGGGGAGTAGTTTGGCGCTTTACCCAAGAAATCAGCGTGAGCGACACGCAACCAAGAAGAAAGCGCAGTCTACACATGAATTATAAAGCAAAGAATGCGAAGCGAACGTGCAGGCATTTTTCGAGCGCATTGCGTGCAAAAGAAAGTAATAATACGAAAGAACTTTTCGTAGGCGCACTTTCCAAGTTGAGCAGAAGGATTAGATTAGATTAGACAAATCCAAGGGGGAGTCTGGACTACTAGCCATGCTGCTATTGTTTTTTGTTTGTTTGTTTTTATACTCCTTCCTTTTCACTTTCTTTTTCGGCCCTCTTTCTTCCGGTGCATTCGTCTCCTCTTTGTGCCTCGCTTGGCGAGTGTTATGCACGCGGGTATACTTCTACAGAAGTCTGCGCTGGCTAACAATCTGCTTTTAAATAAAGTACTCTCTCTCTTTAATGAAAAACAAAGAAAAAGAAAAGGAAAAACAGGAAAAAGAAAAGAAACAGCAACGTATCTGTTTAAGAACATAACACGTCTCTAGACCATGTTCTTTATCAAGACCGTTTAGCAGTAGTTATGTAATCGAGTGCACAGTAACATATGTACATATATATATATATATATATATATATATATAGTTTGTTTGGTATGGTGGCCTTTCTTGCTCCTTTTTTTTCGCAGTGCCATTTTTTTACTTTTTTGCCATGATGGATTTTGTATGCCCCTCCTTTTTTTTGCTAATTTGTTTGTCCTGCTGGTTGTGTACTGCAGTATACGTATCCTCGTTTTCTCCTTTCGTGCGCGCGTCATGTAATATACGTATCCACAAAGAGAGTTGCTTAATTAATAAAACGCCGGTCTCTCTTCAACAGTTTGTTTTCCTCTTGGGAAATGCGAACGGTATGAGCAATCTTTCTCATTTTGATAACTGACGTAATTTCTCGTCGGCTGCCCCTTCAGTTCAATAACTAGATTACTTTGCTATTTTTTGTTATTTTCTTGCGTATCGTGTAGCTCTTGCAAATCACCGCTGTCTGCGACTACTTTTCTTCTGCGTACCATGACAAAATAATTCTCGCTTGCCTTGAGAAGCATTTCTGCCGAATAAATTTACTAATTTGTCCGCCCTCTTTGCCCTTCCGTGGCCCTTGTGTTATAAGACCTCATTAGTGGTCAATTTGTTCTATGACGAGTTGTACAGGTGCGCTGTATTTTGCTCTGGTGCTAAAACATAAATTCTGTTTTGTAGAATTCACAGTTGGGGCTTTCTGCATACATACCTGCCACTATACGCTATAGGCTGAACCAGATGTAAGGCTTCTAATAGGCTCTGACGACGCTATTCAATGATCATGAAATGTCAGGGCTTTGATTTCTGGCATCAGTAACATCTTGGTGAGGGCTAGTTGGTTCGTCCTTTGAACTAAGTTCGAACAGTACATCTTCGCAAGCAACAGCGCTTGTTGTGTGGTATGCGTATCTCTGTGCGTCCTTGTTTTAGTCGCACCGCTTTAGCTTCTGCTCGCACTTGCGATATAGCCCAGCGGCCGAGTCGTACTATGACGCCATCAGCTCCCTCAACACCAAAAAGGAGGAAAAAAAAATGCGGGACATCTATAGTCCTAGTTGCCTTTCATTCAGGCGCTGCCAAACTGTTTACGGCAAGCATCGTGAGTCACGACTTTATGTTTACGTAGGGCCTCGCATGTTCCTTCTCTTTCACTGGCCATGAAAAGGTCATGACGTCACTCGTTTACGAGCGCTACGGCACGTGCACATAGGACGGACCGTAGCATGAATTTCGCGTGAATTGCTTTTTTTATGCCTTCCGCATGTCTTCTCCTCTGTCGTCGACGCTGGCAGAAATTCCTTGAGGACAGTCACCACGACGCTGATGACAACAGACTCAGCCTACTCTCTCGGGGTTTCCAGGATATTTAATTACAGTCGCGCGAATTACCGCTTCGAGTACACTTCCTCGTCGGCCGTCGACAACCGCGCAATTTCAGGAGGGGGGGTGGGGGGGGGGGGTCTAGATCCACGTGCGCTGCGGGCGCCTTTGATACGCCGCCCAGTGGATGGCGTTTATAAATAAAGATGGCGAATATCGCTAACGTGGCCTCCGCGACCCGCGAGAAAGGCGTATTGCGCGCGAAATGACGTTGCCCCGTGCTACAGGCACAAACGAGTGGACCTTGAGCGGCACTTAAGGGCGCGTGCGACATGGGGACGCCGTCTAAATAGTCAACGCCATCCTTGGGCGGAGGTCTTTCGCGCTATCGGTACGGCGCTAAGCATTCCGTACACGCAAGAAATTTTGGTACAAGCGCGTTCATGTCCTTCGCGTAGCGCCCGCCTTCATCGCTTAAGAAATTCTGGATGTGCCGTCATACGACGACGATACGCATAAAAATTTCGTCCGAAGAGTTGTAAATGTTTCGCATATAAAAAAATGCATGCCTTGCCAGAATGCATTGCCCTCCTCTTTGTCGGCACGCGTACGCTACCTCAGATAGCGCGTCTAACTTCCCGCTTGTGTTGTGTAGCGTCCAACATTCCTTTGCGCTTCGTGAACTTCATTATTTTTCTTCTCGCTCCTTCTTCTCTATCCTTTCCCTTTCCTCGCCTCCAAGTGTAGGGGAGCAAACTGGGCGCGTCCTTTGTTAACCTCCCTACCTTTCCCTTTTTGTTTCTCTGTCTCTCTCAGTACAAATATTTAGCTTCTGAGATGCACTAAAATTGCTTGTTACTGCAAATTGATTGCGAAATTTATCCAGTTCTTGGGGCGGAGTCTGCTGCTCCTTTTTTTTCTATTCAGATGTAAAAACATGTCTACCGTGCTGCGCACGAGTGCGCAAGAAAATGGTAATGCTTCTTCAGAGGCGTTGTCGATGGTGTTCATTAATTGTTCCTCGAGCCAGCTCAGATGTTGTTTCAAGTTAGTCAAAATAACGCTTCGTAAAAGTTCGCGACATCTCTTTTCTTGTTCGATTCTGTGGCACGCTGAGGATGTCCTAATAATATAAATGCAGGGACTGGCTGCGTGAGTTCGAGAGCAGTTTCATCAGATTTTCTTCTAACAATTCTCACTGGCACTGCCGAAACAAAGGAAGTGTACGTTAACTCTTGTACTACCAGTTTGCTCCCTCGCCGAAACCCCAGCGCCCGTACGTCAGCGTGACGTCAGGGATTCCAAGGTATGTTTTCGCATTTGGGCCGCGTTGGCTGAATAAAGGTTCCCGAAACTTACCATGTTTAATATTCTGTTCCTTTAGAACACAATGTAGTCAATCTGTACCGCTATATATAATTAGTAGGCCCTAGAAGATGCCATCAAAATCCATGACGTCACAGCCCCCAGGTGCGGGAACTTAAGTAGGCGTCGCCACCCGTAGTTCGTTCTTGCGCTTTTTCTGGCTAACCAAACGTCTTATCGTTGTAAGAGTGGCGTTTTTGGTGTTGTAGAACGGTAATTTACTGATGCAGAAGAAATCCTTTTTCACTTTAGTGTGCCTTTAAATGACTGCAACGTGACTATGATGGACTGGTGAACTCATCGGCTTTACTACGGCAAATAAGTTTACCCAAACACGCTGTTCTCTATTCAAGAGCCTATAGGAAAAAGTGTAACAGATGTTACGACACTGAGGCAACGCAACCCTTCTCTAGCTCAAGGCCATACTGCAGTGGCTTCTAAATATCGAGAGTTGTCGTTAAGGATTACGCCTGCCGACACGGCCAAAGAAAGTCGTCTGTAGCCTAGACTACGTTGCACCATGTTCTTTTGCAGCTTCCGGTGACCTCCGACGAGCCGTATCACTATCTGTTTATCGCATCTGCCGAGGCCTTTGACTTACTTTTGCTATAAAGGCCATATCTCGGCTCACATGCAAGGACTCCGTACTTGTTTCTTCCTTGTCTGCGTCCACGTGTACCGGATACAGATCTTTAACAATCGAGACGAACGTTAGCCGCTGAGGAACGATGAACTTGAAATCAGGCGTTCCCGTAATGTATTCTCTCCGAAACCACGGCGGTGAATCGCTTAAAGACGTCGCGATACCGCTCATAAATGTATCTCGACTGCCTGGTTTCCTGCCCACAGTTCACCTTCTGCATCGGCTTTAAGCTGTAAGTACTACTTCGTTCACAAGTTAGCGCTTCCATTATTTCGAGTGTCTGCGGCAGCGAGACTGCGCACGTTTCGAAGCCATTTCCGATATGCGTGCAGGGTTACGTTAATCTGTGACAATCACGTGCGTGCTTGGCAGCTTCGCGCACGTATTCGGCGCGCCAATTGATAGAGCGATAATGAAAGGAGAGACGCATAAACCTGTACTAACGACTGATGGAAGAAGTAACAGTCATTCTCTAGCGGATTATGTAGCTCTCGACAAGCGCCAGCTTATCCAGTTCTGTGGGAGTCCATCTATACAATCATCTATACGTTGCATCGCAAGTTACATCGCTCAATAATTTTGCAATCGTTTCCGAAACTTTCTCCTTTAACATTACCACAATGGAAGGCCGCTGCAGTGGTCCCGTGCCCATCGTGAATGGGAAACGACCTCTGTACTGCAGCGCATACTGCAGAGATCTCGAGCAAAGTTAAAGGGACCCCGAAACAATTTTGACGATTGTGCACAAACGTACCGAGTCGGTAGGGTACGTTCTGCTGATCATTAAGAAACACATTTTAGCTTTGCGCGCAAAGCGTGTAACTTATTATAAGGTTTCCAAAATGTGCGTCGATACCGGTCCCCCTCCCCCTCCCCTGCGTTTTCAGCCGCCCCGTCCCACACCACGTAGCGTGGGAGAGTGGGGTCGCTCGGGCGAGCGGCCCGATTGGCTAGACGCTCAACGTCAGCGGGAATGCTTGAAACATGTGGCTGCATTAAGCTTATTTCTAATAACATCTATACGCATAATCACTGGTGTACCCTTAAGATTAAGTCCACAAATACAATAAATGTAGACGTTCCTTCAAACTAATGGCACACTTCTGCCTGTGAATGCGGATCGCCAGCGGCAGCTCTGGCATTGGCAGCCGACATGGGACGCGGGCGGGCTCGCCCATGAAAATAGCAGCATCGATGTCTTGTTTGGCGACAGAACCATGAATGGTGCAGGCACTGTATTACGGCTCGTCCTGCACTGTAGATTTCTATAGGGTAGTAAGCTGCTGCGGCAGCACACTGTCTACAAGACGCGAGGCTGCACATCAATGTGGACACCAACCTCTTTGGTGAACAAACCAATCACCCGCAGTTTTAACAAGAAAATTGCTTTTAGCGGAAACCGCAGGTTCAGCATTTGTCAGAGAGCCATAGTTTGTGCACAGTTTTCCCAAAATTGTAGCAGAGAAATTTGCTAACAAGTCGAGATCGGGAAAAAGAAGGCGTCGCGAACGCAGTTCAACGTGCCTTAAGAAGTGTCAAAACATCTTTTTTAAAAAGCCGCCATCTTGAATTGGACTTTTGTGAATAAGAGGCATCTGTGTTTTACAGATGTCCCACTTCTATTTTCCCTTTATCAGGAGCCATTGTGCATTAGGATGCGTCAATGTAGAAACAATCAGTGTTTTAGCGTCTTGTGTGACTAAGTTGTTGTATTGGCTTACGTAGATGATCTTGCCTATTCCTGCACTGACAGACCTAGCATTCACAAAGGGCTATCATTGACTGAACAATTCTGAATGGCCTTATGCGGCCCATATAAATCGAACTAAGAGCTTATGTCATTGGTTTATTTTGTGGCGTTCTAGGCCAAGTAATTTTGCTGGTATTGAATTGATATGTGTGCCATCCAGTTACACTTGCGTTAAGATAGACACATATGAGGTCAGGGCACGATACTGGCGACAGGGATTACCAGCACCCCAGGGTTTTGCTGATACATTTGTACCACATTGCATTTCTCTATTTGCAACCGCCACCGGCATGTAATCTGTTCCTCACTACAAAGATACAATATGTACTGCAGATTCTGCCTTGTGCCTGGACTTATATTCAAAGTTTTCATGGAACATTTGACACATTTGTGTGGTCTTCTAAACTTGAACCTTTGAGGCGAGACAATTTCTTTAGGCCTATATGTGCGGGCGGACTTCGCTTAGTGCAGCTTTCCGTACATATTTTTTTTTGGCGACAGATAGTACGCCGCTTCTTATTTTTTCCGTGAGAGTTCAGATCCAATATTCCAATTATTCCTGCATGTAAATCTAGCCAATGCTTCACCCAGTTTAGGCGTGTCATCCGGATATTCTGCACCTCTTCTCTTTGCGGGGTTTTATGTGTATACGAAATTTATTTTCCAGTGCATTTTCATTTGGTCCGTTTTCCCATGAATATCCGTACACAAGTATCGAGGAAACGGCTGTACAATTATTTAATATCCATGCTCTTTCCGTCTCCCCTTTACCGCTCTGCACCCTCCGGTCTACCAGGCGATGACATAGTTTAGCGAGTGTACTGTATGCCTCTTTGCCCATGCAAGAAAGCGTTTTTCGATAAATTAAACACAAGTACATTATCTGTTGAAACCTGGCTACATAAAAAAAAAAGTCACAGTTTCGCCCGAAAGGCGAGGCATCGATTGGGATATCAAATTCGTGGACAGCAATACGAAGTAAAGAGTGTATTTTCATCGATCGCGGAAACTTGTAAGCATAGGCCTACCAACAAGATTGACAAGCATGGTGTCAAGTGCGCCAAGCAAACACGAACTCATTTCACTCGATGACCGCGGAAACTCGCTGTCAAAACATTGGAGTGAGGAAGTGCGGCAGCGAGTGAATTGACCTTCGTGCTGCGTCTCGCATCCACGCGAACGCGGGTGGGCGCGGCAGCCCGGAGTTGAGCGCACCAACCTATCGACCATCCCTGGAGCCTTGCGCGCGACTGAACACGGCGCGCTTCCTCCTCGCTTCCGTACCTTGCATGCGCGAGATTAAGTCGCGATCACCGGCTCACCCTCGCACGCTTTCACTCGCATAAAGAGCATGTGGCGAGCGGCGACTATTTTATCGCCCTTGGGCTTTATATGGACATCACGGCGACGCCAACGGCGATGGTGGAAATGTGCCAGCCGTGTCAATACAATTGATATCGCAATAAAAGGTATTTTTGCGTTCTCTATAAATTTTACTACAAGCTATAGGTGGCAGAAAACGGTTAAAAAAAAAAACAATTATCTGAGACGACGAACCACAGCCCTCCATGCACTGTCGGACATGAAGTGTAGTAAAATGAGCTCACTCGCTAGAGCTGAAAGCAAGCTCGCCACTTGGTTGCCGCAGATATTTAGAGGCGCTTTAGGGTCCGTGAATTTTATATTGATGGCCTCCAATTGTTTCACTGAGAGAATGTTGTAATATAATGACGTTCAGCTGACGGCACTGCCCAGATCCGCATCGAAACGCGATGGAGCAGGTAAAGCACCATCGCTGCACGTCCTATCTGCCGAGTGGCGCAACTTTATCGCCGAAAATCCCGTTGCCGTAGCAACCGCAGCTTCGCAGGACGTATCAAATCGTACCTCCGTGCTTACCTGCGAAAATAATAGAATTATTAGTGTGGCGTTTTATCACCGTATATGCCGCACTCGCGACGTTTTTCTCTCCAAATGAACGTGACTTGCAATACTTAGCACGATATCAATTGGAGCGAGTGATGGGACACTTATTTTGGGTATATACAATACTCTGTACGGAAATATGAAAGTAAAGAAGTGCATTTAACGTTACGGCTACACAAACGACTAAAGTGGCGTCTACAGCAGTTTTTGACAATTATTTCATTGATTCAACCTAATGAAAGCCGAGCGTTCACTTTTATACGAGAAAAGAAACGTAAATAGATTCGGCTAAACGCAACCAAACAACTATCTGTGCTTTTCGAGCCGTAATGCCGCTTTGAACGCTCGAGGAAACCATGCACAGTTCTCTTTTGGAACGCTGAAGTCAGGCAGTGGCCAAAAAAAGATGTAGAAAAAAGAAACACCCCTCTTCATTTTTTAAGGAGGTACTGCCGAGAGAAGCACTTTTAAGGAAAGCTCAGGGGGGCGTGGGTCGCGAACAGCATTATGCTTTTTCTTCTTTTTTATAAATGGCACTATAGGTGATTTTTTTTACGTGTAAATGAGTTATTTGTTAAAGCACCTTCACCCACCTTTGTATAGTGCTGGTGACATTCTATTTATTCCGCGGTATTGGCCCGCAGCCATATTACGGCGTCTTCGTTCCTTCGGGCAACACACGGCTACCATGGACTCGTTAGCGCAGTTTACGCGGCACCCTGGCACACAAGACATAAATGGCATGGCGTGGTTACTTCTCTCACGTTTCCCACAGAAGTAGCTCAGCTTACACAGAGACCGCAACATAGCCTGCACACAGCACAGCACACGCCGAGGCAGCACAGGTTGGACAAACCAAGATCGCATAAAGGACCTGTTCCCTCACGACTACTGTCGTAAAAGGGAAACATGGTGCGCGTAATGTTGAGCGACCACGCTTTCATTTACATCTGACAGGTGGGGCCCGCCTGCCCCATCTTGGATGTATTCGGCGGCGGGTGCAAAAGTTGGGGCGAGCCGGGATGGCCAGCGGCTTCGTCTGCGTTGTCTTCCCGCGCACCTAGTGTTGAAGGTCGCGTAATCTGAAGTTTTGGAGACGCGTTGAAGCGCGAAGCAACACGAAGCATTCATTTGGGCTCTTTATGGCGCCAGCGTTGTGAAGACGAGTGGTCGCGGTCATCGACCGAGATCTGTTTATGTTCGTTTGTGCGCGCGTGAGGCCATGATTGGTAATTTAATTAGTACATGGTGTTAATCTTCACTGCAATTTATACAGCCGAAAAAGACTACGAACCTTACTTTGTGTAGTTGACTGCTACTTCGCTATCTCTGTCAATTGTTCACGTTCAGAGCGTAACTGGACCTTCTTAGAACTTCTCTCACCTTGCGAACGCTTGAAATGAGAATTGCGGAATTCAAAAGAACTCAAGCGTCAAATTTACACCTATGTAACGGTGCAAATAATAACAGACATAACAGTTCCGTAAACTGTACTTAATCATAGATCTAAGGTGGACAAAATTTATGCACTATAGACCGCTCTAAATTATACCACTAAGTTGTAAGGGGCACGCTTGCGAAACTCTCCTGAACTTTTAATTAATTTACGTAAGTTGTAAACTCGCCAGCGTATGCTTGAGATGCTCTAAGTGATACAGTTTACAGAACTGCGATATCTGTGTTTGCAGGAGCGTTATGGATCCGTAAACATCGCGCTTCTGTTTTTTCAAGCTTAACAAATTTTGACAATCCTCGTAAATTATTCAAGATTAGAAATCAAAATTTTGCTGCCTAGAAATGCTACAACTTACTTTTCTCTTCCGAAATGCATCAAGTTTCTTTCAAATCCGTCCGCCAGTTGTTTTATAAAACCACATCCTCCTTTCGAACGTATCTGAACGAGGAAATCGCAATTAGCCCCGAATTGAAGCTTCCTCCGGAACGGCCTGCTCCATGCTCGCACCAGGAACTGGCAGGGAAAGGACATTAGGGAGTCTGCTTCACTAAGGTCGCAAGTGCGGCACACACAAAAAAGAGAATTTGAAATAAGTATAAAAATTAAAATAGTAATCACACGTGTCCGTCCGTGTGTTGTGCATGTGCTGCCTAACAGGAAATGAAAAAAAAAAACACGCCGCTGACCTTAGCCCCTCCATTGCACGTGTTGCGTGCAAGCCTTCCTGGTGCGCTTCCCACTTCTGTGTCAGGCACGGAAAGCATCATTTGAAGCTCGGCGTCAGGCCTGACATATGTCATACTGGTGGCGTAAACACGTAGTTTTATGCGCTTGGCATCACCCACAACGCGCCCGTGCAGTTAACAGCACGTGTCGTACTTGAAAAACAAGCGAGGCTGCCAGACCTGTTTTCAGCGCAGCGAAACGTTTCTACATATGAGCATATGAGCTTTCTACATATGAGCTTTCTACATATGAGCATAGTAAACTTGGCCCTTATTAGTCTAAACGTTTGAGAAGCGTCGCCGCAGGCCACGAAGTATCGTCTTCACGCCGAGAAAAGATTTGAGATATTTCGAATTTTGTTAAGTTCGTAATGGTAGCTCTGAGTTTCACTATGAAGACAGGCACAGCAAACACTTTTTCTTGATAACGATTTTGCTAGCAGGTGAGCGAGCGAGATCTCAGCTTGTATTCGGTGCGGATCCTCTCACTTGAGTGTTTCTACGACGATCCGCTCTGCAGTCGTCGCATAATTTTCTCATTGCAGCCTGCAGATTATCCTTTGCTATTGTGACATCTTTGTCATGCCGTCTTTGTAGCAGTATATATGACAGCAGATGTACACGCTGGGAAAAAGAAAACCAAGGAGGGAGAGGACACAGTGCTCACCATGAGCACGACTCGACGAATATAGAAAGGCTGTAGTCATGGTCAGCACTCTGTCCTGCACTTCCTTGTTTTTTTTTCCTGCCTACATGTAGATCTGCTGTAACGCTGCTACCATGAATGCATCACCAACTAATCCGGCAGCAAACATTATTGAGTCATGCCAACGCGTATGACGCGAAACGTAGCCAAGAACCATGGCAAAGGCACTGACTGTTGTCCTTGCGTCAAATAGTGACGAATGACCATGCGCCAGTACTGCCTGCATGTATTGAATTTTCCCGGACGCCACTGTCATCGCGCAGAGCTGGACGTTTACTTCTCAAGTAGCCTCGCAGTAAGCTTGTATCGCTAACTACTAATTAGTAATTACGTTACTTATTACTACCTGAATACGCAAATACGTCAGGCATGGTAGATGTATGTGCATTATGGGACTAAGTCGATTTCAGTAGAAGGGGTAGAACTAAGGGGCTCGACGTTTGTTAATCAGAACCTTATGAAACCAACAGATAATGAAGCCAAGGAAAGCACAGGGGAAGTTATTAGTAGTGAATATTTTAATTGAATATGTAGGAATGTTAAGTCAAAGAGAAATGAAAGTTGGCGAAACAACAACTTGCCGCCGGTGGGAGCCGAACCAACAACCTTGACACTACACGAAAGTTGTATCCCCCGCCATGGACTGAGTGGCGCTGGCCTATTCTACACATAAACATACACATAAATACGCAAGCATGTTGACATTGGAACAGCCGCTGCCGTAGCACAGCTGACAGTGCATCGCACGTGTAATGCGAAGGTAGTCGTTTAGGTCCCACCGGCGGCAAATTGTTTTTCGTACGCTTAAGTTTCCTTTAATGTACCATTTTTACATTTTAAAGTTTAAAAAAAAAACTACGAGACACTGCCTCTGTGTTTTCCTTGACTTCATTATATGTCTGCTTCATACAGATGGTTCCAGCACAAGCAGTCATCTAACCTTAAAGCACAATGCTTTATTGATGGTTCGGACGCTCGCTTTCAGCTTTTTTTTTTATTTAAACTTGTGCTGTTTTGTGTGTTGTATGGGTGATTTCAACGAATGCATGCGCTGTTCGCTTCACTTTGCTCAACGCTTGTAGCCTTTGCCTCGAGGGGGCGCGAGCCATTGCAACGAGCCACTTAAGGTGTTCTTAGATTTAGGTATGGCACGCACACCTCCCATCGGTAGTGACGCTAATCTGGCAGCGCACAACGCTCATGCCAGCCAGCAGGGGAAGCCGAAACGCAGCCCCGGCTCCGACAGCGCGGATCTAGCGCCGCGTGGACGGTACGCACGTACACTTGGCATCGCCTCTTTCGAAGTCAAACACACGGCCATCACGGCCATCAAACACATCACCATCCACACGAGGGCCGCCCACTCACGCCGATAGCGTGACAGCACGGCGACGGCGCCGCCGACGGCAACGGCGGTGCGGACGACGCGAACACGTCTCGCGAGCTTCTGTGTAATTTGCCGTCGAAGCATAAATTCCTCCTCTACGACATTTGCGTCCGCGTCGATACGTTACGAGTTCGATTTATTGGCGCATTGATCTAAGGACAGGTGCGACGCGAGCAGATCAGCCTTGCAGGGCGGCGCCCACTTGGATGAGGGGCGTGAGCACAGAGCGCAGGCTGGCGTCGCCGGGCTTGTCGTCGTACTGGATGCCCTTGCACTTCTCGCCCGACCGGAATCCGGTGCACACGGCGCCCAGGAGCTCGCCGGCGTAGCGCGTCAGCACTTTCTGCGAGAACTGGAGCGTCTCCGGCGGGCAGGTGGACTCGACCGCCTTGCGAACGCATTCGTCCAGCTTGTTGTACTGGCTGCGAAAGCGAAATCACGTTGATAAATCACTGTCACGTTGATAAATCGAAAGGAAGCAGTTATGTCTAGAAGGTACTGAATCCTGTTATTGTAACTAGCCACTCGTTTGCAGTGCAGTTGAATAACCCCGCGCGCACAGCGTTCGCTCTCTCCCTCTTTTCCTCCTCCTCCTCCTTTCCCTTTCCTATAACCCAGTGTAGGATAGCAAACCGTACGGTGATCTGGTTGACCCGCCTGCCTTTTCTCTGCTTGAGTTCTTCCTTTCCCTCTCTTGGTCAAGGCCTCGTACTTGTTTATGTAATTTCTTTGACGTTCTAGTGTATTCCTGTTTCCGTAATGCCTGATACCTGTAATACCTCGTCAAGCCTGATGAATGGCTTTTTGTCTGTACCCATCAGGCGTCTGTGATACTGAAATAAAATTGATTGATTGATTGATTGATTGATTGATTGATTGATTGATTGATTGATTGATTGATTGATTGATTGATTGATTGATTGATTGATTGATTGATTGATTGATCGATTGATTTTGTTATCGTCTTCCCACGGCTCTTGCGTGCGTGTTCGTGAGCACAGTCTTTTCCATTAACGAAGGACGTCATTTGTGCGTCAATGCCAACCTTAAAACTTTCTTGAACTCCCCAGAAACAACTTTTTTTGTTGTTTGTACGCGAAATATTGAACCGTTGTCACTGTAGTGTAAACTATACTTGTTAACACTTCTTTTCTTGCGCGCATACGAATTACGAGAAAAGTGTATAGCCAGCGCTGTCTAACAGACATGAAAATCTCCTTCAACAGAGCCAATGAAAAAAGAAATTCGTCTGTACTTCCGTCTCGCGTGCTATACAAATGAGGTAGACATTTTGCAGTGTGTTACTGTTAGTGCACGATTCCTCCATTTACCATGATATGGATGACAAACCGAGACACCAGCTCTGTTCAAGTTCATTCCACAGTAGAGGCCACGGACCTACCACTTCAAGCGCACTGTACATCACTTCTTTCACATGCTTATCTATCCCTGTGTCTACCAAAAAATCTTTTAAGATGTTCTCTTTTTACTGGATATGATTCGTTCGTGATTATCTTCACTATTAATTTTTTTGATTTCTCGTGTGTGTTATCATTTTTTTCCCTGCAGAACGTAAAGAAATGAAAGGGATGAGACATTTTCTGCCTCAATCTCTATAGAGCAGTCAATTTAGAAAAGAACAAAGCAGAACGTGCTAAAATACTTGGGTCATGTCCAGCTAAGCGGAGATGTGCGTTCAGATCCGTACGAAATTTCCAAGAAAGTGTGGCGTCATTGTTCAATCTTTACTTTTCTTTGAGCTTTTTGGTTGTCCGTGATAACTGATGGACACCGTGTGTTCGCTACACGATTACACGAGCATCCATTATCACGTCGTTTATCATGTTGACATTTATATAACGCGCGTCATATAATATTACGACCATTGTGATCTCGGTATTCTTTATCTCCCCCCCCCCCTTGCACTTGTCCAACCATGAGCACTGAAGTCATATATTCATTACAGCTACAAAGTTACTGAAAGATCAAAGGATTCCCATAGCCCCGCCGGCTTGTATTGTACAGTCGGGAGGAAAAATACACGTGTAGTGTCGGGAGGTATCCAGGAGCAGCGTCTTTGAAGCTCCCATCCCCAGCTAGCTTTCCCATTCACACCGATCCAGATCCGGTTTGCCCAAATTGTCTCCATCAACCTAATTGCTTGAAACACATCATTTTATTCTCTTTTCACATTGCTTAGATTTCCGCGCACGCACGCACGCACGCAGGCACACGCACACACACACACACACACACACACACACACACACACACACACACACACACACACACACACACACGCACGCACGCGCACACGCACGCACGCGCACGCACACGCACACGCACACACACACGCACACACACACACACACGCACACACACACACACACGCACACACACACACACACACACACACACACACACATTATGTTTCAACGAACACTCAAATTAGTTTAAAGCTTGCCTGTGGTAGATAGCTCAATTCTAGTTTATGAGCCGGTCTTCTCGAAGCGGCGGACAGTACATGCACAAGAAATTGAAATGCAAAATTGACTAATTAACAAGAATTCACTAATTAACTATTGGCCAATTATCCTATGTCCTATATTGCATTGTTCAAGACATCCTTCATTTGGGCTAGATGGTGCATACTTGAATTAGGAAGGAACAACGCCAACTAACACGATCACGAGAGGAAGAACGACACAGGACAAGCGCCTGCACTTGTCCTGTGTCGTTTTTCCTCTCGTGATCGTCTTAGTTGGCGCTGTTCCTTCCTAATACCTGTGTTGCAATTTACAAATTCTAGCAGCGGACTTCGCAAGGCGGATTCACTTGGAACGAATTCTCAGGACGACACCAGTTTCGATATATAAATTCCCGTACTTTGCGGAGAAATGCATTGTCGTTTCAGTTACTTGTGTGCTTCAGTGCATATAACGACGTTTTTTAACAAATTAGCTTCAACGCCAGTGCACTTCTCCGCAAAGTTCGGGGAATTTATATCTGGAAACTGGTGTCATCTTGAAAATTTGTTCCAAGAACTCCACGGTTAGAATTTGTAAATTGCAATATGCGCCATATTGTAATTAGTTAAAAACTAATTAGTGAATTTTGAGTTATTAGTCGATTTGGCATCTCAATTTTTCGTGCAAGTATTGTCCGCCACTTCGAGTAGACCAGCTCATGAACTAGAATTGTGATATCTGCCACAGACAACTTTTAAAGATTGTCGAAAGTGTTCGCTGAAACACCCTGTATATATATATATATATATATATGTACGGAACGGCACCCCCTCACTTGCAGCACACACACACGATTTTTGTTTCGCAATACGTGAAATTGATTGATTGATTGATTGATTGATTGATTGATTGATTGATTGATTGATTGATTGATTGATTGATTGATTGATTGATTGATTGATTGATTGATTGATTGATTGATTGATTGGATCACTCACAGTGAAGCACACACAAGACGCCTCGTCATAGGCGACTGCTTTCCTGTCTCGGCAGCTGGGGTATGGGATACGCATGGCGTACAGCCCACTATCGTTACCGCGAGTCCATGTACGTGCATGCAAATGTCCCGGTAAAACGCACTGACCAGCAGGCGCCTGCGATCCGTTGTTTAGGCGGCAGCCGCGAGGCAACGTCCAGGTCAGCGATCGTGTTCTTGATGCAGGTGCTGAACGAAGAGCCCACCTTATTCAGGCAGGGCGCGTGTTTGATGAACTCTGCGTACAATGACAAAAAAGAAAGAATGTACCATCGTGGAGACGTTCAAAACAATGCAGTACGTGCAACGCGTTTCTGCACGCATAGCCACGGAGCACGTTCTTACATATTAAGGGTAATAGGTGCTTCTTTAGATGAAGTATTCAATACCGATGCAAGCTTTATTACTTCGAACAGTTTTTGCCAGAACAATTGCTTATGTAGGAGGGAAACTTACAGGAGCGCACAAATGGCCAGCTAGGTGTCATGTCACGCCATGTCACGGCATGTCACGGCAATTTGTGCGCATATCTGCCCCCGTAAATTTAGAAGAGATGGATGCTACCTTTATACCTGACGAAAAAAAACAGTACAGCCAAGCCCTTGTGGCTGTTACAGTTATTCAGAGTAAAGATCAGGGATGACTGTCTTCAAACTCCAGATAAGATAGCCAGTTTGCTCAGGTGCAGCAGATACCGGGTGTGTGTGGAAACCTCGTATCACCGCTTTCGCCTTGGTGTGGCCAACACAGAGCACCTTCTCTTTGAAATCCACCGCGCAAGCGCCTCACCCTGCGCGTGGGGAGGGCACTGTAAAACTATTTACACCCTTAAAAGTGAAAAGGAGTGTAAATGTGCCTCTAACTCACACCCTTATGGTGTCACTTATATAACTCACATCGTAAGGGTGTCATGAGAAGCCAACAAACAAAGACACCAAGCACAACATAGGGGAAGTTACATGTACTTACTAACTGAAATAAAGAAATGATAAATTAATGGCAATGAAAGTGGATGAGAAGAAAGAGCATCGCAAGCGTAATGCGAAGACGTGGGATTGTTCCCCACCTGCGGCAAGTTGCTTTTTCTTCATTCACTTTCATTGTCATTAATTATCATTTCTTTAATTCAGTTATTCTTTTCATTATTATGGGGTTTTACGTACCAAAACCACTTTCTGATTATGAGGCACACCGTAGTGGAGGACACAGGAAATTTTGACCACCTGGGGTTCTTTAAGGTGCACCTAAATCTATGTACATGGGTGTTTTCGCATTTCGCCCCCAGTCAGTTAGTCAGTACAAGTAATTTCCCCTGTGTTGTTCTTGGTGTCTTTGTTTGTTGGTTTCTCATGATACGATTAATAAAAATCGGGCCCCTCGGTGTCTATAACTCCCCCTAAGGGTGTGAGTTATGGACACATTTACACCCTCTTTTCAATTTTATAAGCATAACTTATTTGAGAGTATGGTGGACGAAGACATAGTCCACGTGCTGCCGGAAGCATGTCGCAATGTCACAGAACGATTGGATACCGCGTAGTGGAAGCTCAAAAGTTGCGAAAGTATTTCCCTACGCGGATAATTATTTGGTGCTTTAGACGGTAGCAAATGCACCCTTAACGATACTGTGGCGGAAGCTGCGGGCTCTTTTACTGAATGCTTGTGCCATTTTCTTCTAACCGTGCGAACTCCACTGGACAAACGCCTGAGATTTTTTTAATCTTGAGACGGAGGCAAGTCACATGGATTACAGCCCTACGTCCACGAGGCAGCAAGACATGTCAATGAAATCGGCTCATCCTAAGTTTGCAAGACGAGTCACTGCTTTGCGTGTGTGTGTGTGTGTGTGTGTGCGTGTGTGCGCGTGTGTGCGCATGTGTGTGCGCATGTGTGTGCGTGCGTGTGTGTGCGTGCGTGCGTGTATGTGTGTGTGTGTGTTTTAGGGCTGTCCTTACGAAACCTTGTGTTGTCACCATTCAGTCCAGTTTCACGAGCCAAACTGGGCGTTTGACATGTGTTGAGTACCGGTACCTTGCCTTAAGCTAATTTGCAGAAAAAAATGCCGAAGTCGGATAACAAAAGCTGGCAGCGGTGCTGCAGGTTCCCGTGATACCAGCGTAACAAAAACGAGAGACAAGAATAGCAGTTATGCCATACTTGCGTCAGATTAGCCGCAACGTAAAGCGCGTAGACAATAGGGTTTGTGTGAAAGCCATGTTCTAGGCATCTGATAAATTCTGAAGAATGTGCCGTCATGCGAACATTAGCTCAATGCTCGAGACAACCGTTTGTCACTAAGCATAAAGACAAGTTCACGCGGTGTGGTGAAGGCTCTTTGTAATCCGTTATTCTGCCAGAGACAGTATGTATAAGTCCGAATAGGGGGGCGGTGGCTAAACGAGCGTCTTCCAGAACATAGGTATAATGTAGAAAAAGTTCTTAACGTGCAAATTGGGGTGCATTGTCGCGATTGTGGTTGTCGGCCTGCTCCTTGATCAAGCACCGTCTAATTGCGAAAGGAAACGGCAGAATTATAAGAGAAATCATTGAAGCGCAAAAAACAACTTTGAAGCGAGTTAACAAGCGTGCCAGTGGTTTTGCCCTGTGCCTCGAGAAAAAAAGATCGAGATTTGCTATCGCAAAATACGTGACACGTGCGGTGAGATGTTTCTTGCAGGTTCCATTTATTTATTTTTTTTCGCCTCTCTTGTCTTTTCTTGTTTTCTTTGTGCATCGGGCTTTTATGGCTGGGGAAATAAAGTTCGATCGTTAGCTCAGCGCTGTCTGTGTCCGTTCTGTTGTCCGTGTCTGATGCGCCGAGAAAACACCGAAGATGGTACACAAAAAAAAAAAAAAACTGCGCCGATCCCAGACACAGTGTAACCCGCACTCGCGTGGGTCACGTGGATCGCCTGATGGAGCTCTCCGGATATTGTTAGGCATGTGCACAAGGGCTATGCTGCATAACGCGGTGCAGAAGATTGAAAGTCTTAAACTTGCATTCTTCACCGATTCACGAAACTTTGGCTTCACGTAGATTGCGACATTTGATCTGGGCCTGCATAATTTAATTCTCCGACTGTCGTGTTCCCGGTGCAAAATAACGCACGATGCCATCTACTGCTAACGGGAACACACTAACGAACGACTCCCATTTTGCCGCCGGCGTTCCAGCTGCAAGTGGCGGATGCAACTTCGTCAGTGAACTTGCGTACAAAGGTGTTGCGGGGCCACCAACCACAGGTCACCTTCCGCGTGGCCTGGTAATTGTAAACTAGCCAGAGGGGAAATTTTTCCCACGTGCTCTAGACTCGCATCTTCCCTTTAACAACAGGCCGCACTATATACCTCCCTCACTGGCGGTGTTCGACGCAGGACTCACGTAGCAGGCCTTCATTATACCACTGTCCGTCTCATAAATGGGCAAACTTGAAATGCCACACAACTTTTCACCTTCTTTCTTTTTTTTTTTTTCCTTTACCAATCGTTGGCACATATCCAAAAGCTCGCCGCGCCGATGAGTAGCAACCTCATTCTCCGCGCACGCCGTCGCATCCACCATCGGCTTCCTTATTTTAAGCAAGCAGGAAAGTTCTAAGAATTTCTCATCGAAAGTAATTTCCCAGTCCTATTCTTGCTAGTAGTGTGCAGGTACGTCTTCTGCGGGGGCGTTCGCGTAAACGCGACGAAAAAAAATGGATTAGGTCGGCTTGTTGAGCTCTGACTTGACCTGCATCGCGCTCAGGGTTTCGAGGTATGGTGGAAGCCCCTCTGGGTACGACGATAACTCTTTAGACTAACCGGTTCCGCAGTAAACGGCCTATGACTTAGTGTCCTATTATCATTCTGTTGATGCTACAATATATAAGAAAAAAAATGATGCACCTAAAGAGCCTTTGAATGGCTCACGCCACACTCTGCAGCTAATCCATGTAATCCACTAATCCACTAATCCATCCAGCACCGAATTAAATTAATTTAAATACAGTTTGCGCTGAAAAATGTGCATTGATGGACTACACAGCTGGGCCGTTACGTTAAAGGACCGCATCATTCCAAGAGGGACCCCTGCCCACCGATAAGTCATGTGCGACAGCTTGCTGCTATACCACTTCAGGGACGAAACCATCCATTGGTTCTAAGCACCTCAGCTGACCTAAAGCATCACAGAGGCTGCCTTTTATTTACTTTTACGAAACCTTTCCTTTTTTTCCTAAAAAAAAAAGAAGAAGACATCCGTATTGGAGTCCAAATTGAAGACAGCAGTCTTTTTCTCGAGAGCGTATTTTTCGCGCGCACCTGTGAGAGTTTACGACAGCCGATACTAGACGAGGTAAAGCAAGACTTCGCAACAACGTTGCGCCACTGATCGCGGCACTGCGCATCTAGACGAACCTGTAATTTTATTTTTCTTAGCTCACCCTTGTGGTACTCGGACGACGTGTCGCAGCGATCATGGATCTCCTCTTTGACGTCGTCCAGGAAGATGTTGCCCACGCCCTGTGCGACGCTGCTCACGCACTTCTTGAGGTAGGCTCGGCTACAGGTCTCCGAATCCATCTGAGTCCTGCGTGGCATCGGATCGCCCGAGAAGGAGCGAGAGGCGGGTCAAAAGATGATCGTCGGGGACACGTTCGTTTACGAGCAGCCGGCGGTAATTTCTCGCGTCCTCAGCCTTGACCTATATGCTAGGCTGATCAAACCAAAACGGAACGCCCCGAGTTGTGGACATCGAAGCCCATAATATCGTGTATATTTTAAGAAGTCGAGTGCAACGGAACAAAGAAGAAAGGACGCTATCACCACCTCTTCATAATGACAGTCAACTTCGTCCAAGATACGGGATATTCCGCCATCGGGTGTCCACAACCCCCGGTGCTCGGTTTTCATTGCATCCGCCATATATAATTTGATGGATCTTGGTATACGGAGACGACCGACAGCTTTCCCACCCATTGCGGTAGCTTTGTGGCTATGGCTTCGCGCTACGGAGCTCGAGGTCACTGGTTCGATTCCGGTCGCGGCGGTCGCATTGTGAGGGAAGCGAAATTCAAATACGATCCGGTGCCAGGCACTCGCGGCTGTTTAAAAGAAAGGCCAGGTGGTCAAAATTATTTCGAAGGTATGCCTCGTAATGAGATCGTGCTTTTGGCGCGTGAAGCTGAGAACCAGATTAATCTTTCATTCGACAGCTTTTGACCGCTGCTCTTGGCTGTTCATACAACCAGACGGCCGCCTATATTGGCTCTGAGCATCACGCATCATGGTCCTTCTCCTTTCCCTCAACCCCTGCTGCCCCTCTCCCCATCCCGAAGTGCAGACGAATTGCCTATCTGCCCTTTCTTTATCAGCATAACCAAAAATTTCTTTGTCGACCGCTGAAGAAATTGGGACATCGCTTTAGGCAAGCAGCGGCAGTGACTGAGAGTTGACTTCTGCGCCAATCAAAAATGTAAATTCTCGCTCATTAGACTAAGAAGAATCCGATAGATTGCGTGCTTCCATAAAGCAGAACGCTGTGGCGTCTGCCCGATTCGAAACACGACGCGTGTCTTGTTTTGTCGCTGCGACTACGGAACCGCGCGATCATTCCGCTCCCGAAAGAAAATCTAGGCCATTTCCATCGGAAATCGCTGAAGACGACGTGTCCCTCGATTTCATACGTACGAAACAGACGAGAAGGTACGAGTGCAGATGTGACATTAAACAGCGTGCACCGTGACACGTGCCACCTTTTCGCCAATATTTGAGCGCTTTTGGCCGGAAGGGCAACGTTTTACCAAGGAACCTGTACACCAACACCCAGTCTGACGTGGTGATGGTTGAATCACACGCCAGATCTTCGGAACGCTCGTTCGACAAGAAACCAACCACGTACTTGCAGAATGCTGCCAGATCCCCTTCGGTTTCCGGAACTGTATTCCTGGTGGCGAACACGAACAGGTCAGCGGCGCACTTGTCCAAGGAGTGGATGTCGCACTCATCGTCCGTAGGAGCAGCCGAGCCCTGTGCGACGAGAGCTGTGCGCATCAAGGTGAGAGTTACATTCAGTATTGCCTATTGAAAGGTGTCTTGGCAACAGAATGGCAAAAAACATTTGACGCTAATTAAGTGTTGTTTCTATAATAAACTATTTGTAAAGGGCGTCTGCCTTTAGCAGTGTCAATCGAAGCTGATTGTCGCTTATGAACGCACTTCTCCAGCTGAGTTTCGACAGGGACGACCCAAAATATGTGTTCTGGCACCCCTTTTCTCTCGTCTTGTTATGCATATTGTTCTGCTAGTCAAGCCAACTTATCTGCACCTGTGCTCGATAAACACAGCTAAGAAGTGGCCCTTGGCATGTGTTGTCGATTGGGTGGATCATAAGTCCTGGTAGATTGGTGATGGTTTTACGTTCGAGGACAGCCGAGTGATGCTGCCTTCACCCAACTTGCCTGCAACCAGTTTTACCAGCACAAAGTTTTCAGCGACGTTGTCGCGTTCAACCCAATCTGTCTCCTTAGAGCAATATGATCACAATCTGACTCAGAATGACAATCATAATCAGAATGTGCACCCATTTCTCTTTCGATTTTTTTTCTTGTAACCACTCGGCCAAGCAGCGAACACTGCACAGTCTACAAAAAATGTATTTTTATCATAACCCATGACATGTACTTTGAACGATAAAGTCAAGACTAGGAAACCATTGTGGAAATACTGAAAGCTAGTAGCCCTACACAAGTATGTTTGTTATCGTGGTTAAATGTCTCTACAAACGAAAAGAAATAAAAAAAGTCACGACCCCTGTAAGCTGTACCTATTGCCGCGCAAGAGGCCACTCTTGTCTACCACTGCGAGCGCAAACAGACCAGTGAAACCAGCGTAGAAGAATTCAAATAGAGTTCAAGTAAGCCTAGATGTTGTCAGCTTGACAAATTTTAAAATTAAGTTTTGTGGCCACATTGTCATCTAGTGTGTTCCTAAACCGGTGGTACTAGCGTTCGATGGACGTGGGTTGCGATTTCAATTCATCAAAACGCAATATTATAAGATTGGAGTTCGCATAAACGTGGGTTTTTTTTTTAATATTTTTACTGCAAGGTGAACAAAATGCAGATTTCACGTCCGCACTTAGTCGTACAACTATCTTCCGTTGTAATGCACATCATACCTAAGCTGGCTTTGGCCCTGTTAGGGTGTTGTCGTATGGTCATTGTTGTGTTGTCTTACATCCCTGTTGAAACGAAACAAACCGAGCAAGCGAAACTCAAGCGTATTCTACCGAGGTGCTAGAGCTTATTCCAGCGAGGTCTTCCTTTGTCGTGATTGTACAGTTCCTCGCGTAACAGCGCCGCTTTGGTGGTATTTTTGTCATGCTATAACTCCTCTCGGAAATGATATCCGATTGATATCTTTGATAATGTTAGATTTTCGTTTCTTTTTCTTTCTTTCTTTCTTTCTTTCTTTCTCCTTGTTTTGCGGCTGCCTATACCTTTCAGTATCGGTAATTCTGTTTCGAATCACATTCATACATATAAACAAAAAAAACTAAATACTGCAGCGGCTATGTGGTTATGGCGTTCTGCCGCTGAAAACGAGGTGGCCTGTTCGAATCCCTGTTGCGGCGGACGCGCTTCGGTGGCAACTCATGTACTAGGCGTTTGAACTCCAGATCGTTGTGAGGAACTCGGAGCCTTCCACTATGGCGTCTTTCGTAACACTGAGAAGCTTCAGGACATTAAGCCCCATAATTAATGTTCAAATGCACCAATTAAATATTTGAAAACAAAATTGCTATATTTACAAGGAACGGACTTTATTCGCGGACGTTGACACCGTTGCGCTCACCACTCAATGCGCTGCCGTGTGTGCAGCCTATAATTCGCGAAAAACTTCGCTCAGAAGGACTTCTGCACATCCTCGCACCATGTCTCACAGTTTTAGGCTGGAGCCACATGGTACAGTGCCACGCAGTACAAATGAAATGCAGCCTTCGGAGGTCGCCTGTCCGATGAACACCGACTGCGAGAACGGTAAATCAGCACACTTACCGACAAGAAGGAAGCCGAACATAGCGAGACGCTGGGCCATTTTCGATAGGCGCGACCTGCAGATGTAATCCGCGAGCTTCTCTCAACGATACTTCGCCGTCGGCGAATTGTCAGGGCGAGAAGACCGGCCTATTTATATATGCGGGCACGATAGCGGACGATTACGGTGTCGGCCGTGCGTAGCCTGAACGTGGAAGCCCTTGTATACTTAAGGGACTTAATGAGCCTCGGAGCTCGCCGCTTGCTACTCCCTACGGGAGACTGTTCTTTCTTTCTTTCTTTCTTTCTTTCTTTCTTTCTTTCTTTCTTCCTTTCTTTCTTTCTTTCTTTCTTTCTTTCTTTCTTTCTTTTTCTTTCTTTCTTTCTTTCTTTCTTTCTTTCTTTCTTCACGCGCGTATGTTCGTGAACGTATAGCTTTCACGAACGTGCCAACTTGGAGGCAAAACGCAGAGGCTCCTCCTTTTCCTCACCAGGAAAGTAAAGCGCTCGCTTCCACTTTCAGATAAACACATCCCGGTGCTGTGTCACAATTGCCGCGCAAGAACTTCAAAATGTTATCTAATCCGCAAGAAAACACAGAACAAAAAAAAAGATATTCTCTGGGTCGACGAATAACAATGTCTTACGCTGTTGGACACGAAGAACCGTTAACAATTCCGCGCGCATTATCTGCAACATAAACTCACTCGCTAAAACTGCAGGCGAGGTTGCCCGTGTGTTTCAGGCTCCTTGAGACTGGTACGATGACCTCCAAGTGTTTCTGTAACACCAACGTTTCCGGCCTTGCTTTCAATGCCGTTCGAGGCGTAAACAAACCACAGAAGTGTGTGCTTTCTGACGCAAATAAGTAGAGAGCCTGCGATACCATATGAGGTTTGTGAGCTCCTGCTGACAAACCCAATGCAATGGCTGCTCATTTTTGTGCTTCTCAGTATTATTGTGACTCTGAACTACAGCACAACGTTCCAGATCTGCACTGACAGACCGCTCTGACGCTATGATTGTTCGTAAGATGAACTAACAGTCTGATGTTGAACTCATTATTTTCCAAGAAGGCGAGCAAATGGCAAAAAACAGCGCGTCAACTAAAATGTCTGTAAATTCCGCCCCATAACATCAGAATGAAAAGATGTTTTTTAACACGTGATTCTTAGAATCTTACACACGAAGTTAGGTTTAGGTAGGAGATTAGTTAGAGAAGCTAGAAGCTAGTGTCCCTGCTACTACATTTCACTTGTGTATGAGCTGAGTCATTGTGAAGGTTGAAAATTGCTTTAAAAGAACACTGATTAACACGAGAAAATGAAAGAACAAAACCGTGGACGACGTGACGTCACACATTGTTTTAGAGTGAGTAGCACCGTTACGTCCTTCCCGTAAAACTAATGCAAATAAAAAAAAAATCCAGCAGGACCCATCTCACAATCGATGGCGGCGCCATTGCAATCAGCACTGAATAATAATATATGGGCTTTTACGTGCCAAAACCACTTTCTGATTATGAGGCACGCCGTAGTGGAGGGCTCCGGAAATTTCGACCACCTGGGATTCTTTAACGTGCACCTAAATCTAAGTACACGGGTGTTTTCGCATTTCGCCCCCATCGAAATGCGGCCGCCGTGGACGGGATTCGATCCCGCGACCTCGTGCTCAGCAGCCCAACACCATAGCCACTGAGCAACCACGGCGGGTAATCAGCACTGAAGTTAACGTACCGATGCACTGTTATGCAACCACCCAAACACGTGATGTATCAGGCGCGTGTGCAGCCGTTCTGCTCTCCGGAGCTTCCCTCCGGACACATCTCCCCGCGGTGTTGGGCTGCTGAGCACGAGGTCGCGGGATCACATCCCGGCCACGGCGGCCGCACATAAATGAGGGCTAAATGCGAAAAACACTCGTGTACTTAGATTTAGGGGCACGTTAAAGAACCCCAGGTGGTCGAAATTTCCGGACTCATCTACTACGACGTGCCTCATAATCAAAAAGTGGTTTTGGCACGTAAAACCCCATAATTTTTCTACATGTCCCTGCGTAAGGCGTGTGGCCATATATATTCGCACGTGATTGTCTTTTGAATACGCGTCACTATATGAGGTGTGTTCGACTTCGCCCGGCACCGAAGAGATTTAAATTATTGTTTTTTGTTTTTGTCATCGAAAATCGGCACATACCCAGCGGCTGATACCACGTGACCCGAGTTGGCGCGAAAGACGTTCTATGAGGAGTAGTGGCACGTTCCCCAATGGCACATTCCCGGCGACTAAAGCTTGCGTGAAACGGGTGCCCAAATTAGAACCACCTGCCCCCATCCATTGCCTACATAGATGATTCTGTGGCCTTCAAAGGAGCGATCAAAACTTTTCTGCATTCGTAGCTTGAAGACGTTAGCTTATCTTTGTACCTTGAATGTTTTTAAAGCCCTGCACTATGGGCTTTCTGTATGTGTGTGCTTTGCCTTTCTTTGTTGTTTTTTTTTCTTGATTTCATCCGTAACTTTAGATTCCGTTCTTGTTCGACCATGTACCCACCCCCTCTTTACCGCCCCCAAGGCCCTGAAGGTAAATAAATATATAAATTCTCGAAATTGATTCCAAGTGGACGCGCGCTTGGCAAACTCACCGGCTGCAATTCGTAAATTACAATACGTATCGTAAAGTAAGCAAATGAAAGGCTTATTAGTGTGTTTTTCTTAATTACTCGAATGTACGCTCGGATTTCTCGTGCGAGTAATCTCCGCCACTCTCAGTAATATGGCTCAAGGAGTAGAATTATGTTATCTTCATCAGGCCATTTCTAGAAGTTCCCGAAAGGCCTTAAAGTGACCTGCCCGTGCACTCGCACAATGTTTTCTGAATGTGCATCAAGAAACGCGCCATGCGTGCACGTCCCAGTGGCACCGCTAGATGGTGCAGTGTGCCACCGGGGAAGAGCGAGAGAGGAACCCAGATGCAGTGCACGTCTCATACGTGACGCGGTTGGGCGGTGGCTACACGGTGTGTCATTGCATTGCTTCAATGGTAATCGCATTAACGTTCGCATTTGTCTGGAGATGGATTCTATCATCATCATCAGTCTGGTTACGCCCACTGCAGGGCAAAGGCCTCCCCCATACTTCTCCAACTACCCCGGTCATGTACTAATTGTGGCCATGTTGTCCCTGCAAACTTCTTAAGCTCATCCTCCCACCTAACTTTCTGCGGCCCCCTGCTACGCTTCCCTTGCCTTGGAATCCAGTGAGTAACTCTTAATGACCATCGGTTATCTTCCCTCTTCATTACATGTCCTGTCCATGCCCCGTTTCTTCTTCTTGATTTCAACTAAGATGTCATTAACTCGCCTTCGTTCCCTCACCCAATCTGCTCTTTTCTTATCCCTTAACGTTACACCCATCATTCTTCTTACCATAGCTCGTTGCGTCGTCCTCAATTTAAGTAGAACCCTTTTCGTAAGCCTCCAGGTTTCTGCCCTGTACCTGAGTACTGGTAAGACACAGCTGTTATACACTTTTCTCTTGAGGGATAATGGCAACCTGCTGTTCATGATCTGAGAATGCCTGCCAAACGCACCCCAGCTCATTTTTATTTTTCTGATTATTTCAGTCTCATGATTCGGATCCGCGGTGACTACCTGCCCTAAGTATATGTATTCCCTTACCACTTCCAGTACCTCGCTACCTATCGTAAACTGCTGTTCCCTTCTGAGACTGTTAAACGTTATTTTGGTTTTCTGCAGATTAATTTTAGACCCACCCTTCTGCTTTGCCTCTCCAGGTCAGTGAGCACGCATTGCAATTGGTCCCCTGAGTTACTAAGCAAGGCGATATCATCAGCGAATCGCAAGTTAGTAAGGTATTCTCCATTAATTCTTATCCCCAATTCTTCCCGATCCAGGTCTCTGAATACATCCTGTAAACACGCTGTGAATAGCATTGGAGAGATCGTATCTCCCTGCCTAACGCCTTTCTTTATTGGGATTTTGTTGCTTTCTTTATGGAGGACTACGGTGGCTGTGGAGCCGCTATAGATATCTTCCAGTATTTTTACATATGGCTCATCTACACCCTGGTTCCGTAATGCCTCCATGACTGCTGAGGTTTCGACTGAATCAAACGCTTTCTCGTAATCAATGAAAGCTATATATAAAGGTTGGTTATATTCCCCACATTTCTCTATCACCTGATTGATAGTGTGAATATGGTCTATTGTTGAGTAGCTTTTACGGAATCCTGCCTGGTCCTTTGGTTGACAGATGTCTAAGGCGTTCCTGATTCTATTTGTGATTATTTGAGTAAATACCTTGTAGGCAACGGACAGTAAGCTGATCGGTCTATACTTTTTCAAGTCTTTGGCGTCCCCTTTCTTATGGATTAGGATTATGTTAGCGTTTTTCCAAGGTTCCGGTACGCTCGAGGTCATGAGGCATTGCGTATACAGGGTGACTAGTCTTTCTAGAACAATCTGCCCACCATCCTTCAACAAATCTGCTGTTACCTGATCCTCCCCAGCTGCCTTCCCTTTTTGGATAGCTCCCAAGGCTTTCTTTACTTCTTCTGGCGTTACTTGTGGGATTTCAAGTTCCTTTAGACTATTCTCTCTTCCATTATCGTCGTGGGTGCCACTGGTATTGCATAAATCACTATAGAACTCCTCAGCCACTTGAACTATTTCATCCATATTAGTAATGATATTGCCGGCTTTGTCTCTTAACGCATACATCTGATTCTTGCTTATTCCTAGTTTCTTCTCCACTGCTTTTAGGCTTCCTCCGTTCCTGAGAGCATGTTCAATTCTATCTATACTATACTTCCTTATGCCAGCTGTTTTACGCTTGTTGATTGAATTGGAAAGTTCTGCCAGTTCTATTCTAGCTGTAGGGTTAGAGGCTTTCATACATTGGCGTTTCTTGATCAGATCTTTCGTCTCCTGCGATAGCTTACTGGTATCCTGTCTAACGGAGTCGCCACCGACTTTTATTGCACACTCCTTAATGATGCCCATAAGATTGTCGTTCATTGTTTCAACACTAAGGTCTTCTTCCTGAGTTAAAGCCGAGTACCTGTTCTGTAGCTTGATGGGTTCTATAGGACTTTGTTATTTACTGA
This sequence comes from Dermacentor andersoni, assembly GCF_023375885.2. Classification (NCBI taxonomy): domain Eukaryota; kingdom Metazoa; phylum Arthropoda; class Arachnida; order Ixodida; family Ixodidae; genus Dermacentor; species Dermacentor andersoni. The sequence continues at coordinate 137,145,302 of NC_092820.1, forward strand.
ACGGTCAGTCGCATTGAATTTTTTCGTGAGAGAGTTCAGTGATTAGTTTGACGGACACGAACAAGTTCGTCATTGGATGAAAGCATTGCTTAAGCGAGAAAAAAAACATTAATTCATCATTACTAACAGAGCCGAGCATGTCTGACATTTCGTCAAACATGAAATTTACCAAAATGTCACGTGTACGGCAGTAATATTCTGCACATCAAAGAGAAATGTAGCCGCACTCGAAACACAGGGTTCCAGTCGACTCACTGCTCAATGTGAGGTCTTTTTTTGTGTGTGTTTGGCACCAGTGGACAGAACGCGCAATAAAACGTCGTGCACCCAAAACTTCCCGCCGTGAGTGCAGGGGATCTTATAATGGATAGTTTCCAGGAATGTTGCTCGCTGCAAGAAATCTTTGAAGGTGTTTAGCGCTCGCTCTTACATTGCGCCCGTTGATCGTGGATCTTATCTCTCCTTGAAGCTTCGCCGTTTGAGGGCTAATACAATTATATTTACGTCTACAGTCGCTAAATATATTTATTTCTGTTTATGAATGTCGATACGGATGACTGAAGAATGTCCTTGCGCAGTTCTCATTTGCATCGGCAAGTACCGAACTTCGCAGGTTTGTGCACAGTCTCGTGTGCCTTCAATGTCCGTGTCGTTGTGCCTGCGCTTCAACAAATTAAGGGTGACAAGCAGTGAGACTGTAACCAGTAACGAATGAGACTTTTTTATTTATCGTAAAACATCCTACTGTGATGTTAGTTCTAAGAACCACGGCATAGAAATGCTGCAAACCAGGCAATGTGACTTAGGTGAACACAAGAACAGAGAATCGTAGAACCTTCCGCTAGTTGATAGTTCATCTGAAATGGTTTATCCAGAAACCAATTTTTCTGGGTGTCCTTGCAAGCACTAGGTGGAAGAGCTACGCCCCACACAACCGTCGAGTGATGAGAGTTGCCACATTTAAACTCTGTATCACAAGCCCTGTACAACAGCAGCACCTAGGTACACCAGTAAAAGTTACATTCAACCGAGGAAAATATCACGTTAGTACGCGACCGCTACTGTTGACGAAGCAGTGCCTCTAATGTCTTTTCAATGTCAGTTTCCCTATGAAAATGGACGAGTTCATTTTATCACAGCTAGAGCCGTGTCGTAGTCAAGCTCAAGAGTTGCTCCGTGCCCCATGAAAAATAAGCAATAAGCGATTTCGCACGGGTTTGTGGGCGCGCCTGTAGGTGTGCCTTGAGTGCGATTTCCTTAAGGGAATAAAGAACACTGTTGACCTCGCCAACTATCTTGCACGTGCTCTGTGCAAGAAGACGGGGGGCCTTCCTGGAGTGTTTCTCACTGCTGCGTCTGGATTGGAAACCTTCTTCTTGACGCTGGGCATGAGGCCTGACAAATGCCATACGTGAGGCGTAAATATACGCAGCGATATATGCGTGACAGCAGCCATAACATACCCGTGTATAGTTAACAGCACGTGTTGCTCCTGAAAAAGCACGCGAGGCCTTCGCTGCCGGTCTTGCTTTCGGCGCACCCAACGTGTCCTCGCATTAGGCACCCCTATGATTCTGTTTACACAATTCACGGGCACCTTCTGCAGCTAGGTACATTAAGCTTGGTACTTGTTATTCTACCGTCTGACAAGCACCACCGCACAAGCAACAGCGTATCCTCCTCCCATGGAGGTAATAGTTTAGATATTTGAAGTTGTCTTGAGTGACAGCGCTGAGATTCATCATGAATACCAACACAACAAACAGTCTAGAAGAATTTGCAAGTAGGTGTGTGATCGAAATCTTATCTTGTTTTTGGCACAGTTCCTCTTGCTTGGAGCGTTTCTGCGATGAACTGTACTGCACTTCTTCGCACAATGTTTTATTCTCACGCTGTAAATGATGCTTCGCTAGTGTGACAGGGACTGCGTCGGTTGCTCTCCCAGCATCCGGTTGTCCAACTTTTCTTCACTACTTTCAATTTCAATTTATTCTTTCTTTTTTTACATCACAGAAAAATACACAAAATCTGTCTAGATTCATAGCCAGAGGGTAGTAGGGCGTCATGTGCGTGAAAGTTCTGATAGTCCCAGTAAGAAAAACTATTTTATGAGGTACACTTCTATGCACCGCGTGGCAAAGACGCTTTCCAGTGCGAGCAGTCTTCCAGATTTTTAGAAAAAGGCGCCTGTGAACAAATTACAGAATTTTACTCGGAGATACTCCAGGACAAACTGTCGAGATTTCTTAAGCTTGCCTTGGAGGACTGGACAAAGAAAGGCTGCTGACGCTTTCTATTGTCTGGCACTGCTACTAGAAACACACTAAGAGAATCTTCCCCGGTGGCCCTATGACTAGGGCTCTGGGCTGCTGAGCTCCAGGTCACGTGTTCAGCCCCGACCGCGACGCGCTCTTTCTTGATGGGGACGAAATGAAAAAGAAAAAAAAAAAACGTTAGTGTATACTCAGATAGGTGCACATTAGAGAAACCCAGGTCGTCAACATTATTCCGGAGTCCACTCCCCCCCCCCCCCCCTTCCACCCCATTATGGCGTGCCTCGCATTTACATCGTGATTTTAGCATGCAAAGTTCCACAACTTAATTTTTTTAACAATGAGAAAAGGCTAAGAAAGAAGCAAAAGAAGAAGGGTAGTGAGGCTAGCCAGATTCACTGTGCTGCTGGTTTCTCTGCACTGGGACATGGCCAAAGGGCAGAGAAGGTCGCATTCCTGAAAACCGCACTGTTAAAGATCGAGGAAAAATTTTGAAACTATATGAAGATCTGTCTGCGTAAACGCAGTGAATGCATCTGACAGCCACCATAGATTTTCAGTCAGTCCCCATGCTTTAAAAACATTTTGTTTTTTTTTAGCTATCCGGAGCAGCAACATATTTGAGAAAGCGAGTGCACTGTCCTTTGACGACGTACTTTTTGCATATCGTAGCCATCGACTGCAGGAGTGGACCCAACAAAGCAGAATCTGATTAAGGTTTACCGGACGTATTACCAAGAAGCTACCGCTTTAGCTCCACGATTCTCAACCAGGCGTAAAATTGAAATGACAACGTAGACCCGTTCTTTCGGTGGCTAGAAATTCTGCCTCGAAGCAGCGCTGTCTTTTCACAACAATGTCTCCTATGTGTAGGCCTCCGTTCATAGCTTCTGGTAAGCCAGCATACCTACCCACTGGCATGTCGTTAGTTGTTAACCCGTTCGCTACCACTACAAAACAAATTCGTCACTGGCGTACGTATGAATATAGTCGATAACGAGTACAGACGACATGCGACAAGGGTGTACAAATATTCGAAACCTTCGAATAGCGAATCCAGTAGTGTAATATTTCATTCGGTCTTCGAACCGAATCGAATATTAGAAAACATCAGCTGCGCCTAGTTAAACAAAATTGACGCAGAAAGTAACGTAAATTTTCGCACACCCGTGCCTAGTGTAGACATAAAAACATGAGAACCTCTTCGTGGAACAGCCTGCGTCGCTTAGGTAGCCATGCTTTACAAGCTATTAGGAGCGTGTGAGTGGGGAATTTTTTAAGCGAATCGAATACGAATCGAATGGTGACAAAAGCTAATCGAAACTAATATCGAATAGTTTTCGATCAATGAACAGCCGTTATCACAATTAAAATAAAACGATGGTCCCATCCTAGTGTTCACTAAGCTAGCAAGCTGCTATCATTACATTATCATTATGAAGCGTTGTTCTTTAAAAGCGCAAACAGAGCTTTAAAAGCAGACACATAATATGTTCACATGCACAGGACTCTTCGGAGAGCACAAATGATAGCTGTATAACCTGTAAAGTATAGCTACCTAAGCTACTTAGCTTGTACCACTACGCAAGTTTTCATGTTTAGTATCTATGCTACACCCGCAAGAGAGAAAATTTACATTACTTTTGATCCAAGTTTCTGCTTATTTGGGCGAATTTGACGTTATTGAATATAGGAAAGTATTCAAAAAATTTCGCATTTACGAGTCGAGACTATCAGATTCGAAGACCGAACCGCATAGTGCACTATTCTATTCGTTATTCGAAAGTTTCGAATATTCGCAGACATCTGCAGGCTACACCGAAATACTTCGCGGTCTCTGCAGAGTCCTGTTCATGCGAATAAACTGCTTGTTTGCTCCTAATGTTCCGTGCGTGCTTTTAATAAACAATGCTTCGTAACCTACCAAGTAATGACAGAAACTTGATAATACTAGGATGCGAACATCAGTTTCTATTAATTGTGATAAAGGCTGTTGATCACTCGAAAACTATTCGAAAACTATTCGATATCCGTTTCGATTAGCTTCGGGCACTGTTCGATCTGTGTTGTATTCGGTCTAATAAAACCATATTCGCACACCCCTACATGCAGCCATCTTTCTGGAAAGCTCCGGAAATTTCATAGGTTTTTGATGGTTTTCTGCGGTACGGAAATGGTTCATTGAACGTTCACACGGAGGGGAGGCGAACACAAACGAAAAGAGACAAACAGGCACTTCTCTCTCTCTCTCTCTCTTTTCTGCTTCGTGTACTTCTACTCTGCGCCAGGAGCGATATATTTAGTAAGCCTTAAACACGAAGTTGGCCAAGAACAAGTTCTTTTGAAGACAAGCAAAGTATGATTAAATAATTTCAAAAAACTTCGACAGGAAGTATGACACAGTGTTGCTTTAACTCGAAGGGTTCTACTTTGTTCTGGCAAGAATGGCACTACGAGCATCGTAGTCGGTGCATAAAGTACCGTTTCGTGTAGTGAAAATGGGATAACAACAGGAACCTTTGAAGACTGCTTGGCGTACCGGTTCGAGATCACACTCATGAGTCATCTATCGGCGACGGTATTAAATACCATTCCCACGCTGCAACAGAGTGCATTATTGTCCTAGGAGGGATGAAAGCAAAACTACGGTAGTGAATCAGGGCATAAGGGTTAAGCAGAATGAAGATGTGGAAGAGAGCAGTCACATATGGGCTACGTGAATGGGTTGAGTAATGGTGACATTAACCCGTGTGCTAAGTTATGAGCACTTTTACTATGACACATAGGACCACAAAGGATTAGCACGAGGCGGTACAGCAACAAATATTGTAAACGTCAGCGAAGGCGTTGAACATCAGCTAGGAAACAAAAAAGAACTCCAATCAGTCAGACCGCGCACCGACCAAATGTCGCGCAGACAAAGAGTCACAAGAGAGAAATAAATGACATATCACAGCTTCCGAAACAAAACGAAAAGGATCACAACATGCCGTACGATATTGGTCAGACAAAGCTTTAGTCCCTGCAATGTTTTGTCAAGCACCCCACTGGGCTGATAGCCGCATTCTTCAGCCGGATGACTCGAACAATTGGCAGCATAGACGTGGTCACGTGAACACAGGCTCGTCTTACGCAAGGGCGTGTCTCCCGGCAGAGCCGAACTTCAAGGTCCGACTCGCCGGGTTGCTGAGGCGAGACAGCCTTGAAAATTCCGTAAACGACTCGCACGTGCGGGCACTAATGTGCGGTGGCGCGGGCCTTCTGTTACACAGAAAAGTAATGAACGGCAGTGAGGCGAACTTTGATGGATGAAACGCGAAACGACGATGAAACCCACCCCACTAGTTCGTATTACGCCGTCCCTTAAATTCGAGCTCTAACCGAAGTGCGTGCCTGCCGTCTGCTTTCAGCAGCCTTACTTTTTATTCGCTGCAACCAACAAGGCTGCCTCAACAAAACCCGTAGAAAAATTGAAGGACGCACGTGGTCGCCCTAAAGCACGCCGAAAGCAACGGTCACGTACGTCCGGTACCCAGACTTCTTTCAGCCGTCTGCAGTGTTCGACCATTAGCGAGGCGCGACGCCTCCTCCGTGTTGCCCAATCACCTTGCGCTGTGCATTTACAGAAAACAGCACTGGCTAGTGCCAGGCGCTTCAAATGGGGGGGGGGGGGGGGGGTATTTAGCGCTGATCACGTTGCAGACGTATATCCTCGTATCGTAGCGGAAGCGCATGCCGTCCCTGCAGGACTGGTCGAGAATCGGGTGGCACACGACACGCTTGTAGGATGTCCTCAAATGTAAAACGTATAAAAACACGAATAGTCTGCTTCACGCTGCTCCTCAGAGCTTCGTCGTCTTTCGTGAAAGGGCGCTACCGACCAAGGTCACGCACCAAGCAGAATAATGAACAGCCACGAATAACAATACCACATAGGGTTGGCAGCAGATCCATGGAATCCGGCACGGAGCTGCCTATAGGTGGCGTTACAGAGGGCTGCGCTATTCATCGCACGAACCGCAAAGAAAGGCACTGGCAATCCCGTTCGATTTCGTGAAGCGGGTTAAGGCACGAAGATACTTCGTCGATGTGATAAACGTTGCGAATACATTGCGAAAGTAGGTACTGGGCATACCTTCAAGTTACCTTTTCTCACGTTTCTGGAATGTCGCAACTCTGTATCTCTCTGTGCGCCGACTACCGTGATGTGAGGGCAGTACACTAAAACGCTTTAGGCTTGGATGTTCCACATCCGCCGCCATTTGTGAGTGGTGGCGTTGGCTAACAGTCCCAAGGTTAGTTCTAGTAGTAAAAACATAAATACCCAAGAAAGTGCATGGGGAAACGGTGCCGCGGTAGCTCAATCGGTTAGAGCATCGCACGCGTAATGAGAAGACGTGGGATCGTTCCCCACCTGGGGCAAGTTGTTCCTTCAGCCACTTTCAATTGCATTAATTTATAATTTCTTTATTTTCACTTAGCAAGTACAAGTAATTCCCCAGAGTTGTCCTTGGTGTCTTTGTTGGCTTCTTATGATATCATTAATAAAAATTGGGCCCCTTGGTTAACCTTGTTTCTTTAGGATGTGGAGTATTTCCTTCATGAAGCATACTGCGACAATATTATTAACAAGTGGTCCGCGTACCACGATTGGATCCCCATTAAAATCCCATTAATTGTGACCGTTTCAGCAGTAAAAACTGAGCTGCCCCTATTTATATTTTGTCATTTTTGTAGTATATTACAAGTGCTACGTTTTTTTCAGTCTAAGCAAACTTTGAGTTGCCCGTCCTGTGATCACGCTCTAAACGTTGTCGCGTATACATCTGTTCGATAAGCTTGTCGTACTCATTCAAATTCGAAGGATCAACTCCTTCTTGAATCGAGCTACCTCTACTGTCTCGGTGATTATCACTTCGAAGTGGGTGTTACAACGTGTAGCACAGACGTACGCCTAGATTCTTTCATCCCCCCGGAGCAGCCGTGAATGTAGCCACTTTCCATCTTTCATTGCTGCCATTATTGACGCCGCCGCCTTAAAAAAAGATGCTGTTAGTGATATTTTGTAACACCACTCCTCCCTCGTGTAATGCATTCGCGTCCTGAGAGCACGAAAATAAGTAAGCCCAACTATATTCTTGACAACAGTAAGTGCGAACTCCTCAAAGTTCATCCAAGTGTCGTGGGGCAAGAGATGCATATGCTAAAAAGAAACAAGGAAAAGCGAAGTCTGAAGCAATACAGTACTTACTTCTTTCTAATACATGTTGCTGCTGCAGCTTTGACCAACGACGTTGGAATCTCGCGGCATATTCTGCTTATTTTTGCCTTTAGGGCGTCCGGTGTGGTAGTTTCACTGCTATACACCGGATTTCCCACGTAGCCCCGCAAGAAATCCAGCGGTGTCATGTCCGCCGACCTTGCAGGCCAGGGTACAGTTCCTTGCCGGCCAATCCACTGTCCAGGAAGAAGCTTGTCGAGCCACGCTCGAGACTGACTATTACAATGCGCAGGAGCACCATCGTGTTGAAACCAAATGTTCCGAACATGCGCAAGGGGAACGTAGCAACTGACGTCGTTCATGGGGCACTCGAGAATGCCGTTGACGTAGCGCTGCGTCGTTTAGTGTGTTGTCAAAAAAGATGGGTTCGATGATGTTGCCATCAAAAACACCGCACCAAACATTAAACGACCACTGGTATTGGTGTCGTGTTTGTGCTCCAGTACTCCAGCACTCCAGTAGGGCGCGTTGTGAAGATTGACTTGTGCGTTTCTGGATAAATTAGCCCCATCCACCCAAAGTACGTGAGGGAGAAAGTCCGCTTCTTCTTCACATTTCGTGAAAATCCAATTGGTAAAATCAAGTGTGTTTTCAAAAGCGCGGTCTTCGAGTTTTTGATGAAGATGTACGTGGTACGGGTGCGCATGACCTTTGTTTAAAATCCTCCACACTGATGACCTTGAGGTTCCGGCCTCCACACTGGCATCGCGCACACTACCGTGAGAGTTAGCAGTAAAGAATACCAAACATCCGTTTCCGCTCCTTGAACTACCGTCGCAGTCCTGTGTCGCTTTCTAGTGAAGCTACCCGTGTCGCAAAGGGCTTCGTACGTTCTAGGCATTGTTGACGGATTAGGTCGTCCTCCACAATGCCACATCCGGAATAGCTTGGCTGCCATCCTGTTGTCGCCGTGCGCCGCCCACAGAGCAAGGATCAATTTAACCTACTGATCATTCGTGAAGGGCATGACTGTCTTCTCGAGGAGCAGGTCACTGGCGTGGTACCGTTGCGATCTCCCGTTGTTATCTACACAGTAACACGACAAGCGAAAATGGTTTACGTAATCGACAACAGCGTATGCTGGCCGTACAGATCCTTCAAAACGTATTAGATGGACATAGCCTGCGCAAGGTTTGTTTCTTTAGTTAAAGGGAACAAAAGGAACAGACGTTCCGGGCGCCCCTATCTACATAGCAAGATGAGTAAGCAAAATTATAGCCGCAAGTGCGCCGTCATGTTTTCCCGGCTTCGCAATCCCCCCCTCCTCGGCCCCTACGGCTCCGCTACGCTTATCAATGCGTTTCACGGAATTTCTCATTTTCACGGAATCACCAAGAGTGGTCTATCGTTGCTCTAGGAATCTGCGTGACCTAGTAACCTCTTCCAATACTAAAGCGATTGCTCCTCCTGGTTGTCATCCCTGCAATAAACCCCGTTGTAAAGTTTGTACACATATGACCACGTCAAAGACTGCTAGAAGCACATCATCCAATTTTTCTGTGAAAATCAGCGGCGACTTTTCTTACGACAGTACTAACATCATCTACCTTCTTGAATGTTCAATATGTCAGATGCAGTACATCGGTCAGACAAAAACAATTTTTCGCATCAGGTTCAACAACCACAAATCACACGTTAACAGCTAGCCGCATCTTCCATTATATAAGCATGTTCGACTACCAGGTCATACGTTTGACAACATCAAAGTAACAGTAATACAATCAGGTTTCAAATCCCACCATGATCGAGAAGTACGAGAATCCTTTCTCATTTATAAATCTAACACTGTTTCATCTGGTATCAACGAGAGAGTAGGAAAAATGTCGTGCCTTTCTGCCATATCTTGATGTGTATATTCTTGTACAGCATTGACAAATCATGCCAAATGAATTCGTTCCTAGTCGTGTCATGTCGCACTTGATATCATTCTGTGACCTCATGTATAATCACCGCGATACCATAATGATATTTCATACATATCATTTATTGTGCTTAAGATATACATACTGCTGCACTTTTTCTGTTATTATTTGCAATTGCACACGTACATGCACTGCTGATTATGCACACGTGCGCATGCCCATAAAAGCGGGTGCGCACTTGTATCTGTGCTTATTCTGACGAAGGCCGTTCCACGGCCGAAACGTTAAACCATAAAAATGCAGTTTTCGTAAGTGTGCTCCTTCGATCCTTCAACTATATATATATATATATATATATATATATATATATATATATATATATATATATATATATATATATATCAAGAAAGCGAAATGGCATGGGCCGGACATGTAATGAGGAGGGAAGATAACCGATGGTCATTAAGGGTTACGGATTGGATTCCAATGGAAGGGATGCGTAGCAGGGGGCGGCAGAAAGTTAGGTGGGCGGATGAGATTAAAACGTTTGCAGGGACAACATCGCCACAATTAGTACCCGACCGGGGTAATTGGAGAAGTATGGGAGAGGCCTTTGCCTTGCAGTGGGCGTAACCAGGGTGATGATATATATATATATATATATATATATATATATATATACTTCTCCAACTACCCCGGTCATGTACTAATTGTGGCCATGTTGTCCCTGCAAACTTTTCAATCTCATCCGCCCACCTAACTTTCTGCCGCCCCCTGCTACGCATCCCTTCCATTCGAATCCAATCCGTAACCCTTAATGGCCATCGGTTATCTTCCCTCCTCATTACATGTCCGACCCATGCCCATTTCGTTTTCTTGATTTCAACTAAGATGTCATTTACCCGCGTTTGTTCCCTCACCCAATCTGCTCTTTTCTTATCCCTTAAAGTTACACCCTTCATTCTTCTTTCCATAGCTCGTTGCGTCGTCCTCAATTTCAGCAGAACCCTTTTCGTAAGCCTCCAGGTTTCTGCCCCATACGTGAGTACTGGTAAGACACAGCTATTGTACACTTTTCTCTTGAGGGATAGTGGCAACCTGCTGTTCATGATTTGAGAATGCTTGTCAAACGCCCCCCAGCCCATTCTTATTCTTCTGCTTATTTCAGTCTCATCATCCGGATCCGTGGTCACTACCTGCCCTAAGTAGATGTATTCCCTTACCACTTCCAGTGCCTCGCTACCTATCGTAAACTGCAGTTCTCTTCCGAGACTGTTAAACATTACTTTAGTTTTCTGCAGATTATTTTCAGACCCACCCTTCTGCTTTGCCTCTCCAGGTCAGTGAGCATGCATTGCAATTGGTCTCCTGAGTTACTAAGCAAGGCAATATCATCAGCGAATCTCAAGTTACTAAGGTATTCTCCATCTACTTTTATCCCCAATTCTTCCCACTCCAGGTCCCTGAATACATCCTGTAAACATGCTGTGAATAGCATTGGAGAGATTGTATCTCCCTGCCTGACGCCTTTCTTTATTGGGATTGTGTTGCTTTCTTTATGGAAGACTACGGTGGCTGTGGAGCCGCTATAGATATCGTCCAGTATTTTTACATATGGCTCATCTGCAGCCTGGTTCCGTAATGCCTCCATGACTGCTGAGGTTTCGACTGAATCAAACGCTTTCTCGTAATCAATGAAAGCTATATATAAAGGTTGGTTATATTCCCCACATTTCTCTATCACCTGATTGATAGTGTGAATATGGTCTATTGTTGAGTAGCCTTTACGGAATCCTGCCTGGTCCTTTGGTTGACGGAAGTCTAAGGCGTTCCTGATTCTATTTGTTATTATTTGAGTAAATACCTTGTAGGCAACGGACAGTAAGCTGATCGGTCTATAATTTTTCAAGTCCTTGGCGTCCCCTTTCCTATGGATTAGCATTATGTTAGCGTTATTCCAAGGTTCCGGTACGCTCGAAGTCATGAGGCATTGCGTATACAGGGTGACTAGTTTTTCTAGAACAATCTGCCCACCATCCTTCAACAAATCTGCTGTTACCTGATCCTCCCCAGCTGCCTTCTCTTTTTGGATAGCTCCCAAGGCTTTCTTTACTTCTTCTGGCGTTACTTGTGGGATCTCAAATTCCTCTAGACTATTCTCTCTTCCATTATCGTCGTGGGTGCCACTGGGACTGTATAAATCTCTATAGGACTCCTCAGCCACTTCAGTTATCTCATCCATATTAGTAATGATATTGCAGGCTTTTTCTCCTAACACATACATCTGATTCTTGCTTATTCCTAGTTTCTTCTCCACTGCTTTTAGGCTTCCTCCGTTCCTGAGAGCATGTTCAATTCTATCCATACTATACTTCCTTATGCCAGCTATCTTACGCTTGTTGATTAACTTGGAAAGTTCTGCCAGTTGTATTCTAGCTGTAGGGTTAGAGGCTTTCATACATTGGCGTTTCTTGATCAGATCTTTCGTCTCCTGCGATAGCTTACTGGTATCCTGTCTAACGGAGTTGCCACCGACTTCTATTGCACACTCCTTAATGATGCCCATAATATTGATTGTTCATTGCTTCAACACAAAGGTCCTCTTCCTGAGTTAAAGCCGAATGCCTGTTCTGTAGCTTGATTCGGAATTCCTCTAGTTTCCCTCTTACCGCTAACTCATTGATTGGCTTCTTATGTACCAGTTTCTTCCGTTCCCTCCTCAAGTCTAGGCTAATTCGAGTTCTTACCATCCTATGGTCACTGCAGCGCACCTTGCCGAGCACGTCCACGTCTTGTATGATGCCAGGGTTCGCGCAGAGTATGAAGTCGATTTCATTTCTAGTCTCACCATTCGGGCTCCTCCACGTCCACTTTCGCCTAACCCGCTTGCGGAAATAGGTATTCATTATCCGCATAATATTTTGTTCTGCAAACTCTACTAATAACTCTCCCCTGCTATTCCTAGAGCATATGCCATATTCCCCCACTGACTTGTCTCCAGCCTGCTTCTTGCCTACCTTGGCATTGAAGTCGCCCATCAGTATAGTGTATGTTGTTTTGACTTTACCCATCGCCAATTCCACGTCTTCATAAAAGCTTTCGACTTCCTGGTCATCATGACTGGATGTAGGGGTGTAGACCTGTACTACCTTCAATTTGTACCTCTTATTAAGGTTCACAACAAGACCTGCCACCCTCTCGTTAATGCTATAGAGTTCCTGTATGTTACCAGCTATGTTCTTATTAATCAGAAATCCGACTCCTAGTTCTCGTCTCTCCGCTAAGCCCCGATAGCACAGGACGTGCCCGCTTTTTAGCACTGTATATGCTTCATTTGTCCTCCTAACCTGACTGAGCCCTATTATATCCCATTTAATGCCCTCTAATTCCTCCAATAACACTGCTAGACTCGCCTCACTAGATAACGTTCTAACGTTACACGTTGCCAGGTTCAGATTCCAATGGCGGCCTGTCCGGAGCCAGGTATTCTTAGCACCCTCTGCTGCGTCACAGATCTGACCGCCGCCGTCGTCAGTTGCTTCGCGGCTGCTGGGGACTGAGGGCCAGGGTTTGATTGTTGTATTCATATAGGAGGTTGTAGCCAAGTACTGCACCAGGGTGGCCAATCCTGCTCTGTTGCGAGAGTGCGTTACCGGTTCTGGTCACCGGGATCAGGCCGCACTCCAGGCCTGTTTGTGCAATTTTCTCAACACACGTTTTTTTTTCGGTGGAGAATTGCGTGGCACCGGGGTTCGAACCACGGTCCTCTTGCACGCGAGGCGGATACTCTACCGCCCGCGCAGGAGTTGTACGCCTCATTTAACCTACAGTGGGGCCTTATTTGATCAGTCAAGGTGGACCAATCTGAGCTGGGTTATACCGCACGGATGGCGCTCAATTAGAGAACCTGGTATTTATGACCTGCACATGTGTGGCCATACATAATAGAGAGGATTTCTTTTTCATTTTTTTTTTTCATTTTTTTGAAAGGGGGATATTAAAGAAAAGGAGAACAGGTGATTTGAACTCGTGACCCTTGGATGTTGCCCGGAAAGATAGCTCAGTCGGTTGGTCCGTCAGGCTCCAGGTTACTTTGAAGCGCCATAACTCCTGTCCAGAGCCTCATATTTACGTGGAAAGGGACTGATGTTGTCCGCGATGGTGGATTGTGGTAGAAGGCATACTTTCTTGGAAAAATGGCCGCTCGTGGAGAAGAGTGAACTCGAGCGGCTTTAGAGACTAGGAAAAGCTTGATCACGTGCTCGGCGAGCGCGTGATCAAGCGAGCGCTGTTGCTTTGTCTCTGCGTGTAGTAGTTAAGAGAGCCAGTTTAAGGGAGGAGAAGAAGAAAGGAAAGGAAAGTTTATGAAGCAAAATTGCAGTGCCGTGGTTTTGAAACGCACCCGCGGTAGAGAAACGGAAGGCGATATAAGCTTGCGTGGCCATGATACGCACACGATAAACTGCCTCAAAATATTTAGACTTGAGGGAAAGCTTCGTTAACAAACGATAACACGGCAATCAGCACTCGAATACGACGAGAGAAATTATTGAGACGTGGAAAATTCCCTAGAAATAAGTATGGTTTGCGAGACAAATGCTTGTAAGTATTGAACTTTTAAAAGATGAGGGGTATATGCGCTCACTGAGAGGACAGCTTCCGCACGAGACCACCACCAGGCACCTTACTGAGACATGGATGGCTTTGTGGCCGGAACAAAGCTCCCGTCTCTGCCGGCCAAGCGCAGAAAACGTGCGTTCCGATCGCTCAAGGCTTCGCGGACATAGTATAGTTCTAGAGTATATATATATATCATTTTATGCGGTAACTCTGTCTTGTATGCGGTGCTTGCGCGTGCTGTAGTGCCCTTGTTATCGACGATCTTATTTATATCAAAGCGAAATATTCTTTTGCATCGAAGTGAAATTAAGTAGAAGGAGGCGTGCTGCCTCTCCAGCTAGAAACAATTTAATCCCCACCGTAATTATCAACATTCATTTTAATCCTACCTATTACGTCCGAGACGAAATGGTGTCATTTCGAACCTGTACAGCTCGCTGAAGACGAACGATAATACAAAGCTCCTGAATAAACAATCCCACGGGATCTCCATGGACTCTGAGCTATTCCTGCAGCCGTCGATGACATCGTAGGAGATGCTGTGTTTCTTGAGTGGAATAAGGACGTGAGGAAATGACGTGGACAGGTCGGACAGCTTCCTTCGTTTCCTTGCGCCCTTATTCTGCTCAAACAAATGCAACGCAATGCACCTACTCGTCCAACAGTCAACGATTCTAAGCATCGTATCAGATGTTTCGCGTTTGATAGCGAAGGACTTGAAATTATTATGCGAGAACTGCTCCTAATAAGCTTGTGGAAATTTCTGTACACGTACAGATCGCCCTTGTGCAAATTTATCACACAAAAAATAGCTCTCGTCAAATCATTGTCCCCAAAATTCTCTTCAAATCACAAACACTAGGCAGCTCTGTGCTGAAAGTCAGTAGAGACCGCCTGGGAGCGGCTGAGTGCTGATACGTTTGGCACCGCTTATGGCGTGGAACCAATTCAGGGCCCGTATGTAAACTCACTTTAAAATTGTTCGTAAGAGCAAATGTCACATGATTAAAGTGCACCAAAGACTGACACAAAGAGAAGAAACAGCAGGACCGTGAGCTGACTCTCAAACACGGCGTTATCAGCTATAGTTTATTGGAAAGAAAGAAACACGTATATAAAAGCTTTCTCTTTGGATTTATTTGAGAGTCAGCACACTGTCTTGTTCGCTCTTGTCTTTGTGCTCGTCTTTGTTGTACTTTCGTCGTGTTGCCACGCAAACTTGCCTCACGGTCTCAACCTTAGCAAATGCCACCCAATCCTGTTGCTGGATGAGTTATTAGAGAACCAATGGGAAAAAGCACTGCCAAACAAAAGGCTTTGTAAATTGAGCCTCTGGCGTCTGCTGTAAGCGAACTAGTTTGGGTGTCCGTGGTCTTTTCAATAACCGAATGACAGAGTTATGTCTAATTTTTATCGCATTGGTCAGCCCCAGACCAAACGGGACACCGGGCCGGCCATAACCTTAAGAAAATGGAAAAAATGAGTTGGTGCTGACGTTGTGTTATCTGCTTCTTTAAAGCTTTGAAGTCTGTGTGTGCAATTCAGCACTTGCATAGAAATAACTTGTGTTGATAAAAAGAAAGCGTCACTGCACGTTTGAATCGTGCACGGAAGAAAGGCACGTAGCCAGGATTCTTTCTTTTTTCTTTTTTTATTCAGACCGGTTTGCAGCACTCTACCGATTCCCGAACCGTTATATGCGTTATTCGTCTAAGCTGAAACGGAACAAAATGGAAGCGAGTTCAGCCATAACCAAGCAGGTTTATTTTTTTTTTCGGTTCGACACCCTAGCTGAACCGGCCTTGCACGAAATCGAATCGAATCGAGGAGGAAAGTGCTGCACTCCCATGAATAGTGCATAAAATGCAGTTAAATCGAAGGGGCCGATTGAAAGAAGTTTACCCACAATGTGAGGTCACGAAAATGAGAAAACGTATTCGGCCGACGGACGTATACGGGTTCTTTTTTCTGTTACGCAGGTGGTGTATTGATTAGCCACTATATATTTTTTTAGATTTTCACATATACTACACATATACTACACATATTCTACACATATACTACACCTATACCGGTCGCTAGGTTATGTTACAATTATGTTGACTTTTTATAGGCTTCAAAAGAATTGCTGTGGAAATGCAACTGAGCACTAGGCACATTTTTTGCAAGACTCTATTTCGGGAGAAAGCACCTTAAATAAAGGCGCGCATGGCCGCGATTTCCTCTACGCGCAAGGTCAGCGAGTCTTTCCTCAATTTCCAGGTGACAGGTGCAACACCGCGTCATTGCGTCCTGATAAAAACGCACCGCGGCGTGGATTTCGCGCTCAATTCTATTAGCGAGCATTGGAAGAGACCGGGCAGGGTTTTGGTTCGATTCCAAGGGAAAAAAAAAAGATAAATGTATCTGGCACGTGGGACGCCCGCTGCTTTACCTTTGGAGGAAAGTATCTCCAGACTCATCATTTTCGACAATTACGTTTCGCAATGGATTCACTGTTCGTGACCGTGAGAACGATAGCGATACCTTACGCGTCCTTTGCGACCTAATCGCCGCGAACACGCGAGCGACGCTTGTTTGCGGTGCCGGAAAGTAATACGTGCTGCCCGTGCTATGACCGTACAAACCTTACCAAAGCCCGCACGTGCGTTCCGATTCCATGCTGCTAGAGGTCTTTAGCCTTTCTTACACAAAGCTTTTCTACCTAGCTGGTGCATACTACAGCGATAGCTCTATGCGTGAGACTTTGTGTTTGCCATAGGCGCGATGCATCAAGGCTGTCATGGGCTTCTGGTACGGCAGTGCTGTGGATTTGAGACTTGGAAGAGTGTGCTAGCGGTTGAAGTTGAGTCGCCACTATTTTCGACGCCGTCATCAACACTTTTCTCTCTCTACTCCCATTTCCCTTCCTCAACGCTACGTAGCAGGACAGAACGTTGATTCAAGCGAACTTGTCAACTTTTCAATCTAAATGTCTTCCTCCCTCATTATGTGTCTATTTTTTGGCGTTAAATTATGATAGAAGCTCTATAAATCCTCAAAACGTACTGAGGTGGTTAAGAGTGCTACAAATAACTTCCCACAATACTTCTTCCTGCGGGCCAGTTTTGATATCGCTGCCTTGTACGTGAATGCGTCATGGAGTCATAATGCACTAGCTCGCTCCATTTCTGCGATCAATGTGGCTGCCGCGCATGTGCGCCGCCAGAGGAAATGGATGGAGCACGCTCGTCTATCTTAAACCGAAGCTATCTTTGCATGTTGCTGAGGTTTTGAGGAAGCTGTAAATCTATCCAATCGCTATCGACTGCTTGGGCGCACACTGAGGACAAAACGCGGTGCTCCCACAAAATCGGGCCACTAGATATATTAAACTGTTATGCTCCGCGGGGGGCGGGGGGGGGGGGCGGTAGAAGACGACGATGCATATAAAATATGACGGAGAGTAGAGACAGAGGCGGAAGAAGGAAGAAAAGGAAGAAGTGTCGTAGGTTGAAAAGATTGCTGCCTGTGAGGCGATTGGAATCAAAATTGTTATTGCAGCGCGATGGTCCCCCTACCACTTTCCAAAACGTAGCGGGCACTTTACACAAAGGTTAAATATTTATTCCAATGGTCATTGGTTGCAGTCTGCCCTCCATGCTTCGTCTTCCTCGTTCTCTCCACGCGAGCACGCTTGTTCATCTGATCACTGGCTGTCTCTTCCCCTCGTAGCACACGCACCATGCCCCCCCCGATCTCCCCCCCCCCCCCTTCTTTCGGAAGGCTGACCGTCTCGCTCAGCGAAGACTGGCATTCTTTCTTTAAGTTCGTTGATAGCATATTCATGAACAACACTGATTTGCGCTACAAAATAAACGTCACAGGCATTTTGAGTCGAATGTTGGAAAAACAGAGCTGTCAACTCTACATGTGCTTCTTCGTGTGCCCGAGGTTATGTAGCTCGGGCTCTTCGTTTTTGTGTAACACTCTGATGGAATTTGACAACGCTGTTTCTGTAATTGTGCACTTTTTGGTCAGGTCTTTAGCCACAATAAACGGCATAAACAAGACCCTTGTTACCTGGCCGAGCGTCTTTTTCCGATCCTGGTTGTCAAACAACCAGCGCACCTGAATGCCTCCTCCAAGTTTATGCTGATAGATCGTGTCGTTTTCCGGTGCTTTTTGGACCAGGGTTTCCTCGGTAGACATCCGGATGGCCTGGTTGATTAGATATGGTCCTTGCAACTGCCACCTGCCTGCATCTTCTTGAACATGGGCTTCTGACCTGCCACCAGCCGAAGTGGCGTGGGCTGCCGCTTGACAGGGTTACCGTACAGACAGTTGTGCTGTAGGCTTTCCGTCTCCAGGTTCGTGTCATGCTCCACTATTTCGGCCTGCCTTGGACGTAGTCCGCATGATGGCGACAGCGGCCTGGTTGGTCACTGTCGTCGATGCATCAACAGGGGCTCCTGGAGACGTGCTAGACCTTGGGTTCCAGAGTTCACCGTACACCAACTTAGTTGTCCAGTCTGGTGTATCTCTACGGCTGCGGGTTTGGTACTCGCCTGGGACATTGCTCGCGTACAACCTCCTCATCGGCAGACGCCCCAACCACATAACACGAGGCCGCAGCTAAAGTCCCAAGTTCGTTTTCCATCTGAACTGTCACCTGCCGCACGACTGTCTCCCACTTGCGGTCATACCACGCCACAACCTACTCAAGGCCACTCACCATTTTTCTGTCGAATAAGACCATAGCTATCGCCGCCTACGCGTGTTTCGTGATCCCACTGCTTGCCACCAATGTGGTGCCATATGGCGCTGGATTAACTATATTAATTTTAATTGGCACACGTGTAATTGTTCCTTGTCTTCGTTCTCTGTCTATATATATATATATATGTATATATATATATATATATATATATATATATATATATATATATATATATAGCGTTAGAACAGTTCGGACAAAAAGAAGCGTTACGACGTGTTCAGTTATAACCCGCGCCAATCACCAATGTTTATGTATAACGTGGCGTATCTGCTCTCATTCCCACGTTCCGCAACATTTGGAGTGGCCAGTGTCAACTGTTTTTTTATTGCAGAATAAATTTTTCAGAGTGATTTACTCCTAGAAAAAAACAAGCAAATAGTATTTTACGTGAGAATAAAGAGACAGCTCTTTTTTTCATTCTTGCATTTTGAGGCACACGTATAAAATTGCATAAATATTTTTTGTACAAGTTTCATAAAAGTAACACAACAATTTATTATGCTTTAGATAGTTCTGTCACAACCAAGACCCCTATTCTGGCACGTTCCATTTCGTTTCCCATTCTTTTTAAAGCGAATAGCATTCTTTGCCTCACATTCGCGACTATCTAGCGCCCTTCCTGTGTTGTCCTTTTTTTTCTGAAGTGTTTCCGTTTTCTGCAAGTGAGGCTTCAAACTAGCCGAGCCTTCTGCTTTAAACAGTTTCCTTGTCACTATCGCCGTTCCTTTTTTTCCTGTGCGTGTGCGTGCGTGTATGCGTGCGTGCGTGCGTGCGTGCGTGTGTGTGCGTGTGTGCGTGTGTGTGCGTGTGCGTGCGCGTGTGCGTGTGCGCGCGCGCGCGTGTGTGTGTGTGTGTGTGTGTGTGTGTGTGTGTGTGTGTGTGTGTGTGTGTGTGTGTGTGTGTGTGTGTGTGTGTGTGTGTGTGTGTGTGTGTGTGTGTGGGTGTGTGCGTGCGTGCGTGCGTGCGTGCGTGCGTGTATGCATGTGTGCGTGCGTGCGTGCGTGTGTGTGCGTGTGCGTGCGTGCGTGCGTGCGTGCGTGCGTGCGTGTGTGTGTTCGAGCTTTCAACCCTCAACGCACAGGACGCCTGCACTCGTGTAACCGAGTCGCGGAGTGCGGTTGTCGCCGTACGCCAGCTCGCTCTTCGGGAAACACATCGCCTCAGATTTGCAGCGTCTGAAGTTTTCAGATGCTGTACTGTGGAGTGCGCGAGAAGGACAGCCCCTCTGCTCTCCCGCCGGCCTCTGCCCCTGTGGCAGGCTAGTGGGAGGGGCCTAAATAACGAAGTGGGAACACCTTCGTTGGGCATTACCGCAAGTGCGTTCTGCAACTTCTCAATTGCGACTTACGCCCTGAAAGAACGAATATTTCGAATTTTAGAGAAATAAGTTTAATTAATCAGCCAAGTAATCGCCTTTCAAAAAAGTATTCCGAGTAACTCAAGACGACTGGCGACAATAGGCCTTTGGCCCCACTTGGGTGAGATTTGTATCGCTCTATTTTTTTTCCTTTGTTTATGTTTGGTTCTAATCACGTGAAACACGCGTACGTTGTATACACTCTTATCTGTTCGTTGTGCAGCGTATGCTGTCATAGTGTGCGGTTATCGCTACCGGCTGGGATCGCTTGTCTGTGCTCAGAGATCACCTCCGTGTCTCAATAGAACAAATCATTCCTCAAACAATATACGTTACCCAAAAGCCGTACTTCTGCCTCTGTTTCCGATTGTACAGGCGTCAGCATTAAATGTCTTGTCATGGCTTAGCCTACGCCAGCGTTCGACCGCCAAGTTGGCTCATATACAGAATGTTGAGCGATTTAAATAAATATCACGGAGTATTCGACGTGTACGTACTAGATGTGCTCATTTGAACGGGAGTCTTCTCAGAAACCACGTGACCAAAAACAAGAATTCTGTCGCAAAAATTTTCACCCAGTGCGTGGCATTAGCGACTGCACGACCCTAAAGTGTTAAAAGAGCGTGTAAACTATTTTATAGGAGAAGTTGAGCATAGCGGTTAAGCGCAGAGGTTGAGAGGAAAGTTTACCTCAAGGCCAACTCCAATTTCCCTGCTCAACACGCGTCAAACGCAGAAATGTACTCATAAGACCACTAACTGCTGAACCGATTTCAAGGAAATTGGCTGCGTTTAGAAGAAATAATTTCACGGTACTAACTTTTGGAGGTAGAATATTGATGTTAGTTCCCATAGTTTCTGCGAGAATTGCCGAAAGTCAACAACTTTCAGAAAAACTAAAGCATAATGTTTACAAATTGATAATTCTGTAGCAAATACAGATTTTGTAATCCTGTAGAAGGCGTCGGTTAAAGCATCTGAAGCAGGCAACTGTGACATGGGCGGTTTACAGCTTACGCCAAATTGTTGGGATGTTTGTGGGAGCTTTCAAAAACCTGGGTCGTCCAACGTTTAACGGTTTATGGGAACGAGGCGTATGTTGTGACAGTGCCTCGCTTCACTTTCACGCTGACAGAAAGGGAGAAACTTTCACGAGAGCTGAAAAAGGTTTGGCCTTGCCAAACATCTGTATCGCTACTATACACTGGTGATTAGGACGGAACACGAAAGATAAGCATGAAAAAAAAATTATCAAGGACACAGCTTAGACATACACGTGAAAAAAAGGAAAAATCAAAATCAGAGAATATTGCAAGTTTCATCCTGTTTTTACGGAGTACGGTCGCAACAAACGTACTGGTATAGGACACTGAAGCAACAGCGGCTCCCGCGATTTAGCAGTGCCTGAAGTACGTGAGGTACAACGCTGGCGCTAGCAGTGACAATGGGTACGTCCTCGGGCAAACATTGTGATTGTTGCGCGTATTCACAGACGTCCTTGTATAGCAGCTTAGACGCCTGCAACGGGCCGTTAATTGGCACTCGAGGAGAGAGCCGGACGTTTGACGATGACATAACACGTGCTCAGAATCTTTTACACTCTCTCTCTCCCTCTCTCTCTCTCTTTTATTTGCTTTATTTTGTAAATATTACTTGCACAGCTCAAAGTAAGCAAGACCGGAAAATAGAGGAACGGGAGCTGGAAACTGCTTGTGCGATATACGTATAACGCTAGTTACCTTCGCGAGTCCAGAAGGACGCCTCGACTTTACCATTTCCGGCTTTTTATTAGTTTTTACTAGCTACTAACGCCCTCGTGTCCCTTCCTTTTTTTCTTTTGGGACGGGGGCTCCTAAATTAGGTCATTGTTTATGAACAATGTATGGTGCTGTGAGAGAGAGAGGGGGGGATAATGTATCGAGCAAACGCAGAGAAGTCAGCCTGAGGTGTAGTGCCCGCATATTCTCAAGCGGCCGTCGGCTCTAAACTACTCCTCCAATGAACGCGCAGGCCTAAAGCGAAGATGCGCATTTGTCTTGTCTTGTTTTGTCTTGCGCATTTGTTTTCCCGCCAGCGGCAAGAGATGTCCTTGTCTTCCACTTTCATTACCGTTATTACTTTCCGCGTCTCAATTTAAATAAAGAAAACCACGCGATTCGCCTCAACGGTGCCCTCGGTTTCGTTGTCTGTTGGTTTCATACGATGGTGTTTTGTATAGTTATCGTGATAACAGTTCGAAGCTTGGAGCCGGCTTTGCTAATCCGACCGCCATTTCCGTTGCGCCGCCGTCTTGGCTCCCGTATCGTCGTTTTCTTCGCAGTGCCCCTCCTCGTCCTCAGATTCGCCCTCGTGTTATGGCGAAGAAATAAGAAAAAGAAAATTACGAACACTACCACCACAAGGTTTTCGCCATAGCGGTTTCTGGATTGCCACGTGCGATTTCCTTCTGTAACGCGAAAAAAGAAAGCAAAACGCCGCGGTCCTCATTTGGCATTAGCCTTCCTTTATTTCATTGACAAAACGAGCCCAGCGCAGAAAACTGGCTCGTGTTACGGCTCGTGAACTGGAGTTGTGAACTTGTAGCTAATGTGTCGGGACTTGTGACCGACTCGCGGAAAGTCGTTCTGGAGTGCTCTTGCACGGCTGTATAGCAGCGTTCTTGCTAGAGTGTTGATCTGTCTTGTTGCACGTCGGAGCAGACGAGTAGGCGGAGCCTCTAGGAGGTGATGACATCTTCCTCGTACACTTCGTTCAAACAAAAAGACACACACACGCAGCGCTGTGCCTCTTTCTCTCGTCTACCCCGTCTTCCGCTGTGTTCTCGATATGCTATGAATTACCAATTTACATAAACCATTAATCCTGTCAGTTTTTTTATTCATTCGAAATTCCCATGCCTAATTTGTCATGAGCTCTAGTTAACTCGTTTTTAAAGAATTCTGGTATCTCTCCTACTTCTTTATACTTCTTATTTTTCCAGTTTTCAATTGTTTCTGTTTTTCCTACAGGGACTAACTGCTGAACAATACGATCTCCTTTCTAGTGCTCTATTCTTGAAGGTACTTATTTAGAAATAAAGACAATATTACTTATAAATTTTATAGCTTTACTATTGTTAATTTCAAGATTACTACTGCTTTCTCCCTCCTGCCCCCAGCTTCTTCGCCAATCCCTCCGTTGTGGCTATTTGCCAGTGTATGAGATCATCCAACCGTGCCCCTGCAGCCTTGCGCAGTAGGGTATCTGGACGCCCTCATAACCTGGCTATAGCGCAATATTCGAGATTGCGACTTGGTGCATACAAATTTTTTTTGCGGCACTGAGACTCTGAGAGTGATGGGGTCTAGGCACGTATTTTGGAGGCCTGTAGCAAACGAAGCCTTTGTCGGCATCCTAAAGGAAACAAATTTGTGAAATATTGCCGTTATTTTATAGGCAAACAAGTAAGATGGCGCTGTTTACTTAATTTCTTGATGAGGAAGTTGGTGAGGGGGGGGCGGTAGGTTCGGGAAGGAAGGGAAGAGAGGGGGATGGGGCTTCATTGTTTTCGGTGCTGCTATTGTGCCTAACCCTTTCCGGTTTATTGATTTCTGTAAGAATAGCAATACCCGACAGGGTACGTCTGACCGGGAGAAAAACTGAAGTGACAAGCAGTGCAAGAAATCACAGTCCCAGCAACACTGATTATACTACTGAATCAAGACTGCGTGCCGCAGATAATTACCTTTTCCCGAAGTTTCGGAAATGTCCTCACGTTGAGGCACACCGAGCTCTGGCATTTGAGTTGGACCACTATTGCCTACCAACTAAAGCACCCGACAGAACTTACATCGTTGCAAATGTCCTTCAAAGGATTTGTGACCCTAATTCACACACTTACATCTGAACGTTTGAGAGTTAAATATGTCATATCCTGCATACAATATGCATAGTTCGTGATAAAAGGCTTCAGCGCATTGCGTAAAACTATGCGGGAATTTGTGCCAAAAATCAAAATTCGGGTCATAAATAGTCAATGTGTTTTATAATACGTGACATGTGCAGGCATTCAATAATTGACACAAAGGCCAACGTTTCTTGTCGTTTTATTAAGCGAGGAAAGTCAAGGAAAAGAAACAGCGGAAGATTCGGTAACGTCAACACTGGTGAATGTCACTGATAAAGAAAGGAAAATCAGAAAACTCTACAGTAAATGAATCTAAAAAAATTGGAGGGTAAGAAATAGAAAATAACATGAAATGTGAATGCAAGTCCCGATCGTATGAGTACACACGGGAAAAGTACTTCGGTATTCCATGTAAAAAGAACAGAAAAGACAGACTGCGCTAAGCTGCTCCATTTCAATGTATCCCTCTACTCAACCTTGCAACCTTAGTCTAATGACCGAATGAACGTTGATAAAAGAAATGCTCTGAATTATTCTTCATCTGAATGCCACTGTGAACTGCTCAATACCTGTTGTGACATTCGGACCCCTAAAAATAGGGCAAATTCAACCTAGGTATGCTCGCGTTAGGGACGACATGGTCAAATTTGCAGTTCTTCGGTCCGTCAAATAGTGACTCACGGAGAAGCATGCATCCTGAAGGTAACGAGGTATACAACGAATTCTCCAAGGACCTCAGACTGGTTGCTCGCTACTTGAGGAGTAATGAAACTAAAGAAATTGGGTGAGTCATCAGCGATACGCGCCTAAAATGGGGCACGTACAATAGACGACGGACACGGGCAAAGTTGCGCCAACTAGCACTGACTTGCGATTTCGTTTCTTTTTGGGAATCATCTTTAAGGGAAAAGGTCAGGGGGTTTGTCATCTCTGGCGTCTCTCGTGCGAGCTGCAGCGTGACCGTGACGTACTACATCGTCTGTCATCGTATGTGTACAACAGTTTCAAGGAAACGAAGTGAGGTTGCGTTAATGCACATTAATGTTCTTAATGGTAATGCACATTAAAGAAAGGTTTCATGTTAACGATTACGTCGCTGTCCGCACTTTACACAAACATCTGTGTAGAATATGGTCTGTTCTTAATGACGTGGTGTCTGTTCTGATTAAACTCTGAGACACCAGGCGGTGCCACCAACCTGGCCGATCACGCTTACGTCTCCGCCGGCAATTTGGTGTCCAGCGAACGGTGACACGTTCACGGGCAAGCTAAAGCTGTCGCACACTTCGCTGGCGCGCCAGGTCGCTTTGTTCAGCGGTCCTCGCGACTGACGAGTGACCGCACGATGGCCTTCAGGGGCGAGATGAAGTTCCTGGGCACAGTCCCGTTGTAGCGCGGCAGGACATCGAGGGAGCGGCACGGAGCCGAGTCCTTTTGGTAAGTCCCGCAGATGACGCTGAGTATGTTGCCGAACACGTTGTCCGTCGTCTCGTGCATCAGCTCGATGGCGTCCGGGTCCTGGCAGTGCTCCGCCAGGGCCTCCTCGCAGCAGTCGTAGAACTCGTGGTACTGGCTGAAAACGTGCGATAAAGAACCGCAAAGCGGAGGAAGCGTAGTCAGTGGACTACAGATCCCGTACTAACGTAATCAGTGAACTACAGAGCCCGTATTTTTTATAGTGCAGCTCTTAGGCGCCCGTTCCAGCGGCGAGCGTCGGCGTTGTCCCATGGCGTCGGCGTGACCGAGCTAACACGAGCTGCGCAAAGAATGAAAGCGACCGTGGAGTGCAGCGGGAGATGAAAGAAAGGCGACAACTCAGGAGAATGGTGCAGCGAACCATGAGGCGGAAAGCAGAGGAGGAGCGGTGGGTAGACGATCCTGCGCATGCGCAGAGTTGCTGGTGGCCTAGGCATCCGCAGCCGCGTGGACGATCTCATCTGCGCTCACGAGGGTGGGAGGATGGAGGGGGGCAGGGTGCCGTAAGGTGGGGAGAGCTACGCTCATGCTCGGCGTCAGCTGTTGAAGTCAGTCTGCGATACCAGCGTGTGTGACGGGGGTCACTGCTCCTGCAAGGGGCGATGGCGAGCAGCTACGAGTAAGGCTCGCTGTGACGCTCTTTTATATATAGGCGTTGTCGCCGCTGACACTGGCAGCCCGACTTCCCCGCTACGAATGGCGGCTCTCGTCGTTTTTCGAACGAAAGCGTGAGAGTAAAAGCCTAGTGCCGCGCAAGACGGGCTGTGCGGCAACAATGGCTACGATATGGCACCAGAGTAGCGTGCATCGTCTTTATGGAAACAAAGCGCTGCATGAGCGGAGGTGTGTCTACGGCAGCTTATCGTTACTTATCGTTACTTAGCGTTATTTATCCGGTGTTAAAGAGGATGTGAGCGTCACATTAAACCTACAAGCCAGAAGCGTTCCATATTTAGCTATTTCTATTTTCGAAAGTTCTGGTCTTCTTTTTCTTCCTTTACACTGCCAGGTATGGGAAGTTTGGTCGCTAAAGAGGTCGGCAATGCCAAACTTTTACCAAAGAAAAACAGCAGACAGAGAGGTAAAAGAAGTGAGAAAACAAGCCTCTATTCATCATTCAGAAAAAAAATAAAAACAACGAGAATGGGTTTCTTAAAGCACAAGAAAAGCATAAGCGTGAACAGGTTATGAGAACATCAGGGACACTAAAAGGGCACATGAAATACTGTTCACAGTGAAGCGATCAAGCCACTGTCTGATAGAAAATGTCGCAGAGCTTTCTGAAGTTCCGATAGATTGCAGGGCTCCAAATTCAGCATGGTTACGTACAAGCAAAATGAACGTATACATCACCGAAAGAGCATACAAATTCTCGAGAATTCAGTTTTGTAATTGGGGAGGCGAGCATTTACTCGCGCATCATGCACTTGGCAGCACGTGACTATATTGAGCGAAGGAAACTTCCCAAATAGGTAACGTCGGGGCAACGCCTAGCCCTTTTCGTCGCATATATGTGCTAGCTTGAACACTGTCGAATTCTACCATATTGTCGAAGTCGCCATCTTGTCGGCTCTGATTGGCTCAGAGGCCTGCTACGGCTTTCCTGATCGGCTCAAAACGCCACCATTGCAGAATTAATTTGGCATTATGGGGAAGCTTAAAAGTGTGCATAAAAGGTGCTCCAGGCATCACGCCGCACGAAGACGCGCTCAAAATCGAGAAAGGACTCCACCTAGCAAAGAGTGAACACAATCGCCTGCCCGGCTGTTGCCAGCTGACGCGACTGCGAAAGATAGCTCGTAAGAGTTTCCTGGAACTACGCCCTTCTTAAATCTTTCGGAAATCACGAACGGCGTTCACTCGCGTTTATACCGAAAGTCTATAAATGCATAAGAAGGTCAATGGAAAGGCGACGGAATTTCTATAACTTTTATTGATACGGTACTGCCCTAGACTCTGCACGACAGGCTTCGCTTTGATGATACAGCCACACTCGATCGCAATAACGGGGTCAGAAAACATTTATCTGCCGACATCTTTTGATAACAAATGGCGCCAAACGAATATTGGATCCAATATCAGTGGGCGACAGTTTTGACCGCGATATACACATTGAACCAGCGTGGCTCCTTTGATGCGCCTTTGCTACCGCTGCCACTTTACCTGCTACCGCCACTGATTGAACACTAGAGCGTACATTCGGTAAGGCCAACATTGCGAAGGTAGTCGTACTGCCGCACAGTGTTGGGCAACAGTTTCCAAATGCTCCTCAGTGCTGCATCAGGAACGACATAAAACTTGTTCTGTCGTTCGTACAAATTAATGTCTTATGCAATTACGCTCACGTGGACACCTAGCGTGACATCTGGCCTACCGAATTTGTGATATCGCCTTTAAAGAAAGGCTCACGTCTAACACGGCAGTTTATTGCACCCAGGCTAGAACAAATACGTTGGCTGGTTTCTAACGAGTTGCGAATCCGCTCCCTTGTCGCCTAAGAAAAGTGAACGAGGCGTCTTATACCGTATACTATATCGGTACAACGAGCGCCTGCAATCGTTATATGCGTGCCTACGTTAGCATTTTACGATAAGAACGTGAGTTGACTTAGATGTAGTTGGTCAGCAATGATTTTTTCTCGATGACATACGAAGTTAAGCCTAGAAGGACTATGAGGGTGCATGTCCCACTCTAGAAGCAGCCCACGCATAACTTTTACTCACAAACAAAATAAGGAAAAAAAACACCATCGTAGCTACAGGCGTTGGCGCTTTGCCACACGACCCATCCACGACGGTAGGCTATCTGTAGAAGCCCTGATTGATGAACTTCGCCAATTATCTTGTCGAACTTCTGTCATCGGTATGTTCCCGGCGATGTACAGAACTCGCGTGCGTGGACAAATGGCCATACCTCGGCTCTACTGAACATCTTGCGTAATAATTGTAGTAGGCCACGTGTTTGTCTCACGGAGGCTCTTTCTCGTCTCTCTCGGTGAAAAGGAAAATTGTCCTCCACCCGACTAGTACCACGGATCTATTAATAAAATCCACATACAGGTGCTTATTTTTTTTCTTCAGAAAGAAAGCTGCTTAGTTGAAGAAATATTCATCCTCATCCGGGGATTGAACCCGACACCAACGCCATTCCTGGGTGGTTATGTATCATCTCAGCTAATCGCAGGGCTTGAATATTGCAGAGGGAGGCCGAATTTATCGATAACTCGAAACATTCTACATCGACTAGAGTGTAGCACGAAGCTACAAATGAAACCTATAGGGGTTTCTCAGAAAGAAAATCCCCATATCCGTATAAAAAAAAATACAGATAAAATTCAGAGGTCAGATGGCATTGAGGCGTACTACTGCTTTCTGAAGAGAACGTTTAAAAAACTAGCGTGCCAGGAACGAATATATACGTGAACTTCCATTTGCCCTGTTGTCGGATTTCAGCACTCAGTATTGTGCTTTTCACAAAATTGCCACGTTCGGGCCTCCTTGTCTTAGTTATGCACAAACAGTATACAAATATAGAAATATTTACAACATACAAGATAGACTACCACTCTTTTAATAAAACCGCTCCGTTATGGGTACGCAAATGCTGCTTGCACAGGAACTCTACGATGCTGCTTGCACAGGAACTATACGACTTCTCGAGCACAATTGTCGTGAACCAGTCTAGCAAACAAACACATAATTACGGGAACTTGTGAATCGGCGCTTTCTGATTCCCCACTTATATGCATGCTTACATCAAAAGCACAAATAAAAATCGTATTGAAAGGCAGCTACACTTTGTTTCAATCACGTAGAAGAAAAGTGTGCTTTTACAGCATTCAAAAATTTTTTGAGTACCATGCAGTAGAATATGGAAACTAGCGTTTAACCATAAAAGCGTTCTTTCTTTATGGCTGCCGCCTTCTTATGCTCTGTGATATTGTCGTTTTTGATTGCATTGGTGTTTTGAGAGTTTCTTGATCACTATGTGGCTGTGTTGTCCTGGCGGCCTCGCCGTAATGTCGCTGTGAAGGCATTAACTGTACGTCTACTCGTTCTTTTAACAACTGCGTGCATAAATGCGTAAGACTGCGCCACCCATTCAATGAATCCAGGAGTAGCCGGCGCAGTACTTGTGCGGCATACTCTTCTTCTATCGTGTCAATAAAGAAAAACAAATAATAATGGAGGAATAGAGCGACTACTTCACAGAACATACTGCAGACGTTATAAAAGTGAGAAATAATCAGGAGGCTCACAAGACTGTCGCTAATTCGATCGCGCCGCACATATCACAGAGAGGCTCTCAATCCGTAACTGTTGAAAACCTGAACATCATTTTAGGTAAGTTAAATTTGGCACGTATACCAGAGGTATTTTTACGAAATCTGCTAATACAGTTTTGCGCGTGGATCACGCACGAGAAGCACGAGAAGTTAACAAAGCACCGTGGGAGGTGTAAAAAAAAATTATCGCTGTGACCAGGAGAATAGCAATAATCGAGACCGAGATTTTGAATAGGTATGGCTGAAAGCTATATCAAGAGGTGGGCATCAAACGCCAACTAACCCATACTGTTACCTTTCAAAGTTACATTAAATATTGCTTTGGAACCTTTAATTAAGGCCACTAGTACGAGCTGCGTGCACTCACCTCCGGCAGTAGTGGAGAAGGGATTACACTGATAGCCTCTGTCGTGGGTACTGAAACTCGGGACTTTGCCGGATTGTTGCCAGTGCTTTACTAAACCCTTTCGGCCATAGCGTACCCATA
Source organism: Dermacentor andersoni (assembly GCF_023375885.2). Classification (NCBI taxonomy): domain Eukaryota; kingdom Metazoa; phylum Arthropoda; class Arachnida; order Ixodida; family Ixodidae; genus Dermacentor; species Dermacentor andersoni. The sequence continues at coordinate 137,175,588 of NC_092820.1, forward strand.
TGGAGACGCCAGCTACTCTTGAATTCTGGTACTAGTGACGGCAAGATAAACATCTTGTTCATAGCGTTGCAGGTAACCCTCTGCTATACAAAAACAATACAAAAAGTCAATTTATTACGGAGGGCAACGCGAAACATTGCTATTTTAGAATGTGCACTGACAGGTTCGACGAGAAGTTGGACGTCTTGCTTTGCATCGCTGCTGTTGATCAGTCTATTTCCTTGCATCGCGGGGGCCCTGGACCCAATAATAGCCACCACATATGCGCCTAACAAATGCTCTTCTTTTCGTGATATAATTCATAGTGTATGGGATGTCAATATCCGCAATCAATTATTTCTCGTAATTGTGACAGCTGTATGCACGCTGGTGTAATAGTCACGTTGTAGTTCGAACCTTTTAAAGATAAAGTCTTTCTTGGCAAGTTTCCCGCACTTATCCATATTGGGTATGCATTCTTTATTTTCTATTTTTTTGGGCCGATTACTGAGATAGTACAGTTTAAATATAAGTGCTACTGGAAACACAGGGTATGTGGCATTGGGTATTTGCCACTGGGGCCTCTAGGTATAGGATTGCTATGATAAGGATGATAAGGATGATGACGAAAACAGCTAACAAAATGCGGGAGTTTATTTAATCTCCAGTTTCCGTCAGTCATTCGTTGTCCCTTCAGCATGGCTCTCACGAAAACCTTTATGGTTCACGCACCCCATTCTCAGCCCTAACTCGCTGAGGAAGACTATCTGCCTGAGCAAGTTGGATGTGAGAGTGGGTGTGGTGTCAGCCTCTAGTTGTGTCACGCCGTCTTTCATCGACGTGAAATAAAGGATGAATCGCCTTCCAAGATTATTTTTTAGGCAATCCCATTGCATCCAGCTTTCCGAAATACATATAAATTTGAAGTTCTCAAAACTATGCCGTCATATGTCGTGAGTGAAGGAAATTTAGTTTCAGAGGAGCGCGGCGGGGCTACATTGGCATGATCCGCTTTGGTGGGAAAGTGCCTTCAAGGGCCCTTCAAGCATTGCCCGCGCGTTTAGCTCATTCTGACTGAAGACTGTAATCAAGCAATCTTACCAACAACCGTACGGAATCTTGAGCTTTCGGGGCACACTGTTGGCTGTAACGTACAGATCTTCCTGGTACTTCGTCACACAGCCGTGAATTTTCTCGCCAGCCCGGTTCATACACTTCACGTGCCGGAAATAGCCTGCGTTGATGCACAGAAAGAAATTGAAAATTCGCTATTACCACATAACGTAAATTAAGCTTCGGACAAATAGGAACACTTGAAGTTTCTCCCATGCTGTAAACGCTTAATCGACTCAACTTCAATGTTGTCGGGAAGAGCGTCACGACAATCCCATCTTTGATACTCTCTTTAAAAGGTGATCCATTGTGAATGTGCTTAGCGTCTTCCTACTTTGTGAAAGTTTCTGGTTTTATGTGAACTTGCATATTTTTTTCATGTTTTTCATGCTGTGACCACACAGATAGAGGCACTTCTGGTAACGCACGCAGCGACGTTCATATGTCACAGATACAGAAGTCTCTTACTAGACCTATTCTATGGAAAGTGCCGCGTATGCTAGCTGAACAGATTTTTGGTGTAAAAGGAAATCCCGATGGCAGCAGTTTTCTTCGGGCGCAGTCGAACTCATAGTGCTGAAATCGTAGGATTCCTTGCTTGTTCGAACAACAGAAAGGGCTGCAGAAAACCGGGAGGCTATAGTGTCCGCTCAGAAACTCACCTGACGTACTAAAGCAATGTAACTGGTTATTTACCTACAGCAAGTCCTGCGGTAACCTAAAAATTATTTAAATATAAAAAAACAGGCCTGCAAGGGATTTCTGTTTTCGTCCTGTTCAACGGCCAGCAAAACTTAGCTGGAAAGAAAGAAAATATTGGTCAGCAAGAGTATGTCAGCACAGGAAACTTTAGATACGAAAAAGAAATTTCCTGCCGCCGCAGCTATAGTGACTAAATTTATCCGCCAATATATGGCAGGCTGTGAGGATATGCAATTATGGATGCGTCTAATAACAGAATCCATCATATGCATGTAACCTACTGTCACACGTAGCTTTTAAGGCCGTAGTATTATAGGCGAACTGCCCCCACTTTGTAGGTATGCGTCTGATGAAAAGCATGCGAGGATCCCGAAGGCAGTGCAATCTAACACAGCGCCTCAAAGCACTAGCTGTCACGAGGTAAGAATGCTAGAAACTGTCACGTGACGCACGCGCGAGTCGTTTTCAAAGATTGATTGATTGAGAGAGAGAGAGAGAGAAGGGAAGACAGAAAGGCAGGGAGGTTAACTAGACTGAGTCCAGTTTGCTACCCTACACGTGGGGAGGGGAATGGGGAGTGAAAGAGGGAGAGAGAGAACTTAGGTGTAGGATGTCTACAGTCTGGCACACAAGTCTGTTGCCCTCAGGTAGCGAAAAAGCGCTCGAACTGCTTTCTGGGCCAATGAACTATGAGGCCAGGCCCCCAAGATCTTCGCTTCCGTAAATGGCCTGTCATCCAGTCTATTTAAGGCACACTGGAGAGTCTCGCGTTGATTATCGAAGCGAGAACAGTGGCACAGAAGGTGACTGATGGTCTCTTCACACTTGCACTTAGCGCACATTGGTGAATCCGCCATTCCAATACGATAGCTGTAGGAGTTGGTGAATGCTACTCCTACCCACAGCCGACACAGCAGTGTTGCGTCACGTCGTGGAAGGTTCGTTGGTAATGTAAGTTTCAGTGATGGGTCGAGGCTGTGTAAACGACACTTAGAGTTCTGAGGTGTATGCCAGCAACCTAACGTGATTGTACGAGCGAGACTGCGAAGCTCTCTTGCAGCGTCGACTCTGGATAAAGGTATAAGGAGTGTCGGTGAGCCAGCCTGGGCACGTCGGGCAGCGTCATCGGCGAGGTGATTACCAACGATGCCACAATGTCCCGGCAGCCACTGAAATATGATATTATGTCCTCTTTCAGAAGCACAATGGCAGGTTTCGTGGATTTGTGACACCAGCTGTTCATAATTGCCACGTCGTAAACTTCTCAAGCTCTGGAGGGCTGCTTTCGAGTCACAAAATATTGCCCATTTGTTGGGCGGTTCTTTTTCAATGAAAACTTTATTATTCCAGTGAGCTGGGGTGCCCGCCTCTTAATCTACACGTAGGTAGGAGGGGAGACCGGAGCAGTCCCCGCGCGTTGAGGACGGTGAGTCTTCACGGCCTCAACGGCCAGGCGGATTGCTCGACGCTGGTCGTCTTCAGCCTCGCTCTGGAGCAAGGCCTCCCAGGCATCTCTACTGTCAGTGTTTTCCTTGGCCCCTGGGAGCCAGCACATTCAAAGAGCCACTTGGACACGACAGAAGCGTGCCTGCGATCGTGCTTCGATCCCAACATCATTGCAGTGCCATTGCGCCGTCGACGACGCATTTCTCTGCAGCATTACAGGCGAACTTCGCCCACCTCTGGAGGTATCTCACAGAAAACTCGAGGTGTGTTGAGAACACGCTAGCGCGTCCGAGTGCGCACGAAATCGCAAGTTCGTAAGAAACACGAGGTACGGAAGCATCACTCTGATAAATGAGACAGTGCAAGGCGGCGTGCATGACGCAGCAGCGCGCACCTGTCGAGGCATCACAGTGCTTACGATTTGAGTATGTTATCGCGTACTTAGGTACTCAGCAGTGCTAAGTCCTGTCCGCGGAGCAAGCGTACTTCTTTCTCCGCCGTTCTAGTCTGTATTTATTTCTTTAATGTTGAAGTGGACAACCAAAACCTTAAAAGCAGGAATCATCTATGGTTCCGAAGCACACCAATTTCCCAAAAAGAAAAAACACCACTGGCGTGGGCAAGGCATAGACCCTGTCGGAGCAGGTTCTTTTGGTAGGTGTAAAGTCAAAAGAGCATTAATTGAGGAGTCGCGCTATACTCACGCTTGTGTGCTGGGTGCGTGACGTCGCACTTGCCTTCCAGCTCTTCCAGGACTGCATTGACGGCCACCAGGGCGGCGCCTCGTGTAAATCCCAGCAGGCACTGCGTCGTGTAGTCCTTGGCGCAGGTGGCGCCCTTCAACTCCTGCCTGTAGAATGCGGAAAAGAAAAGGTTTATGCGCCATGCATGCTTACTGTTCATATGCTGCCCTCATCCTTGATCCTCGGTTAGGTGCCTGTGGCGACTCCAGTTAAGAGCAATTGCTTCAGCGTCGTCTAACTGGTCGACTCAATTCCAGAATAGTTATGCTCCAACCTCGTCACTTATTGGCCAGCTGCAACAAAATTTCACGTTTGACTAAATTCGTTATGGATGACCAGAATATGCCCCTCAAACAATAATGCCAAAGCCGCAGGGCTCGTAGATGTTAATTTTTTTAATTATTATTAGCAGTCTCTGAAGAGCAGCTACGCGGACAACCCCTGCCACTAGGGGTTTGCGGTTATGACGTAAGTGCCAGCACGTCGTATGAGAGATTTCTCGGCCCACCGCGGGCGGCCCTAGACGGTCCTGAATCTCAGGAGTCACGTCAAGGAGCTGCATCATTTCCAGCGAGCGGTAATGGTGGCGTCTTTTTCTTTTCTTTTTCTGCTTCAATATCAGGAACTTCAACTTTTGCGAACCTTTCCTGGCGCATACAGCCGCATTTTAAAAGTAAAATTTACACCGAGGAACCTTTGTAGCTACACTATGTGAAACTAGGCTTTTTATGCTGCCCAAAATATCGTCGCAGTCGGCATTCGAGAGGGACAGTTGCAAGGTACACTTCTTTAAATGCGAAGCATTTCTTGGCGAACACTTGCCACTTTAACAGTATCTATCTATCTAGCTCCCTACGTCTTGGTGCTCTCAAGGTCGTTTCGTTAATTACGTATGTATCACAATTGCTATAGTATGACAAGAGTGTAGGACCAACATTACTGATGGGCCATCACATGAATTTCATGACATGAGTGTCATGTAGGTCATGAAACAGCCGCCTACGTCTTGGCATGTACCAAAATTCGCATAGTATGACAAGATTGTATGACGAGCATAAATGATAGGTCATGACATGAATGCCATGACATGCTTGTCATGTAGTTCATGCAACAGCCTTCTTCGTCTTGATGCTGAGATCTCATTGCCGTTTCGTTAATTTGATAGGTTCCCCGCCCATTGCTTCGCATAACAGTGATTCCCACAGGGCGTGGGATCTGCCGGCTTTCTTTCTTTGTTGTTGTTGTTGTTTTCACTGAACAATCACTGTGGCACTTTATCTTCCTTCATGCGAGGCTTTTCGCTCCGAGGTGAATTGGCTGCACCCACCGAAGTGGCTTAATGGCTGTGGCATACTGAGCACGTGGCCCCGGGTTTGACTCCCAGCCGAGGTGGTTGTGGTCCGACAAGAGTGAAATACAAAAAAAACCTCGTAAACCGAGCTCTACATGCTCGTTAAGGAACCTCGATCAGGTGATCTAACTTACCCCGGAGGCTTTCAGTACGGAGTCTCTCATAGCGTGCATTTTGCTTTGAGACATTGGACCATTCAGTCAATCAACGAATCAAATTAGTCCGGGGTTAAAATCAGCACATCTGCTTTGGAAGTGGGCTGCAGCAAAATATATATGAAGAAGGTACCGTCCTGGGGGACTGATATCACGTGTAGACCCGGGTTGCTTCCGGGCGTGAGTCCACGGTTCGCAGTTTAATTCTCTTCGGCACCAACCTAGGCCTAGAGATAGGACAATCTTTAAACCCCAAATAAAGAAGTTTATACCACAACCATGATGAAATGCTTCGTTCAGGCTGTCCATGAATTCCATGGTGGTGGCGATGATGACGATGATGAAAACGTTAATTGAGGGAGTAAGATGGTCTTGGAGATCCTATGGGTGGGGCCCCAGGTGCTGAGCTCCACTGGCCTCGGCTGCCAGCAGGACTTGGTTCACAAGCACCATTTGTACCTTTGGGTTCGAGCTGGAGAGCTGTACATCCAATTGCTTCATACTGGAGATTAAAGGGACACTAAAGGCAAATACTAATTCGACGTGGACTGTTTAAATACCATTCCAGAAACCACGCAAAGCTTCTTTCGTGCCAAGAACACACTAAGTTTGCGAGAAAATTACATCTGAAAGGTCTAAATACGTTTTTGGAAATTCAAATCTCCCACCAGCTAACCGTGGGAGTGGTGATGTTGCATACGCCATCCCCAGCGTTTGCTGCCGTTGGTGAGTAAAACAGTGCCCGACAGACTGTGGTACCGAGGCAAGACAGAGCGATGGATTCGCCGCTGCAGCTGGCTCTTTGGTCAAGTGGCGTAGGCCGTTCGGGCATCCCGCGACATCACATGGAAGTTAAATTCTCTACTACTTGCAGTTTGTGCGAGTTTCGCGAGCCTGCAAAACCAGCGCAGCACTACTCGATAACGAAACTACTGAAACGCGAAAGCGTGGGCGACACGGAGTCGAGCGAAAACGAAACCTTTCGACCGCCCGCGTCGTTGTCAAGGGTAATTTCAACGAGTTCTTTTTTCGCAATATGAAATAGAACTGGACAAGTAGCATTTTATTTCGTCTTATAATACAATACGATGCTATTTTTTGCAAGGAGTGGTTGAGTACTAGTGACAGGATTTAACTGGGGAGTGCTTTCGTCATCGGGCAAGTACTTGAATGTCCCGGTGGAGTCAGTAATCATGTTCTGCATTTACCTCATTTTCTCGATTATTAAGGCTCTGTTGGTGATAATATTAACGCCTCAGAGATTCTCCAGCACTAATCTGTCACTACGGCTTGACTTAATATCTGCCTTTAGTGCCCCTTTAATGGTTTACCTAGGTAATTATCTAGACTTCGGGGTTCCCGCTCACACCCCCACGAAATGTGAAACAGGCGCCAAGGAAGCTGATGTTGTAAAAAGTAACCTCTACTTGTTGCTGAACGAATTGTTTCACACTTGCTATGTAATATGACGCGATACAACATAAAAAGAATTCGCAGAAGCCCATCTGACGATGACTGTCAACGGTAATGCATTTAGCATATAATCAATATAGCGACACAAAGTATTGCCGCCATCGAAACGAATTATGTATGAGGTGTGTACTGCAGCTGGACTTTTTTTTTGCTTCCCTAAGAAATCTCGGCGCCATTTAGAGCCCCCACTGCGAATCCTACGCGTGGCCCCCGAAAAGCGTAGCGGGCCGCCGCGTGCCAACGGTTAGAATCAAGTCCCATGCCACAGCCATGCTCCTGTATCAGGCTGCTTTCTGGTCACGCTGCGCCATCTGGCGGCTCTGGCGAGAAGTCTGCGCGTGGCCTTCGAGACTAGAAACATGACGGGCCGGTGCGTCCAAACGCTGTGAATTGCTGCCTCGCTTGCCGCACGCCCAGTGGCGCCTACTCAGCGATATACGGTGGCGAGAGGTTCATTTAAAGAGCGGCACGTGCCCAGTGCATTCACGACGCAGCTCGCTAAAGCATTGGTGTAAAAGACGCTCATTGAAAAGGGGCGCTTGCTCCGCTCATTTGTGGCGCAGCTTGCTGAAGCGTCACGTTGCTGTCCTTGAAGAAACTGCATCACTTGGGTTTGATTCCGCAGCGTCCGGGGAACTTAGAGGATTTTATTAGTTATTTACACAGGTACGTTCTCAGTGGCCCATACCTAGTTGCCTAATTTAGCGTAAAAGACGTTAAGTGAAGAGTGGGACATACCCAGTGACTCAATTTGGCATCAAAGAGGTGCATTGACGACGCGCACCGACCGACTGGCACATAACCAGCGCTCCAAGTCGGCGCTAAAGAATTTCATCGAACAGCGCGACCTACCCAGTCCGGCAACTACAACGACCCATGTCGGCGGCAAGGTAGTTCCTTGAAGAGCAGCACCTATGTACACGTGTGCCACATAAACGGTGACTAAAGTTGGCCCGACGGTTGTTTTTGAACACTGTTCCCGCAGCACCGAAGCTCGATGCTCTATCCATTCGACCGCGAACTACACAATGACGCATGTTGGCGGGAAAGCGGTTGGATGCAAATATGCATAGATACAAACATACATAGACAGATAGTTTGACCCCGAAAAGTGCGTGCAGTACCCTAAGGGCACTCACGCATTAAAACAACACCGGAAAGAGCGTCCTGTTTATACTTGTTTTCTCTTTGCGTTAGCATTAATAATGCACTTCACACACTTTCCGTGGGCTATGTATCAAACTATGTATGTATGTTTGTACCCTAACGTTTTCCCGCTTACCTGGGTCACTGCATAGTCAACGGTCGAATGACTATAGCGCATCGGACTGCTGCGTTGAGGCAACAGGGCTAAAAACCGACCAATCGGATTAACTTGGATCACTTATTAGATGACAATGTGCACACACCTGTAGCTGTTCAACTAACCTCAATTACGCCGACATGCGTCACTGAACACGCGGGACTGGCTAGGCACCGCTGTTCGCAGAAACTCGTTGACGCCTGTATACTTGAAGTACTGGGTATGTGTGACTCAGTCTGTGGTTGTCCAAATTGAACCTCTTAGATGTCACCTTGGGTCACTGGGCATATGTGTGTGCCGACCTTCAAGGAACGTCTCTGACGCCAACTTGGGTAACTACGTGTGTACCACTGGGACTGTGCCGCTCTACAATGACGAGACAGATCCCTTAAATTTCTTCGATGTTAAGCGGCATCGAACCCACCTCACAAGGGTTCCTGAAGGAGAGCAATCCGAGACGTTAGCATGCTGCGCCACAAATGCAATGGGTATGTGCCGCTGTTCAATGAACGCCTCTCAGCCACCGCTTTACAGAGATGCGCCAGGAATGCACACTAGGCATGTGTGCCCCTCTTAAATGAACCTTTCGACAACCTGGGTCACTGAGCATGTGCGACGGAGTGTACGGCAAGCGAGAGAACAATTCTCAGTGCTTGTAGGCACCGGCGCGCCGCGCTTCTTGTCTCGGAGGCAACGCGCGGACTTCCCGGCGGCGCCGCTAGATAGCGCAGCGGGTCCAGAAAGAAAGTGCGAGAGAGAGGAGCTCGGTTGCCGCATGACGCGTTTCTCCGCGTTCGCACGTACAGGCGCGTCATTCATTTCGCTGGCTACGTGCATGCTTCGCAGCGGCGGCGCCAGATGGCGCCGAGTGCTCTTAGGGAAGCGCGAGAAAAGAGTCCGGTTACGATACCGGCCACATGCATAGCTCGTTTCAATGGTAGCAATACTCTATGTCCCTATATTTAATCAATACAATTTATTTACCACCGACAATCATCGTGAAATAGGTTATGCGGCAATTTTCTTATCTCATACCGCGTCGAGTCCTATTATAGCACTTGGCATGGACCCGGCGATCTTATCCCACTACGGCAATGACGTGCGCGCAAAAGTAGATACCAGTGTAAAACAAACCTGCAATTTATGTAAGAATTACGTTGTCGGTCCTGGAGCAATGTATGGGTGCAATGACGTCACTCACTTGCAACTCTGGGCAAGCTTCTCCGGCGTGTCGGGTATCTCGGGGCCCTTGGCGAACACGACGAAGTCAGTGCCGCAGGCATCGAGGACGTCGTCGCTGCAGCTGGGGTCGTCCTTGAACTGGGCGCGAGCGCGCTCTGCGAGCGTGTACGTATTCTGATATCGATGGTCGTGCATACGCCCCGTGTGTAAAAAAAATAATAACAATAAGTCTGCGCTCAAACCCGACGCGAGCATTTTAGTGGACTAGGTGATGGCCATACCTGGGCAGGCGTCTAGCCGTTATATGCTGTGTAGTGGTTCACGAAATGGCGAGGAAAAATAAAAATTTAATAGGTCTTTGTAAACGCCCGTTGGAGACGCATCGAGAGCAGCGCTTAGAGAGTTTCCTTTTGGACTAGTTTGTCCATGCAGTAAAAATAAGAGTCAGAAGAGAGAGAGCAAATGATAAATTAAAGGTAGGGAGGTTAACCAGGACTAAGCCCGGTTGGCTACCCTACACTGGGGAAAGGGAAAGGGGGACGGAAAGATTAAAAGAAGAAGCGAAAGTCCACTGGGGATACCATTCGGTCACTCAGTCCGGATCACAGACGCTGACTCAATCCGGTAGCTTTGAAATATCGCAGCAGCGCTAAATAAGAGTCAGAAAGTACCAGAAAGGGCAGGGAGGTTAACCATGCAGACGACCGGTTCTCTGTCCCAAAGGTATTGAAAGAAGGAAAGGGCGAAGGAAAAAGCAGAGAGAGTTCGCGTGCATAGCAGCAGACACAAGGTGTCTTATAAGCGTCTGCTCAGGTTCGTTTACTTTAGGAAAATCAATCAATAGCCAGAGTTTTAAAAAATGCCGGTTCACTCTAAGACGACGCGACCAAGTGCTTGTTGCTCACTTTTGTATGTAGTGTGTCACGTTATATATTATTATTGTGCTTAATTAGATAATTAGTCAAGATTAATTAACCATGTTCTGAAGCAACGAAGTTAGGCAAAAAATTCCAATTGGAAAGTTGTAGAGCGCTTTGCAAAACGTCCGACTAGGCAGTTTATAACTTTCTATCTATTAAGTATTAGTGTTTTTCAGCTTACTCCGCATGCCCATGAAATACGAAAAGATACCACGTGGCATACCATAAGTTCGTTTGTGCGCGGAACGCTTGGGAGCAGTGCTATCACGACGCGCAAGCGGGCATGTCACGTGGTGTTTTTTTTTATATATATTTCGCGGACATCAGCAGTAAGCTGAAAAACACTGATATTAATGGAAACTGTATATTCGGACGTTTTGCAAACCACTCTGCAACTTTCTAATTGGATTTTTTTCGTAGCTTCGTTGCTTCAGAAGTAGGTTAAATAATCTTGACTAATTACCTAATTAAGCAAAATACAAAAAGTAGCGTGACACGCTAAATACAAAAGTAAGCAGCATGCATTTGGTCGCGTCGTCTTAGAGTGCATCGGCGTATTTTTAAACTCTGGCTAAATTTCACTGAAACACCCTGTGTAAGCTTTCTTTATTTATGATGGATGAGGCCAAGCATCCCGGATTTATGCTTCTGCAAAGGCTCGAACGTCCGGTCAGGCTGAGTGCGCTCTGAAGAGGCTGACATTGGCCGTCCAAGCGAGTGCAGTGGCAGAAGAGGGGCTTGAGGGCCTCTTCACATTCGCAGTGGTCGCATGTGGTGGTGCCAGCCATTGCAATGAGGGCGTAGACAAGAGAAAGTGGTTGCTGGAAGGTATAGAAGCACCCACAGGTAACTTACACAGTGACGAGTGGTTGCGGGTTACTGGTATTCGCACATGGGTATTCAGAAAGAAACAGGGTGCTCTAAAGGGACGGGAAAGGAGGACAGACACTTCAGCTGTGTGTGCGAAAGCTTAAACAGCCGCAAGAACTTTCGCATGCAGTTTGGAGCTGATGCTGTTGCCCCTTCATGGAGACCATCTAGTACCCCGACAACTAAAACGCCAGAATTTATTTCATTAATCTTAAATATTACAAATGGTATGTTTCCTTTCCTTCGCTTGTTATGGCACACGTGAGCTACGTTACAGGAAAACAACTTTACGCGGAACTTTGGGCAAATAATTCGTATTAATAGAGCTAGCAAAAGGCAAGGACAAAGAGAGCGGCTGGCATGTTTTTCGTGTCACCTCGTGTTCACCTTCAATTGCTGAGCAATTGATTGTCCGGTGCGACGAAGCCGGCGACACAGCAGCTACAAAAATTTCCAATTTCATCCAAATGAATCACTCAATCGCACAGGACGAGAACTTTTTTTTTGTCCTCGTCTTATGGTCGCGCCGTTAGTAGGTTATCATGAATTGCAAAGTATAACCCAAAGCAACACTTTCTTTTATTAAGGGAGACTTTATTTGCAGCTTAGCGCGGACCATGTTTTCTGCCTGCCGCGTTCAAGGGAAAACGTACCTTCCGTTCACAGACGCTGATCGAACTAGCCAAGCTACTCGGTAACATTATAAACAGCATTAGAAAGTTCATCTGCCGGTAATGTGGAAATGTCGTCTGCTAGCTAAGCTGACGCCATCTTTCGGCGTCGCGTAATTTTTAACAAACAATCGAAGGCCATGCCAGACAGTACATGGCGAGTCAACAAGAACTACAGAGGAGAAAAGTAAAATGAACACGAATGGAAAGGAAAGCTAAGATGGACGATAACGATGTACAGAGGCAATGCGTTTCCTGTGCTGACATACTAATGGGCCCGAAGTTGTGAGTCAGTCTCGACGTTCTCCAGAATTCCGGTCCCAGTCTTTTGCTTGTTTTTTTTCGCGGCTAGATGCCACTCACGGTCAGAACATTTCATCTTGAGAGGAATCAGGCAGCATACTGTTGAGCGCCAGGCAGTTGCTCTCGGTGATGTCAGCTCGTGCCGCCAGCAAAAAACTTTACAGCAGCTGTTTCCACATGCTTGGCATGCAAGTAGCCCGGGAGGTACGTTCGCAAACAAACACAACGTCTACCACTACAACTTCGCTGAACGCTAATAAGAAAAACAGCGAATTGTTTTGGTGCCGATTCTTCAAATAGGCAAGTATAGCGTTGCAGACATAGAAAGACGCAAGAGACAAACACCACGAAGAAGGCCACTGCACTCGATATATTTGTGCTTAAACTTGGCCGTATTTGGGCGTATTTCGAAATGCGCTACCAGAGAATTCCATCCCGTAGTGCGCAGGGAAGGTTTCCTGAGAAATCAAAAAGTGGAAGACCAGTTCATTATCTCGACACTGTGATCGAGGAGTAGGAGAGGAAGGTAGGGCAGGAAGGTCAACCAGGCTTGCCTTTTAAACTGGTGTTAAGGATGGTATGGCGAGATTAAGGTAAGAAGTACGTAGGATAATGCATTTCTTTGTTCTACAGAAAGAAAATATAATGATGCATTGCAGTAAACAGACACAGCTGGCGTGACTCACAGCCCAATCAACATCTGATTAGTGCTTCGACAGCTACACGAGAGCGACGTATACTTTACCGTCTGCAACCTTTGTCCTAGGAGAGAGAGAGGGAGAGAGAGGGAGAGAGAGAGAAGCCCTCTATGTACAGATATGGACAGAAGGTACACACGCAGCTCCGAGTTAGCTCTGTCCACAGAATAAGGTAGAAGATAGGCTACTGCATATATCCTTACAGGACATTATTGATCACAAAAACCCATCTAAGCCAGTGTCAACTAAAACGTAATTCAATAAGATGACAGCTTCTTGCTGCAGCTGGCTCGGCCTCCCCGAACCCAGTACTTTGTATATAAGCCAAAGTTCCTCAAACTATGACTCGGTGTCAATGCTCAATTTGATACATGCCTCGAAATTAATAAGATCGCAATCAGAAGTATTACGTAAACGTATAGCTCGAACGCTACGTTAAATTCCTGATACCCGTCTTCGCTAATAATGGGCCACCAAAAAAAATTCCTGTTTAAAAAACTTGAAACACTCCAAAAACTAAAAGAAATTCAGTTTTCTTTTTATTCTTATATAGTACGTAGGAGATGTTGTCGCCTTCAGTTGGCGCCGGCTACTGGTCTTCACATAGAGATTTAGAAGAAAGATAATTACCCGCCGTGGTTGCTCAGTGGCTATTGTGTTGGGCTGCTGAGCACGAGTTCGCGGGATCAAATCCCGGCCACGGCGGCCGCATTCCGATGGGGGCGAAATGCGAAAACACCCGTGTACTTAGATTTAGGTGCACGTTAAAGAACCCCAGGGGTTCGAAATTTCCGGAGTCCTCCACAACGGCGCGTCTCAAAACCAGAAAGTGGTTTTGGCACGTAAAACCCACTAATTTAAATAAAGATAATTAACTTAAACGCATAAAAACTAAAAGTCAACTCCAAGTCATAATAACACAGAGTCCAGTCACATAAGTACTCTAATGGCACACTAAAACATTTTCAACTCAGAAACACCGAAACAAGAAGTCCAATCACATTGATGCACTGATGTAAAGACAAAGTCCGGTCACGTAAGTACACTGAAATAAGAGCACATAAGAAAGCACGGATTAGATTCAAATGAAGGTGCATGAGTCCAGGCATTGAATTAGCCATATTCGTCATACTCGGGCAAAATAAGATCCCATAGAATGAGTTTATCATATTTAAACACTCTACTCAATAGTTTCCGAGAATACTGCTCGCTTCTAGAAATCCTTGAAGGGCCCGTAACGGTCGTCTTTCCAATGAGTAAAAATGTCGGCCAAGGACCTAAGATCTTCCCGATGCTCCAGGTCTTGTTCTCTAATGTCACTAAATCACGTGCAAAGCGTTGTCTGTGTGTGCACTATCACGTACATTCTACCAGAATATTATTTGCATCTTCATCTGCATGGCCACAAGTGCACTCCGCACTATCAACTCATTCAATTTTATGTAGAAAGTGCTTTGTGTACATGGCACCGAGCCGCAGAAGGTGAATGAGCGTTTCAAAGGCTCTGGTTGTATCTACTGTGGACGGGAATTTTAATTGAAGCGATGGGTCAATGTGAAGTAAATCTGAAGATTTCCAGTTCTAATGTGACCATGTCGCTTTGCAACCACAGGCTGAGGTATGTCTTGGTATGTGCCGCAATTCACCTTACGTTAGAGCGAGACCATCTGTGGCGTTATAACATGCGCTTGTCCAGTTGTCTTGCCTGCTGCAACATTCCCTGGCAATGTGGCGCCTACGTGGTTGTCTCGTGTCGTCTCCCTTCGTCCGTCGTTTTATTTGGCGCCTTCGTTCTAATCATGCATAACCAACTCGCCCACCAGCGCGTGCTCAGTTTCCAGGCACATTGCAGTGGCCAGGTGTCCATTGTAACTTTATTGTGCGATTCCCTTCACTTGCTTTTGTGAATTCTTTTAGTGTCTCGTAAACTAACGCCATGTCTTGGGAATGGCTGATGTCACCATGAAGTGAAGACAAAGCTGCCTGGATGACCCCTTGTTCCCCTCTTTGCATTGAATTTATGTATGCATGGTAACAAATACAATATTCGAAATAGCTCTGCTGTTGTTTATGATGTCATGTGAGATAGTTTAAACGTCTGTTCACGTTTTGTCATGTTTAACAAGATGCATGGAGTAGCTGAGATATCTTCAATCTCAATCTCTCCACTGCAAGTTATTTGTAGCAGAACATAAGGAAAGAGTACAGAGGCCGTTTTTTTTTAATTATTATTGTTGTGATGATTATTACACCACAACTGACAGGGGCGACAATTCTTCTTCGGTGGTGTCTTCTTTCGCCACTTGTCTGCAGTCACATCATGTCGACAAAAATGCACTACTGGTGTCGCGAGGACTCCTGCAATAAGCCATGCATCCGCAGTCACGACTACAACGGCTGCGAGTCATGCGCCAGCAATAGTTTCGTTTCGCGATTTCTTCGAACGATAGTTGCAGTCGCGCGTAATATCTTTCTTGTGGCGGTCAGCTTTTTCTTTTTTTTTTTCAGGCGGCAATATAAAGTTGGCTCCACGCTAATTCCCGTCATTTGCATGTATCGAGTGTCGATAAGACGAGCGCTCGGAGAGCGGGCAGCCTTGCACGAGTTTGTCTTGTCGCACTCGCCCATCTCGTGTTCTTGCCTCCTCTGTTTTCAGATGCTTATTTGGGTCAGCGGCGCGCGTCCACCGAAGCCTTCGTTTCTTGGCACTTGTTGCTACGTGTGTGGGGCTGGCGAATTTTCTGGTATTTGGCATTCTGGCATTTGCGTTGAGCGTCGCGGAAATTGAGAGTAGCCTCCTGGTGATGCAGTACATTTTCTGTGTGTGTGTGTGTGTGTGTGTGTGTGTGTGTGTGTGTGTGTGTGTGTGTGTGTGTGTGTGTGTGTGTGTGTGTGTGTGTGTGTGTGTGTGTGTGTGTGTGTGTGTGTGTGCGTGTGCGTGTGCGTGTGTGTGTGCGTGTGCGTGTGTGTGTGTGTGAGTGTGTGTGTGTGTGTGTGCGTGTGTGTGTGCGTGTGTGTGTGTGTGTGTGCGTGTGTGTGTGTGTGTGTGTGTGTGTGTGTGTGTGTGTGTGTGTGTGTGTGTGTGTGTGTGTGCGTGCGTGTGCGTGTGCGTGTGCGTGTGTGTGTGTGTGTGTGTGTGTGTGTGTGTGTGTGTGTGTGTGTGTGTGTGTGGTTTCAGCAAATACTTACAATTCCCCCTTTTTTTATTGTCTGTGGCAGATAGCACTATTCTAGTGCATAATTTGGTCTACTCCAAGAGGCGGACATTACCTGCACAAAAAAATTTCAATTCATAATCGAGTATTTAAAATAAATCCACTAATTATGTTTTTGACTAATTCCCTTGTGACACATTGCAATTCACAAATTCTATCGGGTAAGACTGCAAGGCATATCCGCTTGAAAAGAATTGTGTGGATGACAACATTTACGTGATATGTGCCGTCAAACTTTCGGCAAAATGCAGTGTTATTCCACTTACTATTAAAAAAAGAGCGTCGTTTTACGCACTGATGCACAAAAGTAAGTGGAACGTCAATGCATTTTCCGCAACGTTGGGGAATTGATATCTTGAAACTAGTGTCATTCTGAGAATTTGGTCCAAGTGGATCTGCCTTGCGAACTCCCCGGCTAAAATTTGTAAACGGCAATAAGTGCCATAAGGTAATTAGCTAAAGACATAACTAGTGAATTTTTGTTAATTAGCCGGTTATGCATTTCAACTTTTCTTGCAAATAGTGGCCGCGTCTTCGAATAGACCAGCTCATGTACTAGAAATGTGCTATCTTCCACAGGCAGTCTAAAAAATGTTGAAAGTGTTCGCTGAAACACCAGGTTTATGAAAAAGCAGGCGCAATATGTATGCTTACTAGAAATAATAAATATCGGCATATGAAATATGCTATTATGTGTAGCCTCTTTTGGTGTGATATTGTAAACTCTAACCTCTGAACTCG